>NC_135594.1:3534210-3854210 GCF_965152235.1 Eretmochelys imbricata | reverse complement strand
TTGGGCTCGGTAGCTCTTTATAAAGTTGTCCCTCACCCAGCACTGAGATGCAGCCACCTCTGGGGTGGAGCATGGCAGCTGTTTATACAGAGATCTCTCACCAATGAGACACTGCACTGGCTCAGCCATGGGGAGAGACCATGGTGCATCGTGGGAGATGGAGTCTGGCCTGGTTCGCCAGTCTCTCTCAAGGTGGACAAATGTTGCCAGCGGCTGGAATCAAGGGGTGCCATCATTCCCTTGACTGAAGGGGCAGAAAGAGCCGAGCTGAAATCTACATGCAGCACAGACCGGGGCTCCTTTCCCTCCAGAAGGCAACATGTTTAGGGGGTGGGACTGGAAGCCAGGACGCCTGGATTCCATCCCCAGCTCTAGGAAGGCGTGTGGTATAATGATCAGATGAGGAGTCAGGACTCCTGGGTTCTTTCCCAGCTCTGGGAGGAGCGGGTGGCTAAGGACTATGGGATGGGGAGGGGCCTGAGACTCAGGACTCCTGGGTTCTTTCCCAGCTCTGGGAGGAGCGGGTGGTGTAAGGACTACAGGAGGGGGAGGGGCCTGAGAGTCAGGACTCCTGGGTTTTTCCCCAACTCTAGGAGTAGGGTGCGGTGTAAAGATTAGAGGGGAGGGCGGAAAGGGGGCAAGACTCCTGGGATCTATCTTTAGCTCTAGGAGGGGGATGTGCGGTTTGATGATCAGAGCAGAGGCCAGGACTCCTGGGTCCCTTTCCCACCCGCTCTGCGCCTCGGTTTCCCCGAGTGAAATAACATTTCCTTCCACCCCCTGAGCATCACTGTGCTGAATGTCCCAGCACTCGCCCACCCACCAAATGCTGTTAATAAACCCGGAAAGAGCTCTGCTGAGACAATCTGTTAAATCATTCTCATTTCTGTGCCAGTGACCTTTCTCTAGCTTCCCCGCCGTAGCCAGAAAAACCCGCCTCTCCACGCGGAGACTCAGCGCTGGCCAGGACCCAGCATGGCTCCAGCTGATTCACAAAAGCCCTAGAATGCAGGGACCTGCCCCGAGCACAAGCCGCGCAACCGAGATTTCTGAATCCAGGAGTCCTGGCTCCCCCCGAGCCCTAACCACTAGATTCCCCTCCCAGAGCCGGCAATAGAACCCAGGAGTCCTGGCGCCCAGCCCCCCTTGTTCTAACCCCTGCTCTGGGAGGGGATTGGGGTCTAGTGGTTAGAGCAGGGGGGCTGGGAGTCAGGACTCCTGGGTTCTGATGGCGAATGGTTAAAACCAAGTCCTGGGAGGACATTGGTCCAGCACAGAGTCCAAGGGGCCCATGATCCGAGTCCAGCTCTGGGATGAGCCGTTTGCTGCCGGGGCTGGAGTTACTGGGGAGCCGGCTGCAGGCCTGGAGCCAGGCTCCTGGCAGAGGCTCCCCGCCCCCTCCCGCCAGAGCTCGCATTTCAGCCCTTCCTGCTGGAGGAATAACTGGGATTCTTTGGGCCTCTCTCGGGGCAGACGGGGCCTGTCTGACCCGCCAGGGCAGGTGCTGATCCACTGACACTCGCGAGGCAGCTGAGCAGCAAATTACACCCCGCATACACCCCCCCCCCAAATTGTTATGATGCTCACAAAGGTCCCTCCGGGATCAACTCTGAGCTTAGACAGCGCTGCTGAGTGGCCAGGGGGTTGGGCTAGGCCTCAGGAGTCCTGGGTCCTACTCCTGGCTCCGCCCCAGATTTGCCATGCGACGCTGGGGAAGTCACAAGCCCTCTTTATGACTCAGTTTCCCCACCCTTTGTCTGATTAGACAAGAAGCCCTTTGGGGCAGAGCCTGTCTGGGCAGCACCCGGCGCCATGAGGCCTCTATCTCGGGTGGGGCCTATAGCTGCTACTGGAAAATCAATGGCAATTCATATTGTTTCTTAATTATATGCATTAGCATAAAGAAACCCATAGCAAAATCAGGGCCCCGTTAACTTGGGTGCTATACCTACTCCCCACAACGTTCCCTGCTGGGAGAGGCCAGGACTGGAGCAGCCGAGGGCTCCCCCACAGCCAGCGCCCCGCCGCACTCCCCACAGCGCCTCCTGCTGGGAGATCCCAGGACTGGAGCAGCCAGGGGCTCCCCCCGCAGCCAGTGCCCCACCCCGCTCCCCACAGCACCCCCTGCTGGACGAGTCTGGGGCTGGAGTAGCCGGCCGCTCCTTTTGCTCACCTCCACGATGCTCCTCAGGTCCCGGACGTAAGCCTGCTCCGTCTCCACAATCTCCAGCACCACCCGGTCCAGTTGGGACAGCTTGACCCGCCGTTCCCTGGCTCTGGCAGGCCCGGGGGACCAGGCACCCCCACGCTTGGCCCCCCCCGGGGGCCGCTCGGCCTCGGCCGACCCCTCCAGCAGCGCCACGGGGGTGAGGTCGAGGCTGATGTCGCTGCCGTTCTGCTGGGCGTCGGGGGGGTAGCCGGCGGGGCAGCCCCCGCCCAAGGCCCCGCTGCTGCCGAAGGTGCTCTGGCTGTCGGGCAGGGAGGCGGAGGAGGCGGAGGAGCTGAGGCTGACGGGCCGCTCGCCGTCCGAGCACACCGTGTTGACCGAGGTGCAGCTGCCCGAGATGGTGGCGGCAGCCATACCGCCGGCGATCCCGCTCAGCGAGGACACGGAGGATGGTCTGGCGACCACTGGGGAGGGAAAGCGAGACGGACGGCTTAGCGGCGCCCACCCTGCTGGGAGATTCCCCATCCCGCAGCGCCCCCTGCTGGGAGAGGCTGGGACTGGAGTAGCCGGGAGTTCCCCTTACAGCCCAGGCTCCTGCCCCGCTCCCCACGGCACCCCCTGCTGGGAGAAGCCAGAGCAGGAGTTCCTGGATTCGCCACCCTGCTCCTGGAGGGGAGTAGGGTCTACTAGTCAGAGCAGAGAGGTGAGTCTGGACTCCTGGGTTCCCCCCAACCCCGAGCTCTGTCCCTGGGTGACGTTGGGCAAGCCTCGCGCCCCCCACCCCATGCCTCAGTTTCTCCTTCTGTGTAACAGGTACCATAACACCCACCTCCCGCACCACTGAGGGGCGCGCGCGTGAGGGTGGCTAAACTCATTCGTGCCTGCAGAGCTCCTCCGACGGGATACAACGGGGGAGCCAAAGGGCCACTGCATTGATGCCCAGGGCTGAGGCAGATTTCCCCATGCCCGCGAGCAGCGGCCACGGCTGGCGCATCAAGGGATCGATTCCTCCCCGCTCCACCTCTGTGGCTCTCCGGCCCAGCGTGGCTAGGAACGGCCATAGCTCTCTCTATTCAGCCTTTCTCAGGCTGAGTCTCCTGCACTAATAGGAGACAGGTGCACCCCACGAGCCGGGGGGGGTCCTTTCCAGTTCTACTGTCCCTCCGACCCAGACCCCGATAAGCCGGCTACATTGGATGCCCCCAGCACCCTCCCCTGCATCTTGCAAACTCCCCCATGCCCGCGATGAGCCATCGCCCCGGAGCTGCAACCACTTTGAGTTCAACACGCCACCCCCCACTCCGCCTCGTCACCTCCAATCCCTGCTCCGTGGGGTTTTGCCCCCATCCGACGTGGCGACGCCAGGGGGACCCGTCCCCAGCTGCACTTCACGCTCCCCCCGCCAGCCCCGGCTCCAAGAGCTTCCTCGCCCGCCTTGCACCTTCAAGGCTGTGGTTTGTGTTGCATTGTGGGAGGAGAGGCTTTGCACACACTGAGCTCAGCCGCTCAGGAAAAGGTTTGCACAAAAATACACATTAGAGACGGGGCCCTGGATTCAGACAGCCCCGGGGCAGCTCGGGGCTGGTCCTGTGGCATGAGCCCATGTCTCTCATCTCTCTTTATGTGTTACATACACGGATCCCTGTCTGCATGCACACCCCCACACACCCCCACCACTAAGCACACACCCCGTGTGCACCCAGCCACCCACCCCTCCGTGCTTGCACACACCTCAATGCACACAACTCTCTATGCACACCCACCCCCCCTCCTGTGTGCACACATGCACACCCCTTGCACATGTGCACGCCCCCTCTGGGCATGCACACCCCACTGTACCCACACAGCCCTCTAGGCACCCCCGATGTGCACACCCAGACACACACACCATGCGTTTGTGCACAGATGAACTTTTCCCATGCACTCACCCACCACTCATGCACGCCCCTGGTGCATGCCCACGCCACCACGCACATATGACACAAGCCCACCACTGGTTAAGCACACGGATGCACAAATGCCTCTATGCACACATCTCCCTATACGTGTACACGGCCGCCCCAGCCACGCGCACACAATTCAAGGCCACTCCCTGCACGCACCCCCCACCCCTCCCTGCACGCACACACGCGTCCCAACCCCGCACTGTGCCCATGCGCCGGTGAACAAACACCTCTCGGCATGCGCGGCCCCCCCTCTCCGTGCACAGAGAACTATGGAGAATTACGCACACACACCCAGAGTGGATTTGAACAGCCGTGGGGCGTGGCACACAGACAGCAGTATAACAATACCTCCGCAGCGCTCATCATCGGCTGATCTCAGAGCGCTCCGATCTACCGATGGAGAAACTGAGGCACAGAAAGGGGAAGGGACTTCCTCAAAGGCCCCCAGCAACAGAGCCGGGAATGGAGCCCGGGTCTCCTGAACACCAGTCATAGAATCATAGAATATCAGGGTTGGAAGGGACCTCAGGAGGTCATCTAGTCCAACCCCCCACTCAAAGCAGGACCAATCCCCAATTTTTGCCCTGATCCCTAAATGGCCCTCTCAAGGATTGAACTCACAACCCTGGGTTTAGCAGGCCAATGCTCAAACCACTGAGCTATCCCTCCCCCACTGCCTGCCATCTATGGTGGCACAAATATGCAGACCCTTCACCCTCCCTCATTGCCCATGCTCCAGGAGGGGTCAGTAGGAACACAACTCTGGCAGCAGGAGGCCTGGGGTCGGGGTCTGCTGGCCCCATGGACTCCAATGGAGCGACGCCCGTTGACACCAGCCGGGGATCTGGCCCCTCCTGCCAGTTTACATCTCTCTGGCCTTTTCCGTTGCAGCCAGCGAGCAGGTGATTCAAAACGAGCAGCAGCCACAGAGCCAGAGAGAGGAACCGACTGCAAGCGACACTTCGGCGGAAGGAAGTGGAACCTGCACAGATCGCAGGAAACGGGTGGGACACCGGGGGGCGCCGGCACTGCCTGGCCATCTCCGTGCGCCCTGGCATCGTGCCTCAGTTTCCCCTTTAAAAGCCCCCACCCTGATTCTTTCCAATGGGGGGGGAGGGTCCAGCTTCAATGCAGACAGGTTGGATGGGGTTCTCTGCTTGTCTCTTGTCAGTTTCAACGGCAGGGGAAGGGTTAAATTCGATCCCTTAAAGGGCCCATCCACCCCCCCACCCACCAGGCTCCTCTTGCCAAGACTGCCAGGAATGCGGAAGCCCTTGTAGGACCTGTTTGCTTTTGTCTCCCCATTGGGGGCCTCCAACCGGCTGCATGAAGCCTGGACGTTTATTATTCTAACCCCGGCCCACCACTCACTGGAAGGGAGGTGGGTGGGACTGGCCAATGCCCGGCCCCGGCATGGAGTCCATGACTCCAGCTTTGACCCCCTTGCCCCATCACTGCATCCCCAGTCGCCTCCTCCTCTGGCTGCCCCATTCGGGCCGGGATCCGCATCTTTGGGCCTGAGAGCTGAGCTCTGGGCTGGGGTTGTGGGGAGGTCGCTTTGATTCCCTTTGCTCTATGTGTTCTGGGTCCTGCCTGACCTCCAGTGTCAGGCAGAGCAGCCCCTGGGCTGCTCTAACTCACCCCCCATCCACCCGGAGCCCCTCTCTTCCTCATCTGAGCTAGGATTGGCCCCTTCCCTCTGCTGGGGTGGGTTACTCAGCTCTGAGAAGTGGGCTGCAGCCTGGGTGCAACGGAAAACCCCATCCGCTGCTGCTGTTATTATTCAGCTCTGTTTACGTAGGGCCACCCCTGAGCACGGGGATCTGCAGGCGCAGCTGGGAGATGCTCATCGTCCGAGTGGACAAAACACAGGGCAGGTTTCAAGAAGGGCTTTGAAGAAGGCAGGGGGTGGTAGTGGGTTAGGGATGGGGAGATCGTTCAGGGGCTGCAGGGAAGAGGGAATGAAAAAGAGCGTGGGAAGAAGAGAGACAAAGAGCCCGTGAAGCAACTCACAATCACTGTGCCCCCATCTGACAGATGGGGAAACTGAGGCATGTGGTGGGGGCGGGCGCGGGGATTTGCCCAAGGTTAGCCAGCAAATCGGTGGCAAAGCTGGGAATAAAACCCAGGAGTCCTGGCTCCCAGGCCCCCCCACTCTAACCCATTAAACCCTCCTCCCCTCCCACAGCTGGGAAAAGAACCCAGCAGTCCAAACTCCCAATCCGCCCACTCTAGCTACTAGACCTCACTCCCCTCCCACACCGGAGAATAGGACCCAGGAGTCCTGCCTCCCCTTCTCCGCTCTGTGCAGTAACCCATCCCCTCTGTGGGCAGGGCAGACCATCTCATCAGCCCGGGAGCTCTGCGTCTAGCCCCCACAGGCGAGGCTGCCCCTTGGGGGGGGGTCACATCACGTGTGGGCCCCAGGCACCAACCTTGATTGCCTGCTTTCTTGTTGCTGCCCCGACGAGCTCCCTCAGGCATGGTGCTGTGGTCTCCGACAGACGTCCTGCACAGAGAGGGAGACAATACCGAGTCACACATCATCCTGGGCCACGTCCCCTGCAGACTGTTCTCCAGAGAAGGGCAGACATAGCATCTGTCTTTAAAAAGGGGACCAAATAGGACCAGGGGATTACAGACCAGCCAGCCTAACTCTGAAACCTGGGAAGATACCAGAACCAATTATTAAACAATTAATTTGCAAACATGTAGAGGATAACGGGGTGATAAGCAATAGCCAGCCTGGCTTTGTCAAGAGCAAATCATCCCAAACCCACCTAATTCCTTTCTTCGGCAGGGTCGCTGGCCGAGTGGGAAGCTGTAGACATGAAATCGCTTGATTCGACTAAGGCTTTTGACACAGTCCCGCATGACAGTCTCACAAGCAAATGGGGGAACCGTGGGTCTTCTCGATCAAATCACTGTCCGGTGGGCGCACAACTGGCGGAAAGACCGAACTCAAAAAGGAGTAATCAACAGGTCACTGTCAAAGTGGGAGGGCGTAGTGGGTGCCACAGGGGTCAGTCCTGGGCCCGGCACTGGGTCAATATTTTCCTCAGTGACTCGGATAATGGAGCGGAGAGTCCTGGTTATACAAGCTGCAGATGACACCAAGCTGGGAGGGGTGGCGCAGGCTTTGCAGGGCAGGATTAGAATTGAAAATGACCAGGACAAAGTGGAGACTCGGTCTGAAATCTATAGGATGAACTTCAATAAAGACAAGTGCAAAGAACGTCACGTTGGAAGGAAAAATCAGATGGAAAATGGGGAATAACCGGCTAGGGGGTCGTGCTGCCGGAAAGGATCTGGGCGTTGGAGTGGATCACAAACTGAATATGAGTCAACAAGGAGAAGCAGTTGCAAAAAAAGCTAGCATCATTCTGGGTGTGTTAACAGGAGCGTCGTACGCAAGACACGGGAGGTCACTGTCCTGCGCGACTCAGCACCGGTGAGGCTACGGTGTCCAGTTCTGGGCGCCATGCTTCAGGAGAGACGTGGGCAAATTGGAGAGAGCCCAGAGGACAGCCACAAAAAGGATCCAAGGTTTAGCAAACCTGCCCTAGGAAGGAGAGGTTAAAAAACGTGGGCAGGTTTAGTCTGTGGGAAAGAAGGCTGAGGGGGGACCTGAGAACAATTAATACGTTAATTGGTGTTGTAAAGAAGACAGGGATCAGCTGTTCTCCACGTCCACTGGAGGCAGAACAAGATGCAATGGGCTTAATCCGCAGCGAGGGAGATTGAGGTGAGATATCAGGACAAACTTTCCAGCTCTCCGGGGAGTGAAGCTCTGGAACAGGCTCCCCAGAGAGGTCGTGGGATCCCTGTCACTGGAGGTTTTTAGGAACAGGCTGGACAAAGCCCTGTTGGGACTGGTCTAGGTTTACATGGCCGGCGCAGGGGGCTGGACCTGATGACCTCCCGAAGTCCCTTCCAGTTGGACATTTCTCTGATACCAATTGGCTTGGACCCTGCTTAGCTTGCAAAACAAGTGCAGGGCCCCTCCCAGGCCTGGCAATAGGACCCAGGAGTCCTGATTCCCAGCCCTGTCTGCTCAAAGCACTAGACCCCACTCCCCGCCCAGAGCTGGGAACAAACCAGGAGTCTCACAACCGCATTGCTCAAACCCACAGTCCACGCTTGAGTAGAAACATTCAGGTTTGGATTGGATTTGATGATCTTCCTCAGGGGGAGGGGCCTGGGTCATTTACCAAATTTCAGTTGGATACCAGATTATTCTTCCCTCTCGCGCCTAACAGAAGCTCTCTGTAGGATGGTGGTTAAACATCCTCCATGCCCAACCCCAGAAGCGGCTGCATTTCAGCATCAGGTGAGCAAGCCCTGTACGAACAGCTGCCATGCCTCACCCCAGAGCGGGCTGCATCTCGGCACTGCACGGGGAAGGCCTGCATGAACAGCTGCCCACCCCAGAGGGGGCTGCATCTCGGCACTGCACGGGGAAGGCCTGCATGAACAGCTGCCCACCCCAGCGCGGGCTGCATCTCGGCACTGCACGGGGAAGGCCTGCATGATCAGCTGCCCACCCCAGAGCGGGCTGCATCTCGGCACTGCACAGGGAAGGCCTGCATGATCAGCTGCCCACCCCAGAGCGGGCTGCATCTCATCACTGCACAGGGAAGGCCTGCATGATCAGCTGCCCACCCCAGAGCGGGCTGCATCTCATCACTGCACAGGGAAGGCCTGCATGAACAGCTGCCCACCCCAGAGTGGGCTGCATCTTGGCACTGCACGGGGAAGGCCTGCATGATCAGCTGCCCACCCCAGAGCGGGCTGCATCTCGGCACTGCACAGGGAAGGCCTGCATGATCAGCTGCCCACCCCAGAGCGGGCTGCATCTCATCACTGCACAGGGAAGGCCTGCATGATCAGCTGCCCACCCCAGAGCGGGCTGCATCTCATCACTGCACAGGGAAGGCCTGCATGAACAGCTGCCCACCCCAGAGTGGGCTGCATCTTGGCACTGCACGGGGAAGGCCTGCATGATCAGCTGCCCACCCCAGAGCGGGCTGCATCTCATCACTGCACAGGGAAGGCCTGCATGATCAGCTGCCCACCCCAGAGCGGGCTGCATCTCGGCACTGCACGGGGAAGACCTGCATGATCAGCTGCCCACCCCGAGCGGGCTGCATCTCGGCACTGCATGGAGAAAAACAACCCCGTGGGCACAACGGAAGCACGAGCCACTCAGTGCAAAATGCAGCAAGGCGCAGACCACTTTACGGACCCAGGGCAAGTGTCCCCCAGGCTCTGCCAACAGGACCAAGCCTCGTCTGACGCAAGCGGGGGAAGAACCCAAGGTGAATCCACGGCCTCACGGACACGGAGGCACCTTTCTGCTGCAGACTGGGACGTGTACTTGCCTGCGGGGGGCTGATCCTCGTGTCGCCCTTTCCCTGCACCGGTGCAAATGCAGCCTGGCTGAGCTGGGCGGCCTTTTGCTCTGCTGCAGATGTTGCTCCAGGTGCAGAGAGACAGGGAATCGGGCCCCTCTACGTGAGGCACAGCTGGGTCCCTCATGCCCGGTGCTCAGCCACTAACTGCCACTGCTACCAGGAAAGCTAGTTTAGCCGAGGAAGCAGTCTAGGCTGAGAACAAGGAGGGCATTAGCACTTCCTTTTGCCTCCCCGTGGAAGCATCATTAACCGCTGGTGCAAACTGTGCCGTGATGGTGCAACTCACACCATGCAAACTGCATTGCGTGGTCCTGGTGCAATTCCCCCTCGTGCAAACTGCATTGCACAGTGCTGGTGCAACCTACACGATGCAAACTACACTGCACAGCATTGCTGCAAGTCCCCCTCGTGCAAATTGCACTATGCTGGTGCTGCTGGGGCAACCCTTCTTGTACAAAATGCACTGCAGCCTGTTGGTGCAACCCCCTCTCGTGCAAACAGCGTGGTGTTGGTGCAACCCACACCGTGCAAATTCTGCTGCAACGTGCTGGGGCAATCCCTCCTCGTGCAAACTGTGCCGTGTGGGGTGGACGCCAACTCCCCCTCGTGCAAACTGGTGTGAACAGCGGCTTGCACCCTCCCAGCTTCCAAGGGGCAGACTGTGGGAGCTCATCGGAGGGGGAAGAGGCCCGTCAGGAACCGGCCTGCCACAAGGACTCTCACACCTCCATGCCAATCAGCCGGGCCGCCGTCTGGCGGGGTTGGAACCAGGTCAGGATTGCCTGGCTGCCAGCCCCTGCGGAGGAGTGCATCACAATCATATCAAGCAGCCCTTCCGCCCTGCCACCCCCCCGCATCCTTCCCACTTTCCTGGGGCTGCAAGAAGCTGGCGAAAGCTGGCACCGTTCATGCCTGCTGCCTGCCGGGCGGGCCTACGGCTTTAATTCCTGCTTCCCCCTATTCATCTCCATGGACCGGGACACAATCAACACAGGCCGGCAACACAATGCAGCCTATTCTGAGCCCAGCGACTTCAGCCCGACCAAAGCACTTCAAGCCTCAGGAGTTTCAACAGTTATGCACCACCTGCCGCGGCCAGGAGCAACAGGTGCCCCCAATGCCCCGGCGATGGCTGGGAATTGATTAGGCAAGATACACCCCAACGATCCGAGCCGGTGACCCACGCCCCACCCAAACCCCAGAAACCCTCTGACCAATTGTGCAGCTGAGATCATGGCCCCATCAGGCAGGCTGCAGCAGAGGGTCAGGTCTGGGGTTACAGGTGGAGCAACTATTAGGTATATTACTGTAGCACCTAGAGGTCCCAGCTAAGATTGGGGCCCCACCGTGCGGGGTGCTGCACAAAGCCAGAGCCAGCCCCGACCCAAAGAACTTCCGGTCCGATCCCCTTCGGAAGCGGAATAAGCTGACTCGGAAAAAGGGACTTCACTTGGTGCATGGGGAGCTACTGTGTTTTTAGTTCACACCCTACCTTAATCCGGAGTAACTTCCCCACCCCATGGGGAAACTGAGGCCCAAAGAGACACGAAGGGCCCTAGATCCCATAGCGAGTCTGTGGCAGTGCCAGGAATACAACCCAGATCTCTTCAAGCCCAGCCCAGTAGAGTAACCAGAAAACCAACCTGATGGGGAGTCCCGTCTGCCTCAGTTTCCCCACCTATACAGGGAGCAGGAGGATCCTTCCCTGTCTCCCACGGCCGTTGTGAGGAGGGCAATCGCGATCCCTAGCGCTTTTCATCATAGAACCGTCGGGCTGGAAGGGACCCCGAGAGGTGATCGCGTCCAGCCCTCTGCGCTGAGGCCGGACCGAGTTAACCTAGACCAGCCCTGACAGGGGTTTTTCCAGCTGTTCTTAAAAGCCTCCAGTGACGGGGATCCCACAACCTCCCTTGGACGCCTGTTCCAGAGCTTCACTCCCCGGAGGGTTCTGAGTTCTCCCCAGTGCCCAGCACAGCAGTGTGATTGCCTCCCTGTTAACTCCCGCTAGCAGTCACGTTTCAAAAGAACTTTACTAAGGAGGTCAGCACCATTAGCCGCATTTGGGTAAACTGAGGCACGGAGGGGCCAGTGACTTTCCCAAAGTCACCCAGCGGAAAACACAACCCAGGTTTCCTGTGTCCCAGTCTAGCACTCGATCCACTAGGCCACACTGCGCCTAGCACGACCCGCAACTCCTGATCAGGGTGGTACCACAAGACAAACAGCAACAGGAGAAGCAAGGGGGTTCAACGACCCGGGGAAGGGCGTGAGGCCCAGCTGCCTGCCAGCAGGGCGGCGGTGGAGGGGATGCCTGCTCTGGGCACAGAAACCGGGGTGGGTTTACACTCACTCCCAGCAGTTCCCTCGGGTCGGGTGCCAGAGTCGCATTCCTGAGCTAATTCCTCTTTCCAGATTCCCCCACCCAAATCCCCAGGCTTAAAACAGAAAGAGTGGGGGGAAATATCCCCTAATAAGGTCAAATGGGACACCCTCCATGGGCCACGTTCTTTCTGCCAGCAGCAGGCTTTGGAGTGGGAATCCAGTCACTGCCGCGTGCTCACTCCGGATTTCCGCTGGAGCGGCCGAGAGCAAACTTGGGCTCGGTTGGGAATCGGTTCTTGGGTCTTTGGTTTTCACGGACACCTTGGTCCTGGTTCTCAGTCATGCTCAGGTCCCCTTGTGAGGCTCTCCCACCCACAGGGGGCCTCCCTGGTCTGCCGGGAACTGGTGTAAGGGCCCTGCTCACAGCCCCGGAAGTAGGGGTCGATCAGGGCCGGAGCGCTCTGCACTGTGACTATTCTCTGCTCCCCAGGGCCCAGAAGGGGTGCAGCATGCGTTAGAGCAGCCCTGAGGCTGCACCGAGTGGACCAGAAAGGGTTCAAAATACAGGGAATGCAAAGGGGGCCCAAAGGAATCCTGTCATCCTTGCTCCAGGCTCCTAGGAGCTGCCCCCTATGGGCCCTGGGGGGCAAAGAACAGCCACAGCGCAGTGCGCTCTGGCCACGCCCCAAAGCTAAAACTGCATCTCTCTGGATATTGTACAGCACCTGCCATATTGTCACAGCTCCACTGTCAATGACAGTGACAAAGACGAAGCAAAACCCGTCCTCCCTATTGTTCCAAACAAAGAAACCCCAAGTGGAAGGATCGAATGCATAAAAAGAAGAGGGTGTGGCGTGTGAAGATATTTGGTGCTTCCCATAAGGCCCTAGCTTCTGGAGTCATGGGATTTCTAATAAATCTAGCTTGCTTGAGTTTCTAGCCGTCATGTTTTCCGAGAAATCCTTGGAAACATGGACTGAGCATAACCCTAAGGATTACAAAAACCAGAAGGGAAGTAAAAAGAACCCCAACGTTATTGTTAGTTGGCGTTTCTACTTCTTTTACGAGGATCATTTGTCAGCCCCCAACCTAGACAGCCAGTGAGCTAGTTTTTATCTGGTCCCTAGATTTGTCCAGGTTGGGTGGCCCAACAGAAGTTAAAGATCCCACCGAGGAAGTGCTCTGCATCACTGGGACGCCCTCCCATCATCCCAAGGTGCAGTGCCCAGGCAAGGGGCTGTAACACAGCTATCATATTAAATATCAGATCAGAGTCCCCATGACATGTCTCCATGGCCCCGAACTGAACATCCTCAGAATCCGTGACAGGTTTCAGAGCAGCCACCGTGTGAGTCTGTATCTGCAAAAAGAACAGGAGGACTTGTGGCTCCTTAGAGACGGAGACATTTATTAGAGCATAAGCTTTCCACGTCATCAGATGCATAGAATGGAACATCCAGTACGAAGATATATATCTACATACAGAGAAGGTGGGAGTTGCCATACAAACTGTAAGAGGCTAATTAATTAAGATGAGCTATTATCAGCCGGCGAAAAAAACCCTCTACGCAAAAGAATAAATGGACACAAATCTGACATCAGGAATCATAACGTTCAAAAACCGGTAGGAGAACACGTCAACCTCCCTGGCCACTCAGTAACAGACTTAAGGGTGGCGATTCTGCAACAGAAAAGCTTCAAAAACAGACTCCAACGAGAAACTGCTGAGCTTGAATTAATATGCAAACTAGATACAATTAACTTGGGCTTGAATAGAGACTGGGAGTGGCTGGGTCATTACACATATTGAATCGATTTCCCCATGTTAAGTATCCTCACACCTTGCCAACTCTCAAAATGGGCCATCTTGATTATCACTACAAAAGTTTTTTTCTCCTGCTGATAATAGATCATCTTAATTAATTAGCCTCTGACAGTCTGTATGGCAACTTCCACCTTCTCTGTATGTAGATATATGTCTTCTTACTATACGTTCCATGCTATGCATCCGATGAAGTGAGCTGTAGCCTACGAAAGCTTATGCTCTAAAAAATTTGTTAGTCTCTAAGGTGCCACAAGTCCTCCTGTTCTCTGAAGTCATGATTCCTTGGAATTTCGTTCTGATGCAGAGTGAAGTTTTTCCCCCCAAAATGTCGCAATTTCCCACAAAATAGAAATCTCGGGGGCCTAACCCACTCTAAAAGCAGATCAGACCTGACAGCCAATCCTGCTCCTGCTTTAACCACTCCCCTCCCAGAGTCAGGATAAAAACCAGGATAAGGAGTCCTGACCCTGCTCTATCCACTAGATCCCCCTCTCCTCCTGGGAGACGGGCCTAGAACCCAGGTGTCCTGCCGCCCAGTTCCACCCCTTCCACCATCACAACCCCCATCCTCTATCTAACCGGCCTGTGACCTCCCCCACCCCTACCTCCACCCCTCCCCAGTCTGCCACAAGCTGACCTCCCTGTGCAGGCATGTCCATACTGCAGAAAGCAGCTGGGAGCCTTGGTTCACAGGAGTTGCCCGGACTAGAATCAGACAGGGGATTTCCGGGTTCACAATTATCCCTTTCAGAGCCAACGAGCTGGAAAGCACCCACAGACCCAGCCGTGCCTACGGTGTTCTTATTCCAGGTAGGATCTTAGCACCCAGAGGCCTCGCAGAACACAGGGCCCTGTGGCACCCAGGGCTGCACAGACAAAGTGGAGAGCTATCCAGCCTAAGCAGACAAAGGACACACTAGAGATTTGCCCAGCTGGCAGATTGTGTTTGTATCACCACCGAGATCGGGGCCCCCAGTGCGCTAGGAGCTGCACAACATGGCGCCAGAGACAGACCCTCTCCCAAAGAGCTTCCAGGCTAAATAACCAAGACAGACAAAGGACGGGAGGGAAAAGGAAGAGACCAGCAGCTGCATCAAAATACCTCAGGTCTCCTGGGTCCTATCCTCTGGTTGATCCACTCAAGCTCATTCGAACTCAATCCTCCCAGTCCCTCAGTTGTGTTGGGTCTTATAGTATTATCCCAGTTTTACTGCTGGGAAACTGAGGCACAGAGCGGTGATTCATCCAGCAAGGACCTGCCCACCAAGAAACACGTGAGACCCCAGGACTGGGAGGGAAGCAGAGAATATCCATGCCTGCTCCTTCTCTGCCCCCAGTGCCCACAACTGAGCCAGGCTGGGGGAGTGGCGCCGTGATCCCCAGCATGTCCTGCCTCACGTCTGCACAGCGCCTAGCACCGTGCGGTCTTGCTCAGAGCATCTACCCACTGCCATAACAGATGTCACATCCACACACCCTATAGCACCTCATCACTTTTTGGCAGCCCCGTGTAACCGGCCGGCGAGGAAGAAAAGGTCCGGCTGTCATTTAGCGACGCTTCCAGAGCGTGCCCCGCTCCGGACGCAAAGGGTTCTGGGATGGCGAACACTGGGGCGTGGGATCAAACACAAACTGGGCAGGGCGCCCAAAATTACCAAACACATGCAATGCACAGACATGCCCTGAACCGAGAGGGCAGGAAAAAGGGGGAAAACTTTCACTCCCAGAGGTTTGCATCCCATGATCCTCTCAAAGGGCTTCCATCGGGCCAGGGTTGTTTTACACACACACACACACGGCAGTGTAAGCGCAGGGACCGGGAGTGACTCCCCCAGCGCCGCAAAGAAAAATCGGTGGCAGAATCAGGAAATGGGAACCAGGAGTCCTGGTTCCCAATCTCAGCCACTAGATCCCACTCTCCTCACAGAGCCGTGCAAAGAACCCAGGTGTCCTGACACCCAGGCTCACCCTTGCTCTCACCACTAGACCACACGTCCCTGGGAGACACAGAAAGGGAAGTCAGCTCTGTTGACACGCAGCCCTGTGCTCTAACCACCAGGCATCACCCCTTCCCACAGCTTGGGAGCGACCTGAGACCTCCTGACGGCCCATCTCCTGCTCTCACCACTAGACCCCACTCCCCTTGGAGATGGAACTCGGGACTCCTGACTCTGAGTCCCGTACTCTTACCACTAGACCACTCCACCAAGGCAGCCCACGGACCGACGCGAAGCGCAGATCTGGTTGGGTCGGAACCACCCTGCCTCCCAGCTTGGTACGTTCGCCTTCATTCCTAATCATTGCGCCACCCAGCAGCTGGTGCACAACAGTCGCCGCGCTCCACCACAGAGGTGGCTGCTTTCCAGCAGCTGCACACACGAAGGCAAAAATCCCTTGACGTCACGCAGAGGCCGGGGTTTTGGCTGCCGTCAGCAGAAGCCAGGTCAGAACCGGGCTGGTGGGGTTTGGCCGGCAAAGCACTTTGGCATGCTCCAACAGAAGGAACCGGATTCTGCTCCTGGAAGACGCTGGCAAACTGCATGTTGGCTGCCTCCACCGGAGGATAACAACCTACTAGAGCCGCCAGCTGCGAGTTAGTCCTTTGGCTTTAGCAGCGGAGATCTGGCGCGTTGAAGGCCCTGGGTTCAAGTCCTCCGGCTGCAAGTCTAGCGGCCTCCCTCCACCCCCGACGTGGGTCAACTCCACCGGTGTGACTCCAGATTGTCATCTGAAGTGTCCCAAACCTAACCCCACCAAGGGCTTTCAGGGTCCGAATCTGCTCCCTGGGAGAGTCTGTCCCAGAACGGACAAATGCGAACGACCTCCGCTCGTGAAGAGACCTTCCTCCGCGCGGACTGGCCTGGGCGGATACAGACAGACAAAGCGAGGGCAGAGTTGAGCTTCCCTTCCTTCCTTCCTTCCTTCCTTCCACGTCTATGGCTCCTGCTGCGGCAGCCAAGCCTGACCTCAGATGAACTCTCTTTGCTCCAGCCCCTCTGGGCCGGAGGGTCGCTGGGGGTCTGGCCGGCAGCACGTGGACACCCTGCGAGAAGCCAAACCAACAGCCACGGGGGGAACCAGGCTGGCGTCAGTCTTCGGAGAGTGGATCTTCAGGGCAAGTTACTCCTGCCTGCCCTAAGCGTGCTGTGCCAGCCATGGGCACCTGACCCAGACTAGCGCCCCATGCCAGGGCCATCTAACCCAGCCCAGCGGTCACCCAACCCAGCCCAGTGACCGCATCCAGGACAGATCACCCTGTCCCCATGCCCAGGGCCCCTCAGCCCGCCACCCCAGGGTCATCCCATCCAGCACCTTGCACCCAGGAGCCTTCCAACAGTCTCCCAACATCTCAGTGCCCCATGCTTGGGGGCCCCCCCCCAAAGGTTTTCTGGGTCTACACTGCCCATTTGCTT
Source organism: Eretmochelys imbricata (assembly GCF_965152235.1). Lineage (NCBI taxonomy): Eukaryota > Metazoa > Chordata > Testudines > Cheloniidae > Eretmochelys > Eretmochelys imbricata. The sequence goes on along the minus strand of NC_135594.1, from coordinate 3,837,123 downwards.
GCTTTAATGATTTAAATACCAGGAAACAAGACAGACAGAGAGACGCGGTGAGACAGATTTTTCCGCACTGCTCCTGGACCCTGTTGAAAACTAGCTTCCTTCCAAGAATGGTAGCTCTTGGCACCGCTAAACCCAACGGTTAACAGCCGGCTCGGCCGTTGCCAGCTGGTTCTCTCTCTCTCACCCCCTGCTGGGACTGGCATCGCCACCCTGGCCCAGCCCGGAGTTAAAGGCATCGATTTTAAGGAATCTGAACGAGAGGGGCCGATTTCACAGGGAGCACTGGAGAGCGAGATGGGAATACTGCATCCCGTTTTGGAGTCCCTGTTTTAGAAAGGACAATGCCAAAACCTGGGATGGGTGCAAAGAAGAGCTGCTGAAAGGTTCCAGGTATGGAAAACCTGCCTCCCGGTCATGGGTTGAAGGAGATCGGGCGAATGTATCCAAGGGACGGTTAAGAAGGCGCTTGGTCCTGGTCTGGAAGCACTTCCACAGCGAGTTCAGATACCCGGGAGCGATTAAATTCGACAGACAAAAGAAGAACGGGATCAAACAGCTGAGACCACAAGCGAGACACATTCGGACGGGGATGCAAATAAGGCGCCCGTTTTGAACAGGGAGGGGGGCTGACCCAGGGCCGCGGTGGGCTCTCCGTCACTTGGAGTCTAAGTGGAGATGGGATGTCTCGCTAAAAGAGATGCTCTTGCTCGACTATCAGATAGGGGCTGGACGCAGGACTCCCTGGGTGGGGTTCTCTGGCCTGGAAAGGGGCAGATTGGATGGTCCCTTCTGGCCACAAGATCTCTGAATCATGTGGCCTGACCTCGAGCCTATCACAGGATGACGAGTTGGCTCCTGTAGACACGGCCCCCTCCAGGCAGGGCACCAGCCAGGGTTGAATCCAGCCCCTCTGCTACGTGTGCGAAGGGACCAGGACAAACCCCTTCCTTGACAGGGATCCTTCCATTCCCAAAAGCAAGGGTGGCCAGGCCAGGCCACGCATCCTCCTCTGGGAAACGTGCAATTTGCTGGCTTGCACGGACACAGGAGGACACAGGAATCTACTCCCATTCCTGTCCTAAGACGCTGTGGTGGTGACACTGCTCGTCAGCTGCTCGGTTGCATCCCAGAGGGGGCTGCATTACAGTGGCAGGTGAAGCAAATCCTGTCTAGAGTGGGAAGGCCCAGGTTCTCAGTTCCCCTGTCCCTGTGGTAGAAACAGGGATGGGGGGTGGCTGTAAGTCCTCTTGGCACCTCGTTGCCTGGTCCCCGATGTCAGCTAGAGCAGCCTCGGAGCTGAGCAGAGCTGCTCTAACTCACAATTCATCTCTCTATGAGCCCAGGGGGCAGAGCATAGCCACAACACAGTATGCTCTGGCCACACCCCTGACCCATCCCCCCCCATGGACCCTGGGGGGCAGAGAATAGCCAAAGAACAGGGGGCCTCCAATTACCCCCTATGCTGGGGGGGGAGGGGGGGCGAAAGCAGGGCCCTAACACCAACTGCACTCCCGCCAGGGAGCCACCCACGCAGTGGGAGATTCATCTCTAGGTTCTGTCCTGCGGCAGGAGCTAGGGGTGTGCGTGGGGTGCTGCCCCCTGACGGATGGAACTGGAACTGCTCCGCTGCAGGTCAGAGCCCCCTATGCGGCCAGCAGCCACTGGAGATTCCCCTTGAGCTCAGGTGGCCGGGACCTGCGTTCTTTCTCATCTTCCTCCCCCATCCCAACTTCAACTCTGACCCACACGTGTGGGGCAGAAATTCAACCTCTCGGCTGGAGCTGGCCAATCCAGGGCCGGGGGGGCATGGCTAGGGATGTCACCCCAGAACAGGGGGCGCCTAGGCAGCACTGTCCAAATGCCTCTAGCCTATTAGGAAAGGCCCTGGGGCATTACCCTTTTCTGCACCCCCACCCCCACCCCCGGCCTTCACTCCAGACTGCTTCCCCCTCCTCCGGGCTGGGCCCCGCCCCGGTGCCCCGTTCCCATTGTCCCGGGTGCTGCACCGTTGGTGAAACCCAGCTCAGCTGCCCTGCCCCATGGATGGATACAATACAATGCAGAACTCAGATGGGGGGGTCCACTTCCCAGCCACCCCATATAACCTCGACCCTACACAGAATCCTCCCCTCCCCCACTGCCCTGCAACAAAAATCTCCCCTCACCCCCGCCCCGAGACCACACACACCCTATGCGACCCCCCCTTCCTTGATTTAGACCCTCTCCCCTGCAAGCCCCAATTACCTCCAACACCCACACAGCCCCCCCCTTCAGCATTCAAAACCACCCTGCCACAGACCCCCCCCCGTCCCCCAGATATCCTAAAGCCGATTTCCCACTCCCGTACACAGCCCCCTCCCCCCACCCCCAAGAGATTCCCTCTAGATCTCTTAGAGGAAATCCCCCTCCCCCTCAGTACGACCCACCCCAGCAAGGATCCCCCTAGATTTCCCAGAGCAGATCCCCCCACCAGGGCCCCCCCCCTAGATTTCCCAGACCAGATCCCCCATCTCCAGTCAGGGACACCCCCACCCCTAGATTTCCCAGAGCAGATCCCCCCTCTCCACTCAGGGACACCCCCCTTCCTTAGATTTCCCAGAGCAGATCCCCCCTCTCCAGTCAGGGACACCCCCCTTCCCTAGATTTCCCAGAGCAGATCCCCCCTCTCCAGTCAGGGACACCCCCCTCCCAGATTTCCCAGAGCAGATCCCCCCTCTCCAGTCAGGGACACCCCCGCCCCTAGATTTCCCAGAGCAGATCCCCCCTCCCCAGTCAGGGACACCCCCCTTCCCTAGATTTCCCAGAGCAGATCACCCCTCTCCAGTCAGGGACACCCCCCTTCCCTAGATTTCCCAGAGCAGATCCCCCCTCTCCAGTCAGGGACACCCCCCTCCCAGATTTCCCAGAGCGGATCCCCCCTCCCCAGTCAGGGACACCCCCCTCCCAGATTTCCCAGAGCGGATCCCCCCTCCCCAGTCAGGGACACCCCCCTCCCAGATTTCCCAGAGCAGATCCCCCCTCCCCAGTCAGGGACACCCCCCTTCCCTAGATTTCCCAGAGCGGATCCCCCCTCTCCAGTCAGGGACACCCCCCTTCCCTAGATTTCCCAGAGCAGATCCCCCCTCTCCAGTCAGGGACACCCCCCTCCCAGATTTCCCAGAGCAGATCCCCCCTCTCCAGTCAGGGACACCCCCCTTCCCTAGATTTCCCAGAGCAGATCCCCCCTCTCCAGTCAGGGACACCCCCCTTCCCTAGATTTCCCAGAGCAGATCCCCCCTCTCCAGTCAGGGACACCCCCCTTCCCTAGATTTCCCAGAGCAGATCCCCCCTCCCCAGTCAGGGACACCCCCCTTCCCTAGATTTCCCAGAGCGGATCCCCCCTCCCCAGTCAGGGACACCCCCCTTCCCTAGATTTCCCAGAGCAGATCCCCCCTCCCCAGTCAGGGACACCCCCCTCCCAGATTTCCCAGAGCGGATCCCCCCTCCCCAGTCAGGGACACCCCCCTTCCCTAGATTTCCCAGAGCAGATCCCCCCTCTCCACTCAGGGACACCCCCCTTCCCTAGATTTCCCAGAGCGGATCCCCCCTCCCCAGTCAGGGACACCCCCCTTCCCTAGATTTCCCAGAGCGGATCCCCCCTCCCCAGCACGCAGCCCCTCCGGCCAGGGACTCCCCCCCGATCCCCACTCCCCTGGAGCCGGGCTCGGGCACCCCACTCCCGCAGCTCCGGCACACAAAGGCAGCCCCTGTTCCTGCCCCCCTGAGCCGAGAAACTTTCCCGAGCCCCGTGTCGGTGTGTGTCTGTGTGTGTGTCGGGGTGTGTGTGTCTGTGTGTGTCGGGGTGTGTGTGTGTGTCTCTGTGTGTGTGTGTGTCTCTGTGTGTGTGTGTGTGTGTCACGCTTTCCAGCGGGCGCCCCCCCAGCCGGACTCACCTCCCAGGCTGTGCGGCGGCGCAGGGCGCGGCGCTCCCGGAGCCCGGGCGGGCTCGGATCCCGGCTCAGAGCGCGGCGGGCGCCCGGCCCAGCCCGTCAGCGGCGCCGGGGGCCGCGGGAACGGCCATGCGGACGGGCCGCCAGGGTGTGCGAGCGAGGGGCGGCCCCGGCCCGGGCCGTGCGCGGGGGGGGGGGCTGCGCGCGCACAGCGACAGCGGCGGGGGGGGTGAGTGAGGGGGTGTGTGCAGCGAACAAATCTCTGTGTGTGTGTGTGTGTGTGTGTGTGTGCTGCGCCCGCACAACTACAGACCTGTGTGTGTGTGTGTGTGTGTGCAGCTAACAAATCTCTGTGTGTGTGTGTGTGCTGCGCCCGCACAACTACAGACCTGTGTGTGTGTGTGTGTGTGTGTGTGTGTGTGTGCTGCGCCCGCACAACTACAGACCTGTGTGTGTGTGTGTGTGTGCGCGTGTGTGTGTGTTGCGCCCGCACAACTACAGACCTCGGTGTGTGTGTGTGGGTGTGTGTGTGCAGCTAACAAATCTGTGTGTGTGTGTGTGTGTGCGCTGCGCCCGCACAACTACAGACCTCTGTGTGTGTGTGCGCGCGTGTGTGTGTGTTGCGCCCGCACTACAGACCTGTGTGTGTGTGTGTGTGTGCGCGCAGTGAACAAATCCGTGGGTGTGAGTGTGCAGCTAATCTCGGCTTTGTATGTGTAGCTGCAAATCTATGCGTGTGTAACCACAGCTCTGTGTGTGTGTGTGTGTTCAGGGTGTAACAACTTCCCCCTGCAACACACCCCACCTGGGTCGCTTTCCCTTCTTCCCAAGCCGGTGCAAGTCCCCCGGGTCGTCTTTGGATCCAGTTGGTAATAAAAGCGGGGGGGGGGGCCCAGAGCCCAGCTGGGGGGGGCGGGGGGGTACTGATGGATGCCCAGTTGAAATGTTGAAGGCTGGACTGGGAGGGAGGGGGAACGGACAAGCAAAAATTCTCTCACACTTCCTTAGGGGGGGTCTAACTACACACGCACACACAGTCCATACAACCGCAGCAGCAGGATCACACCCCCCCCCCACAGAATGGGTACAGCCAGGCCAGGCAGCGGGATCTCACACACACACACAGTGGGTTTAAACCGGGCAGTGGGATCTCTCTCTCTCTCTCTCTCACACACACACACAGAGTGGGTATAGGTCAGGCAGTGGCATCTCGCTCTCTCTCTCACACACACACACACATAAAATGGGTACAGCCAGGCCAGGCAGCGGGATCTCACATACACACACACACATACACACAGTGGGTTTAAGCCAGGCAATGGGATCTATCTCTCTCTCTCACACACACACACACACACACACACACACACACACACACACAGTCGGTATAGGCCAGGCAGTGGGATCTCTCTCTCTGTCACACACACACACACACACACACACACACACACACACACACACACAGTGGGTTTAAGCCGGGCAGTGGGATCTCTCTCTCTCTCTCTCTCTCACACACACACACACACAGAGTGGGTATAGGTCAGGCAGTGGCATCTCGCTCTCTCTCTCACACACACACACATAAAATGGGTACAGCCAGGCCAGGCAGCGGGATCTCACACACACACACACACACACAGTCGGTATAGGCCAGGCAGTGGGATCTCTCTCTCTGTCACACACACACACACACACACACACAGTGGGTTTAAGCCGGGCAGTGGGATCTCTCTCTCTCTCTCTCTCTCTCACACACACACACACACAGTGGGTTTAAGCCGGGCAGTGGGATCTCTCTCTCTCTCTCTCTCTCACACACACACACACAGAGTGGGTATAGGTCAGGCAGTGGCATCTCGCTCTCTCTCTCACACACACACACACAAAATGGGTACAGCCAGGCCAGGCAGCGGGATCTCACATACACACACACACACACAGTGGGTTTAAGCCAGGCAATGGGATCTCTCTCTCTCTCACACACACACACACACACAGAATGGGTATAGGCCTGGCAGTAGGAACAAACACACACAGAGAGTAGGTACAAGCCAGGCAGCGGGATCACGCACACACACACCATACTGAGATACAGCAGGAGCAGATAACATACACACAGAGTTTGTAGGTAGGCTTGGAAGGGTTAGATTTTGATCAATGTCAGTAACCATCAATTTCACCTTGCACACTCAAAGGGAGGAAAAAATCTTTCCCTGGGACGATCACTGAAATGTATGCAGAGGCAAAGTGAGAAAAAAAAACACTGATTGAGAACTTAGGAGAGTTGGATTTAAGGATGTTGTACTTTGATGTCGACAATTTGTGTTTTAGCGGCGATAAAGCTTTCGCTTTTGGAATATCAGCGTCAAATTAAATAATTGTCTGATCCCCTCCATCGCCTGATCCTCCCCTGCCATGAGTTCCCACAACTGTGATCGTTTGAATCGGTAAAAATTGAAAAAAGACTTAAAAATAAGCATCCATATGATCCACTGAAATGATGAAAACCATCACATTCTTGCCCAGCCTAGTTCTTAGATAGGGTGCACAATTTTCTCCCTGGAGGCTTGGGTTAATTGCAACTGGAAACAAAACATTTGTAATGACTCTGCCGTAGCGTCTACAATTCTTTATTTCACACTGGTTCAAACACAACTAAAGAGACAACCTCACCCGCTTATTATTGTCCCTGCCGTGGGTTGAAAAATCCAATTTTATTTCGGCCAAAAAAAAATTCGAACAATTTTGGTTGAAATTTTTGGCCAAAACTTTCAATTTTTGTTGACAACAAAATCCCAAATGAGGCTTGGGGGGTCATTCTGAATCGACATTCTCATTGGCCCTCCGAGTGAAACGTTCCTTCCTTTTCGGTTTTCAAAACATAAATTGAAATGAAAATATTGATGTGAAATGAAAAAGTTTTGGGGATTTTTTTTTTGTGTGGTGAAAATTCAAAAATGTTGTCTCCGATTGAACTAAACAAATTCAGTCAATACATTTCAGCTAGCTCTAAATATCTTGGTAGCATCAAGAGGCGCTAACTGAAATCAGGGCCCCCATTGTGTCGGGGTTGCACAGACACAAAGTGACAGTCCCTGCCATGCAGGGCTTACAAACATGCAGGGGACAGAAAGGGAAACTGAGGCACAAAGCAGGGACATGACTGACCCAACGTCACCCAGCAGGCCAGGAGCAGAGTGGAGAATAGACCCCAAGTCTCCCAAGGCCCGCCCTGTGCTCTATCCGGGAGGCCACACTGCCTCCACTGGAATTTACAATCATGCCACTGAAGGCGTTAAAAACTGAAACCTGAGCAAAGCCTCACGCGGCGCTGAATGGTGGCAGCTAAGGACCTCGACCCAAATTGGAGGCAAGGCAGGCAAAAGGGAGAATTGCTCTGCTTGTTTTCCAGCTGGGGAAACTGAGTCACAGAGGCGGGCAGGAGCCAGATTTCCTAGGGCTTGACCCCCACAACAAAAGTGCCAAGCACCTGACACAGTGAGCTCTATTGAAATAGAAAAATCAAGGTCCAGGTACCATAGGGAGCCGGCAACAGCCAGGAATAGACCTGCCCCAGCCAGCCCTTCTTACCAAGCAGAAAGCCTTTATGATTTTTTAAGTGCTGACCACAGTTATTCTATGTCCCTGAGACAAAGCCCCCTGGCCCCTCCCCACCCAGCCTTCAGACATCCTAGCTGCCAAGTCAGCAGTGCACGGGAGAAAGGACCCATTCAGGGCTGCTGGATCACTAAACCGACATCAGCTTCCCATCTTGGGGCCTTCTCTTCCCCGGGAGGGGGGCGAATTGGCTGGCGTAGCTATAAGGGCATAACTCTTGTGTTCTAGCTCTCCCTGGTACAACTTCCAAAGTGGAGTGGTTATTCTGGAGTAGAGCGTGCAAACAAGGGGCTCTTCCGGGCTAGCCGGAGTAGCGGGATAATTATTCCAGGGGCGCGATACCCACCAATTTCCCCAGGTAGGCCAAGTTCTCACTGGGGATCCCTGGGGTGACTTGCCCCCAGCAGCTTGAGGGCGGGTTGCTTAGGACGCTTGCTCCCAGCAATTACTGGCTGATCCGCCCCCACGGAGATGGGGAGGGAGGGCCAGGGTGTGTCCCCACTCCTCCAGAGAAGATGAACGAATTGTGCTTTAGCTCTTTCGCCCGAGGATCTCAAAGCACTTTACAGATTATTATTATTGATTTTTATTATGGTAGCACCTAGGAACCCCAGGTATGGCCCCGGCCCGCATTGTGCAGGGCGCTGTACATTTTCATGGCTCTTAGGTGTATTACAGTAGCACTTAGGCACCCCAGGCATGGCCCCGGCCCGCATTGTGCCAGAAGCTGTACAAACATGGAGCAAACAGACAGCCCTTGTCCCAGTGATCCAAGCCTGCCCAGCCCCCTGGTCCAAGCCCAGGTGACAAACTCCAGCCACTGCCTGTGTGCCAAAGTTCACACTGCAATTCTATGCCTGCTAGCTGGAGCTGAGCTCGCCCATGTCTGCCCCCCAGGGGGTGCAGCAGGCCCCAAGCTGGAGGGGATAGGTACCCGGAGAGACAGCTGGAAGGAGCAGCTGAGATGCACAGTGTCTGCCTCTGGAAGGAACCCGGGGCGGTTTTTGGGTCAGGCTGAAGAGAATGCTCCTGGTGCTGCAAGCAAAGGAAGCTGTTTGGATTCCTTCTGCGTTCAGTCGTCCGTTCTTTGTAAATAAACAAAACTGCCTCCAAGAAATAGCCAACTGCCTCCAACTTCTGCTCCCAGCTGGAACACCCACAGGGCCCCCAGCTTTGACTTGCTGCTCGGGTCAAAAAGGCGCAAGAGCATTGTTAACCTCGTTTCACAGATGCGGAAACTAAGGTACAGAGAGACCTGGAAAGCGGCTCCCCCCAGGTTCACACAGCAGAGCTACTTCTCAGTGCAGGGGACAGAACCCAGGAGTCCTGACTCCCAGCCCCCTGCTCAAACCACTAGATCCCACTCCCCTCTCAGAGCTGGAAATAGAACCCAGGAGTCCTGATATTCAGGCCTCCTAGAATCACCAGCCCAGCCTTCCCCGTCGAGCTCATGGATCATTGTTCATTGCTGCTTTTGAACCCACCCTTCAAGTAACTGGTGCAAAAGAAGAACCACCCTGGGGTCTGATTCCCTGTAGATCTCCAAGCCCTTCCCCAAAAAGATCAGTACCATTATCCCTGTTTTAAAGATGGGGAAACTGAGGCAGGGAGCAGGAACTTGCCCAGCAGAGCCAGTACGAGAACCCGTGTTTCCTGAGTCCCAGCCCAACGCTCCGTTCACTAGGCCACAGTGCCGTGCATGGGGCACCCGGCTGATAGCCAGCCCAGCCGGCATAGCTTGGTGTTGCTTGCATGCCCGTGAGCTAGTTTGAAATCGTGAAGCTGGGGAAATGTCTCCGAGCTGAAGGGCAGGGGGCCGTAAATAAACCGAATGTTGCAAAATCCTGGCCCACTCTTGTCTCAGAGACTCAGTCCCGCGGGGCGTGTGATGTAACAGCCGCCGCATTGACTCAGTGAGGCAGCTCCCCACCAGCTCCCCCCTGGCTGGGTTTGGGATCCCCGGCGCTGGGGAGAACATGGGTCAGAGCATCTCCCGCGGCCGTGCGAAAGCGGGGTGGAAACTTCACAACGTGGAATCGAACCAACCCTGCTGGGCCTACGCCCTGGGGAACTTTCAATCCCAACTAGAGCTAAGCCAAGCCCACGCTACTTAGCCATGGGGTTCAGCTGGGCAACGGCTTGTTGCATGCCCCAGATTTCCTGTTAGCCCTTGAGTGTGTGGCCCCGGGGCTGTGCCCGGGGGCCCTCAGGGAGCTGGAAAATTGCTTCTCTTTAGAAGGTTAAGGTGCCAAAAGGACTCCCAGGATCGAGGTCCCAGCCCATGGGATCCCCACCCACTGCAGGGATGGATTGAGATGTGTGTGCATATGTTTGAATGCACACGTGCGTGCCCTTGTGCCCTGTGCGCGTGTGTGTGTCCTTGTGCCTCTGTGGGTGTGTGCATATGTTTGGCCCTGACTTCAGCAGTAAAGCTGAGTTACTCGCAGCACTTCCCCTGGTCCGGGAGCAAGAAGCCCCTGGGGGGGGGGGCGGGGGGACGCCGCTCCAGTTGTGGGGGTAATTTACAGACCACGCCTCCCACTCTGCAGCTCCCGGTGTGGGCTGGAAAGCTCCCGCTGCCAGCGAGGGGAGGGGAGAGGAAATAATTCACAAGCTGCTCAGGGTCTCATTCATGAGGGGAAACCACCTCTTCCGGCTTGAAAGGGTACTGAGTCGCCCTAGGTCCTCGGTGGCACCATATTGAACGGCACAATATTGACCTTGGTTATACTAGTCCGTAATGGCATGATATTGACCTTGGTTATACTGGACTGTTGTCTGTAATGGCACGATATTAAACTTGGTTATATTGGTCCCTAATGTCACAATATTGACCTTGGTTACACTGGTCTGTAGCGGCATGATATTGACCTTGGTTACACTGGTTCATAATGGCATGATATTGACCTTGGTAATATTGTTCAGTAAAGGCATGATATTGACCTTGATTACACTGGTTCATAATGGCATGATATTGACCTTGGTTATATTGGTCCATAATGTCACAATATTGACCTTGGTTACACTGGTCTGTAGTGCCATGATATTGACCTTGGTTACACTGGTTCATAATGGCACAATATTGACCTTGGTTATATTGGTCCGTAAAGGTCTGATATTGACCTTGGTTACACTGGTTCACAATGGCACGCTATTGACCTTGACAATACTGGTCTGTAACGGCACGCTATTGACCTCAGTTACGCCATAGTGTGCCCTCACCGTAGAATGCCGACACTGGTCTGTACTAACACACTATTGACCTCCGCTACTTAGGCCTCAAAGAGCATGTTGTTGATCTTGGCACTCTAATGACAGACAATTGTTCCAAGCTAGCATCAGCTAGACCCTGGGACAGCTTCTCCTTCTGAACCCTCCCCAAGTGCCCTGATGGGGCGACCAGTGATGTCTTCCCCCGTAGGTCTGAAGCCTGTGCAGCTGTTCCTACACCTCCCTGCCTGCAGCCCCCTCAGGCAGGCACAGGAGATGGCCAGAGCGCTCGGTGCGCCGGTTGTCGCCAGCTGGTGCATACCCTGGCCACTGCAAGCCAGAGCAACCCCCAGTCTGCTCTAGTCTGCCCTGGGGCAGAGAATCAGGGGGCTTGAAGGTTTACTGACAGTGCCAGAGAACCTGCCCACCTGGCCCAGATTCAGCGGGCCATAATGGCACCATATTGACTAGCTCACATCTCTCTACAGAGGCCCCTTTCCCAGAGTTATACTGGGTAACGTAGTTCTGCTGTGAGGCTCCAGGCTCATTCCACCCCTCGGCCTCTCTGTGGAGAGGTCTATTTACGTCTGAGGCAGTGTTGATCCCCGCCCCCTCAAAAAAAAAAACCTCTCCATGCCTCAGTTTCCCTGTCTGCGAAATGGGGGTGTTGTTCCTTCTCTCCTTTGTGAAGCACTTTGAGATCTAGGGATGATTTGTAAATTGCCTTTGGCTGCTGAGCCACTCCTATAGGCAGCATTGTGGGTGGAGACTGCCCAGAAAGCTGGGTTCTATCCCAGGCCTCGGGTAGGTCCCCTCCCCCAGCTCTGTGCCTCAGTTTCCCCTATCTGAAAAATGAAGGTGGCACCAATGACTCGATCTTTGGCACTGGGCTCCTGCCCCGCGGAGAACCCGGCCCCTTTAAGGACATTCACACTGCCCTATTGTTGTCTCCCAGGGGCACACAGGGAGCCCTTGCCAAGTGGCACCACTGCACTGGCCAGTTGTTGATTTCCCAGCCTGGAAATTAGCAGGCCGTGCCTTGGGAACCTTGGCGCTAAGGGAGATGTCATGCCTTTGCCAGCCTCTCATTTCCTGCGTCCCAGAAAACCCCAGACTTCCTGGCAGAGCTGAACCACCCAGACGCGGTGCCATAAACCCAATGTCCCCGGGAGCCCTCCCTCTGGGAACGGGCCCTCTGCCCGGCTAAACCAATGGCCAGCCCCGCAGCCGACCCCCGCCGCTCAGGGGAGCGCACTGCACAAGCCTGGAACCTGGTTCTCAGTGTCGGTCGGCTCTGGAGTGACGACCGTTTACACCAGCTGGGGATCTGGCCCCGCCGACTCCAGCCCAGCGAGGCTGATTTCCCCTGGCAGGGGATCTGGCCCGTTTGCACAGCTGGGCCTGGCCCCTTTCCCAGCAGCCGTTTTTTTCAGAGCAGACGATATATTTGATGATTTATTTTCTGGCTTCGATCTGAACGGGCGCAAAGGGGCTTTTAAAGGGGCCGCACCGTCTGGCCAGACCCAAGGCCTAACGCTGAGGTCTTGACTCTTAAACGGCACCAGAGATGGGGTGTCCCGTCCCCCCCCAGGCTTGTGCCCTGACTTTAACAGGGCAGCACCTGATGCCTCACAGGATCGAGGCCCTGGCTCCCACTGATTTCAACAGGCGCAGGATGCCAGGCCAGGCTCCCCATCTCGTAAGGGGGTGGAGTGCTGGTGGGGGTGGGGGGGAGGGAGCATTAATGTGGGGTGAGCCCAGAGGAGGGAGTGTGAAGGGGGCTACGGGTGGGGGGGACAGGAGGAGGGACCCAAGGGGGGAGCAAGAAGGGAGGGAGGAGCTCTGAGTACTGAGGGGAGCGGGGAGTGCGGCAGAGGGGCAAGGGGTGTGAATGTTGGGGGGGGCAGAGGGGGAGGTGTGTGAGTGCTGGGGGCACAGGACGAGGGGGGTGAAAGTAGGGAGGCCATGTGCTGGGGGAGGGGTGTGAATGTTGGGGGGGCACGGGGGAGGGGTTTGAGTGCGGGGGGGACTAGGTGCTGGGGGGTCATGCTAGCCCCCCATTCCTGGTGCGGCTGCACTGGTTGGTGCCACAGCCCCCTGGCTCAGCCAGAGCGAGCCCTGCGGCCTTTCCCATGCCCCGCAGCCTCCGAGCGCTCACAGCTGAGCTGACAACCGCCCTGGCCCCACACTCCCTCCCCGGCCCCCGCCCCAGGCTGGGCCCACCGGGCTGCACGTCCAGAGCTGCAGCTGGACTCCCCCCCAGCCAGTGCTCCTGCCCCGCTCCCCACAGCGCCCCTGCTGGGCGAGGCCGGGACTGGAGTAGCCAGGAGCTCCCCACACAGCCAGCGCCCTGCCCCGCTCCCCACAGCGCCCCCTGCTGGGACAGGCTGGGACTGGAGTAACCAGGGGCTCACCCCACAGCCAGCCTCTGCCCCGCTCCCCACAGTGCCCCCTGCTGGGACAGGCTGGGACTGGAGTAACCGGGGGCTCACCCCACAGCCAGCCTCTGCCCCGCTCCCCACAGCGCCCCCTGCTGGGTCAGGCTGGGACTGGAGTAACTGGGGGCTCGCCCCACAGCCAGCCTCTGCCCCGCTCCCCACAGCGCCCCCTGCTGGGTCAGGCTGGGACTGGAGTAACCGGGGGCTCGCCCCACAGCCAGCCTCTGCCCCGCTCCCCACAGCGCCCCCTGCTGGGTCAGGCTGGGACTGGAGTAACTGGGGGCTCCCCCCACAGCCAGCCCCTGCCCCGCTCCCCCCTCCCAGCGCCCCCTGCTGGGAACGGAGTACCTGTGAGCACTCGCACACTGTGCCGAGCCGGGCATGGCCCCCACAACTCCAGCGCGTGCCCCTGAGTCCCAAAACAAGAGGCGAGTCGCCGAGTCCGAGCGGCCGCCTCAGCCCTCTTCCCTCCAGCCACTGCCAACGCCTCCACCGCCTCTGCCCAGCACATCGCGCCTGGCAGTGCCTGCCGTCGGCAGCACAAAGACCTGATTCTTCCTCCAGCAGGTCCAGGGAGCTGCGCTCGGCGGCTGGGAGCTTCCATTGTGCCTGCCTCCCCGAACGGAAACCGGGGGTCAGGACGCCTGGATCCTCACCCCAGCTCCGGGGCCAGCAACTTCTAGTGGCCAGAGCACAGGGCTGGGGGCCAGGACTCCTGGCATCTCACCCCGGCTCTGGGATGGGAGTGGGATTTAGTAGGTTAGGGGTGTGGGAGGGCTAGGGCGCAGGACTCCTGGGTTCTGTTCCTGACTCTCCAAGGGGGATAGGATCCAGTGGCTCGAGCAGGGGTAGGGCAAGTCAGGGTTCTAGTCCCAGTTTTGGAGCTGTGGTTAGGGCTGAAATCAGGGGGTGCTCATCAGCTGTGAGAATCAGTCTCAGAGGCACCCCAGACCAGCAGCTCCGTGTGAAGATCTTGGCCTCATTACGGGGCCTAAAAATTTCCAGCTCTGGCTTTGCTGAGGGTCCCTGTGCTGGGTCCTAGGAGCCCACAAGCTCCTTGCTTCATAACCACCTGGCTCATGGGTCACGTGACCCCCCCCCAACCTGCCCCCAGGCCCAGAGAGCAGCCAGGGAGAGACCCATGCCATCGAAAGGGACTCAGGGATCTCCCCAGGACATAACACCCTGGCATCCACCCTCTGCTTTGGCCATACTTAGGCAGGGCATGACTCTTCCAGGGGCAATATGGCCGGCCACCCAGTTGGCACAAGGGCTGTTAGGAGAGGCAGTGTTGCCTAGTGGCTAGTGCACTGGTCTGTGCTGCAGGACACCTCAGTTCTATTCCCAGCTCTGTCACTGGGCAACCTCGGGCAAGTCCTCCCCCAGCATGCCTCAGTTTCCACATCGGTCAAATGATTTTTTGTAAAGTGCTTTGAGATCGGCGGGTAATCCCACCGAGGGACATGGGATGGGAATCCGGCTGCTACCGAGGCAGGCCAAGGTGAGGCAAACAGCCGTGCACCCTCTGTCGCACACCAGGAGAACGGGGAGGGGAGAGAAAAAATCGCAGCAGCATCTAGTCCAGCCCGCGCGCCCCGAGGCAGGACTATGTATTCCCTAGCCCCGCCCTGACAGGGGTTTCTCTAACACCTGTTCTTAAAAACCTCCCATGATGGGGATCCCACAACCTCCTTTGGGAGCCTGGTCCAGAGCTTCACTCCCCGGAGAGCTACAAAGTTAGTCCTGATATCTCACCTCAGTCGGCCTGTGTTATGCAGGAGGTGAGACTAGATGGTCGCAGTGGACCCCTCTGGCTTTATGATCGATGCCTGCTCTCCTGACCCTGCTCTCCAGAGCCCTGACTACCACTGCTAGGGCTCACTGCCACCCCAGGTCCTGACCAGGCACGGGTCAGGGGTGGGGGAATGGAACCTGGGTGCCCCCACATGACAGTGGCAGAGACTCAATTAACAAAGCGCTCGTCCATTTCCTCGCCTCGCCCCCCTGCCGTCGGCGTGACAATCCTCCGGCCGGGTCAAACGTTGGCGCGGCATGGCCTGCAACAACTCAGCGCAAAACCAACACAGCAAAGCGGTTTCTCACCGAGCGGGGCACGGCTTGTCAAGGGCCTGTAACGGTGCCTGTGTAGGCCGAGCGCTTTCCAGGCAGGAGGCTTCAAGTGCTTTGTGAGCTGTGGGAACCCCCCTCTCAGGTGAGGGCGTGCAGGGTTTGTTTTTGCCCTGGCACCGGAGCGCTGCTGTCACTGGGGTGGGGCAGGGCTGCTATTTACACAGACTTGTCCTTTGCTAATATGCAGCCACTTCTGGGGTGGAACACACTTACGTTTTATATAGGGATTCCTCACCTGTCACTGAGATGCAGCCGCCTCTGGGACAGGGCGCAGCAGCTGTTTACACAGTGGTCCCTTACCTGTCACTGAGATGCAGCCGCCTCTGGGACAGGGCGCAGCAGCTGTTTACACAGGAATCCCCTACCTGTCACTAAGATGCAGCCACCTCTGGGGCAGGGCGCAGCAGCTTTTTATCCAGGGATCCCTTGTCCAGCACTGAAATGCAGCAGCTTCTGGTGTGGGCTATGGCAGCTGGCTAGCGAGGGTTTGCTCACCCAGCGCTGAGACGCAGCTGCCTTTAGGCTGGAACAAAAGGCAGCTGTTTGCACGGGGGTCACTCACCCAGTACTGAGCTGCAGCTGCCCCTGGTGCAATAAAGATACCCCCTCCCCTGAACCTAGCACCCTGGTAAAACAAAGGAAGTCTCCCGAGAGAGCTACAGGCGGAGATTCGGCATCTGAGGCCTGAAACTGGCCTACGTACCCCTGAAAGCCTCGTGCCATGGCTGGGTCTTTGCATGGGTGAATTTCACTTTAAGAATACAATCATGTTCATACACACACTCACAGAGCAGATACAGGCCAGACAACAGCAGGGTCATTCGCACGCACACACACTTAAAGGGATCTCGGATCATCACACTGGATTGAAACAGGGGCACCTTGGCTTGGCTGGCAGCTGAATTTGGAGAGCAGAGATCTGGAGCCGGAGGGGTGGGGATACCAAACTGATCGGAAGAAAGAAAAGCGGGGGGGCGGGGAATGAGAAAAAAAAGGGGGGTGGGGCAGAGACGGCCCAAATGCCGCCCTGCTAACCATAAGCTCCTGCCGTCTCGCGTATTCGTTTTCAGCCCAAAATGTTCCATTGTCGTAGCTGAGCGTGAACTCACCGCTCAGGAATGCACTGGGGCCCTTTCAAAAATGTGATTATTCTCTTGAAAGAAAACACGTGTTGGCCAAATCCTGGGGAGCGCGGGCAGGAGGGGGAAGCCGGCATGGGGGCTGAGCCGAGCGACGCTCCGCTCTGACCGCTGACAAACTGCTGCCGTGCGAAACGCACCAACGAAACTCACCAATGCTGTGAGCTGAACGCTGGGGTGGGTACAGGCGTGTGGGAAAGTGCGATGCACGTGTTTGAGTGTGTGTGTCCAGGTGTATTCGTGTGTATGAGTGAGAGAGAGACAGAACACGGCAGGGCCTGTCTCCTCCATACAGGAGAGGAGGAAACCTTGGCAGAGGTTCGGCCTAGTTCTGGCTCAAAGCACAGATGTGATGATGTGAGCGACGTCTCAGCTGACGCATTGAGCTGGATTTCTTCCTTTCCGAAGGATTGGTGCTGGTTCAGGGCCAGCGAAAGCTCATGGCACCCACGACAATAGCCCCAAGCTCTTAATTAGCACCTGGCATCAGCAGATCTTAAAGGAGGCCAGTCTCTTTATACTGATGGGGAAACTGAGGCACAGTGACTCGCCCAAGGTAGCCAAGCAGGCCAATGGCAGAGCCAGGAATAGAACTCAGGTCAGACCGGAACACAACCCGCTGGGCCACACTGCCTCCACTTCTTAACTCTTGCTCACACCCACAGGGCCAGGATACCATCGCCTGACACCGTGTGTGGTCATCGACAACAGTGTAAAGCGGGTGCATGCAGGTCTGAGCGGGCAGAGTTTTGCACCCGCTGATGCAAATGGCCTGCAAATTGCAGGGTGGTAGAGAATCAGGCCCAGTGCCTGTAGCCAATTCTTTGAACCCAATTCCACATTATCGGTGGGTAGAGAGGGGACGGTAGCGCAGGAGATGGAAAGCTGCAGCAGCCCAGATGGATTTCCAATCATGCTGTTTAAAACACCCTGGGTTGTCTTTACATTTAACTCCAATGGCCAATGAGCAGTCTGGAGAAAGGCCCTCTTTGTTAAATATACAACAAACCGGTACCCTATTGGCACTACCATAAATCAGCCTAGAGTGAGCTTCCCCACAGCAGTGCCCTGCTGTAACCAGCCGGTCACGCTTCCTGATTGGTCGAACTGCAGCCACCAGACTATCTGTTCCCCCCTCCCCCTATTCTGTGAAGACTTTGTTATATTGTGTTGCCTAAGAAACTGGATTCTTGGAAAGTAGAAAGTAGAAAGTAGACCCCTCCCTCCTGAAGAGAAAAAAATAGGGAGAGAGATGGGCCATTTTCAAATGTAGCCCCCCCCCCGAAAAATAGAAATGTCAGTTTCAAATGTACCACTCCCGCCTCGCAACCCTGCCCCACCATAAATAACAGCCATCATGGTTTCAAATGTAGCTGCACCCTGAAAATAGAAATATTGGTTTCCAATCTATTCCTACCCCTGCCACGTCTCCCGGTGCCTTTAATCTGGATGAGACCCAGACTGGAAACTGCTGCAGTACGTTACCAGCACAGGCTAAAGCTCCCTAGATGAGCTATTCTCACAGACTCGGCCCCCACCCCAAGCCCGCGTGAAAGGGTCAGGAGTCTCGAGCCCGTCCCTCAGCCAGACGCCTGGGTTTTCCCCACCTTCCCTTGGCCAAAGCGAGATGATTTAACTGGGAATTGGTCCTGCTTCGAGCAGGGGGGTGGACTAGATGACCTTCTGGGGTCCCTTCCAACCCTGATATTCTATGATTCTATGAGAGAGGGCCGTGGATCCCGCCCAGCCACCCCCTCCGATGAAGCCATTTCCCCCTCTCAAGCATCACTCCTGGAGTCCAGCGCTCCGTCTGGGGGCAGGGGAATGCTTTGCCTTTTTAAGGCATGGCTGAGAGGCGACCCGCGGTCAGATTACTCACTCCCTGCTCTGGTGGCGTGGGAACCAGCGGCTCGGTCTGAACTCCACCGGTCCTGCTCCTTCCCCCACCACCCCCTCTTCTCCCTGGGAGAGTTCACACAAGTGCTTCCAATTTAAGAGGGGAAAGAGAGAGAGAGAGGATCCCCTGCAGAGCAGACAGACACGCGCACACCCCCAGCTGACATGGGCTTGTCCCAACCACGCTGCTATCCCTACTCACGCTACAGGCCCTGATGGGCCAGGGGCCACCCCAAAGAGCTTACATTCAATGGACGCAGGCAGAAGTAGCACCCTCGCCGTTTTGACAGATGGGGAAACTGAGGCATGGAGCGGGGCTGAGGAGAGCAACGTGCCCAAAGTCACCCCACAAGCCAGTGGCACTGCTGGGACCTGCGTCCCAGCCCAGGGCTGGAAACCTCAAGGTCAACCTGCCTCGCTGCTTAACCAGCGCTTAGCTGAATATTTCCCATGTGCAGCCTGCACTTTGCCTGCTAACCGCAGGGTGTAGTTTGACAGCTACCTCTCCCCCCACCACGCACATCTGTACAGAGCCCCCCTGCTGTGGGGAGTTTGTCCCAGAGGGTCAAACCCATCTCCCCCACAGACAGGGTTACAGAAGTGACCTTTTCCCCGTCAAACCCGAGCCTGATTTAGAGATTTCTGTTCTAGCGCGGATCCATATCGAGCACCCAACACCATAGCATCCGAGCCCCTCACTATGAAGTATATATCCCCTCAACCCACCCCCCTGGGGATCAAGACAGGGCTCTTATCCCCCACTGTACGGATGGGGAAACTGAGGCACGGAGCAGCTTGAAACCGGGTCTCCTGAGTCCTCATCTACCACCCCATCTCTAACAGCTCTAACACGCTGGCTTAATGCTGATGGGGGCTCCAGATCCCCTCATCCATCAATGGGCTTTGGGGTCATTGGTAAAAGCGAGGCCCTGGAATGGACAGAAAGAATGTGGAGGGGGGGAGGGGAGTAGGTTCCTGCCCAATGGGTCCCATCTACCCCACCCCTAATCTAGACCACCTCCAAAACGGCAGGGCTGGCTCAGGCCACCGGATTGCCCCCTGCCTGTGGGGCCAGTCCAGATCAGAAGTACCAGGCCCTGTTCCCTTCCCCATGGCAGCAGAACAAACAGAGCTGTGCTGGGGTGTGAAATAAGGCATACAACACCCCCCACCCCGATGAGACAGAGCGGATGCCTCATCCAGCTCCCCTGCGGGGAGACGGGGTCTTTGCCCTGCGGGGCCCCCCCCCCCCGGCCCAGTGAGCAGAGGGTGGGTCTAAGCAGTAAAATTCTGACCTGGATCCGGAACGACCCCTGAATTCAGGAGGGTTTGGATCAGGGGTGTCCCCTTGCCCCACCCTGAGGCTGGGACTGGCAGTGCAGTTAGGATCTCGATCAGAACTTTTCCAAAAGTTCAGGGGTATTTTGAATAGAACTCAGGAGTCCTGAGTCCCAGCCCTCCTCCCCCCAACCCAACCCACTAAACCTCACTCCCCCTCAGAGCTGTTGAGAGAACCCAGGAATCCTAACGCCTACCCCACCCCACACCCTCTAACCACTAGACCCCCTCCCTTCCCAACTCCTGCAAAGCAAACCCAGCAGTTCTGACTTTCAATTGCCACCCCTGCCTCTTGTCCTACTAAACCCCCATCCCTACCGCTCCCAGAGCTGGGGTAGAACCCGAGTCCTGACTCCTGCTCCCCTCTGCTCTAATCACTCGACCTCACTGCCTTCCCAACTCCTGGGAATAGAACCCAGGAATCCAGACTACCGTCCCCCCACCGTCCAACTCTAACCCACTAATCCCAACTCCCTTACCAGATCTGTGAATAGAACCCAGGAGTCCTGCTCCCGTTCCCCCCTTCCCCCATTTAACTAACATTCTCTGGAAGGCAAGTGAGCCCAGCACCTCCAAAAGCCAGGGCCAGGAGATTTCACATGGAAGAGCTGGGGCCCATAGCAAGCGCTGCTGGGCTCAGAGCCTGGAACAGAAATAGGTCAGCCGGGGGGAAAGACGGTGAGGGGCTTGGGAAGTGTTTCGATTTCAGGCCCCATCGCCCTCCGTCACTGAGTCACGGGCCTGGGGCACTTCCGGTCAATGTCGGCCAATGTCCGTTTCGCCATCCACGCAAACCGTCCAGGACACAGCTGAGAATCTCCATTTGCAGGTGGGCAACGTCGGAGAAACGCTGCTTGAGAACCTGTCCCACCCTCATGCGTATAAAAGGGTGAGGGAGACCAGGTGTGGGCGAGGTAATTTTTTCCTGGGACAAAATTTTATTTTGTTTGACTTTCTTGGACAGCCCACCTGGTCTCGCTAATATCCTGGGGCCCACACGGCTCCACCCATCAACTGTGCTGCGGTGAAGGCTACACAAAGCCCGTTGCTACAGCTCTGCTGACAGCCGGCTTATAAAGCTTTCACTTTTCGAATCGCAATGCCGATAACCCTTGCCCGACTCCTCCCCCCGACCCCGGCCACGATTCCCCTGCTGCAACTGTGGAAAAGTTAAATCAATAAAAATAGAAAAACCGTCCTGAAGAAGAGCTCCGTGGAGCTGGAAAGCGTCTCTCTTCTACCAACAGAAGTTGGTCCAATCAAAGAGATCTGGCCTCTCCCCCCCCACTTCCCTCCCCACCCGTCATGCTTAAAAATAAACACTGATTTAAAAAAAAAAAATCAAAATCTTCCAGGACGAATTGTTCCCCCCTTGCCTTAAATTGCTGCAGCTCTGGAGGTTAGTACACAGTTATATCTTACCCTCGGGCCGCCCCGGGGGACTGAATCTCCACCAAACCACGGCCCAAACTGAAACCAAGCAGCAGCCGAGAATCACTGCCGCCATGGAAGGTGCTGGCCTGCGTGGGACACCGCTTCCCTCGAAGGGATGGAATCCAAACTGCATTTGTGTGTCCTAGACCCCTATACCACATGCAGCTAGAAGCGATTCTCCTTTCACTCAAGTGGCAGTGGTGGCCCTCTGGCATGGGCAGAGCTGGGTCCTGTCGCCTCTGCAGGCCTGAAATTCGGAGTGGTTGATGTATATGGACCAGAGAGGAGATCCACAGGACCATGCCTCATTCAGTGCACAGAGTGGATAATGCTCAAGGAGAGGCTCGGGGGGGGGCATTTAAATCCAGGGAAAGAATTTTGGCAAAAGCTATTCTGGTTATTTGTGATTTCTCCCTTGGTGCTGTGTGAGCATGGCAGGGTGTCCATGTGAGAGAGAGGACACGCAGGAGAATGCCAGTTTGGGTATTGTTCTGAGCCCTTCCTACAGGGTGTGTTCAAACCCCATTGAGATTGATAGGTGTGAACTCGCCCTTCAGTTCACATAACTGTAAGCATAAGACCGCACTTAAGACAAAAGGGGGGCAGATAGCAAAGCTGGGCTGACTATTGTTTTGGGAAGGGGTGGGGGAAGAGAGAACTGCCAAAAACTGACGACAGACAAGAGCAGAGAGACAGGCAAAAAGCAAGTCCAGCAATAGCCCGTGAGCACCACGTGACCCTGGAAAATGCCAGAGAGAGATTTTTTTGGATAAAGAGGCTTGGGACGGTAAGCTAAGGAACTGCTCCAAGCAGGCCTTCATACGTTCCTTAGAAATAAACAAGATTGCATCAAAGAAAATACCAGACTCCATCCATTTCTATTTCCAGCGGAACATCCCCAGGGCTCTGAAATTTGACTAGCTGCTAGGGTCGAGAGGGGGCAACAGTCTGGAGATGAGTGAGTGAGTGAGAGAGAGAGAGAGTGTGTGTGTGTGTGTGCAAATGATTGTGAGTGTGTCCTTTTTATCCCCAACACTCCCTCATCCCCTGGCGATAGCCGTCCCAATAGCTGTAAATTAATGTTTCATTTCCTGGTTCTCTCCAGTCAGCTGTGTCAGCCACTCACCCATCAGACAAGTCTTGGCAGAAGCTTCTCTCGCCAGCCCAGTGTAACCAGCCCACAGGCGGAGGAGTGAGAGCTGCCAGGCCCGGGCTGAGGGCAGAATTGGGTGTATGCGACTGAAAGACCCATTTACCTCTATGACCTACTGACATCACCAGGGACAACCATGATGTCACATGTAGAGGGTGTGACATCACTCTGGGTGACTGTGACATCACATGCGGAGGCCGTGATGTCACGCCAGCTTGCATGTGGCATCACACGAGACAGGTGTGACGTCACGCCAGGGTGGCCGTGAGGTCATATGAGGAGGGGTGATGTCACTTGGGGTGACTGTGATGTCACATGACCAGGTGATGGCATCACTCTGGGGCCATGCCAGGGTCACCGTCACGTCCTTTGTGGAGCGAATGCAGAGCAGTGAGACCGTGGGACTGAGGATAGCCACGCTCAGAGGGTGTGATGTCCCGGGAGTGACGGTGATGTCCAGCGCAGAGGGCACGAGGTGGACGACCATGATGTCATGGCCATGGAATAGCCCTTCCACACCACCAGGAGGGCAATGGCCTGTTGACACATCAAGGGTTAAGGCTGCTAAATAGGATCAAGGCATTCTAGTTCCGGACTAAGAGGGTCCACACAGAGAGTTAATCTGGAGTCAGTCCTTGGGGAGATAAGCCCTTATGCACCCATTCAACAAAAAAAGCAGGACCCATGTGGCCCTTCTGCCAGCCTCCTGGTAGCTGCGTGCCTTGCAAACACTAGCAATTTACCCCAGCAGACAAGTGGCCAAGTGGCTAGCACCCCGGTCTGGGACTCACAAAACCGAGTCTATTCCCCACTCTGTCGCTGGCCTGCTGGGTAACCTTGGGCAAGCCCCTGTCTCTGTGCCTCAGTTTCCTCCCTCACTAAAACGGTGATGGTACTGACCTTTGTGAAGGGCTTTGGGGTCCATGGCTGGAAAAAGCGAGGGAATATTTAATATTAGCCTCATTTAATAAAAACCACAGATGGGGAAACTGAGGCCCAGAGAGATGACGTGACCTTGCTAAGGTGGCCGAGTTGGGAGACGGGTGCGGATCTCCTGGGCCCCAATCAGAATCACGGACTTTTTTCAGTTCAGTGGCAGGGCCGAAAAATCAAAAGAAGGTCGGTTTGGGTTGAACCAAACCAACCGTTTCCCCAGAGTTTCGGTGAATTGGAAAAGTTCATTCTGGGTGTGTTCCAGAGCAGGGATTTGACCCTGAGCTCTCCAGAGCTTGGGTGGGCATCCGAGTCACTGGATTAAAAGGTACAGGGGAAGGGGCAGTGGCACTGGTTTGTGAATCCGTGTCAAATTCCCCAATCATTTCGGCTTGATCGAAAGGGCAATTTCCGACAAAGTAACTATTGGCCTGAAAAACAGCACCCATTTCTGTCTCACTCCCCGCTCGTGCAGTTCAGGTCACACCGAATCCAAAATTTTATCCTGGTGCCTTGGCCACAAGAGCATCTTCCCCTTAGAGGGTGACTTCTAAAGCAGAGGGGGCATCAAGTGAACCCCTGACAGACGTGCAGGGCAGGTAGCTAGTTACGCTGCTAGATACCCGCTGTTCGCTTTAAATGGGTCAAAGCCGGAGCCTGGGAAAACTGAGACGGAAAAGGGAGAATGTCCGAAATGAGGAGCGTTCGGCATTTCCAATTTTGGTATGGAAAAAAAAAAAAGTCCATTACAAGATGAGTAATAAGAAGAGCTGAAAGAGGCATATAAATAAATGGATTATTTTGGGCCCCGGCTTGGTGAGTTTGTGACCTGCAGCCCTGGCTGGGAAGCCGCGGGAAAGAGACTGAAACGTCTGAAGACACTTGTCTTGCTAACGATGCTCTGTTCCTGTCCGAACAACCGGCTGAAATTGGACAGTGGGCCCGATTCTGCCGTTGTTTCAGCTTCATAGAGTGTATGGCCCATCGAGTCCCATCCGGATAGCGCAACCCAGTGAGGTTCACTCTGTACTGGGCCCACTACATAACTGGGGGCTGGGTAAAGCGTCAAGTGCAAAGTACTTCTCTGAGGAAGGAAAAAATCAAATGCACAACGGCAAAATGGGGAATAACTGGCCAGGGGGTAGCCCCACGGGACAGGTACTGGGGAGGCTCGAGTGGATCACAAAATGATAGGAGCCAACAGCGTGATGCAGTTTTAACATAACG
This sequence comes from Eretmochelys imbricata, assembly GCF_965152235.1. Taxonomy (NCBI): domain Eukaryota; kingdom Metazoa; phylum Chordata; order Testudines; family Cheloniidae; genus Eretmochelys; species Eretmochelys imbricata. Next base: position 3,812,678 of record NC_135594.1, on the reverse strand, counting down.
TCGTTCTGGGGTGTATTCACAGGCAGGTGTGTCGTACGGAAGACCCGGGAGGTAATTATCCCGCACTGCTCGGCGCTGCTGGAGTGCGGTGTCCAGTTCTGGGCACCGCGCTTTAGAAGAGACGTGGCTAAATTGGAGAGAGGCCAGAGGAGAGCCACGAAAAGGATCCAAGGTTTAACAAACCTGCCCTAGGAGGACAGGTTAAAAAAAGTGGGTAGGTTTAGTCTGGAGCAAAGCAGACTGAGAGGGGACCTGAGAACAGTCATCAAATACATTAAGGGCTGTTCGAGAGAGGACGGGGGTCAGCTGTTCTCCACGTCCACTAGAGGCAGGACAAGATGCAATGGGTGTAATCTGCAGTGAGGGAGATTGAGGTGAGATATCAGGACAAACTTGCTAACTCTCTGGGGAGTGAAGCTCTGGAACAGGTGAGGTCATGGGATCCCCGTCACTGGAGGTTTTTCAGAACAGGCTGGACAAACCCCTGTCAGGGCTGGGCTAGGTTGACTTGCTCCAGCATCAGCGCAGGGGGCTGGACATGATGGCTTCTCGAGGTCCCTTCCAGCCAGCATGTCTATGATCCTTTCTCTTCAGGTGGAGACTGGCTGCCTTCCTAGAAGATCTTCCTAGAAGATCTCAAGAGAAGGCGGATGAACTGCTTCCCTTGGAAGTTGGTTCTGCTGGTCTAATCACCCTCACCGTTAAACTTTCAGGCCTTATGTCCAACTGGAGTGTATCTGGGTTCATTCCACCCATTGGCGCGTGTTCGGCCTTTCTCCACTAGATGGAAGAGCCCATTTACACATGGGCGTCAAATCCGGAATCACTCCAGTGACTTTGAGTTCGATCCCGTGTACACACCAGTGTGACTCTAGAGTGACTCCAGTAACTAAACTAAACTAACTTTCTTTCTTTCTTTCCCTCCCCACGGCCCCTGGCTTTCCCCTTACACTCACGCAGACTGAGCACACTCCTATTCTGCTGGAGTCTCCTCCATGAAGCCTCTGCTAAACAAGGGAAAAAATGAACCGAGCCTGAATTCGGCCCAGTTGTTGCATCTTAATGATCTGAGGCCCCCAGTCCTTCAGAACGAACACCGCAGGCGGCAGGAAAAGCCGCCACAGCGAATACCATAAGGGCTCAGGCGAGAGGCAGGGACAGGGTGTGTGCCTGTTGTGGGTGGGTGTATGTGTACTGCCCAGTGCACAGGGAGAGGTGTTGTGGTTGTGTGTGTGGCGGACACCTGTGTAGGAGGCATCTGGGTAGGGCAAACGGTGTGTGCTCGTGTCTAGGGTGTACAGTGAGTGCACGTGTGTCCCCCTGCTGTGTGAGTGTGCTGGGTGAACGGAGCGTGCACATATGTGTTGGGGGGGCTAGGTAATATGGTGGGGAGGTGTACCCGCTGCTCCCTGCCAGAGAAATTGAGACCAGCTGTGTGTGTTTGTGCGTCGAGGGGTGCCTGGTGTGTGTGTGTGCACGTTATATAGTGTATATGGCCACTGAGGAGAAGACGAGGGAGAAAATGAACTGCACATAACAGGTGTCAGTCACGTCGCCTAATGCAGGGCTGCGGGGGACGCAGATACTGCGCTGATGAGCCTGGGCTGAGAAGCTCTATCCACTGCAGGAGGCGTGTGAATGCTGTTGGTATGCGGGATACATGGGCCCTACATGTGAATTTAACGGGGAGGGGTGTGTGTACAACCTACATGCTGTGTGAGTGTGTGTGTGTAGGTGGTGTGTATGTGCCTGGTGAATGTATAGCCTAGGCCGTAGACAGTGTGTGTGTGTGTATGTGTGTGTTTACAAATGGTGCTGTGTGTACGAGTCTGATGAATATATAGTCTCGATGCTCTGTGGGTGGGTGTGTGTGTGTGTCCGTCTTTGGTGTACGTATAAGCTAGACGCTGTGTGTGTCGTTTTGGCATATGTATAGGCTAGATGCTCTGTGTCTGTAGGTGGTGTTGTGTGTATGTGTCTGATCTGAATTTTCACACCACTTGGGCCGCAGGAGATGCGTGGGGTGTGTGTGTGTAAATCTATTTTTAGATTAGTTCCCTCCCACCCCGCAAGAAACTCAGCGAAACAAGCAGCCCCTGGAAAAGTCTCCAGGCTTTTTGCGGACAGCGGGTCTATTAGGCCCTCTAGCGGGGAAAGATACAATAGCAGAGGGTCTGACTTCCTGCCCCTGATCTTCTATACAGGGGGGAATTTCATCTTAGAATTGGACGCAGGGCTGGGCTAAGGCACCTGGCTCCCATGACTACAGGTGGTGGAGAATTTGGTGATGAATTTTTTTTCCCCTCTGAAAATGCTGATTTGGCCAAACTAAGCTTTTCACAGCAAAGTTTCGGTTTTCATAAATTTTTCAAACCCCACCCCAATTTTTTTCTGAACAAAAACAAAGTTGCAAAATTGTCAAAAACTTTTGTTTTGTGATTTCTCCAAAGGAAACATCCGGATTCAAAATGGCTTTTTGCTTCAAACTTTAAGCCCCGTGTGGTCTTTTTTTTTTTTAAAATGGTCACAACTAAAACAAACTGTTGCTCGCTCATCTCAACGGAGTGTTTTGCTTGACTCACCTTGAGCTTTTATTTCAGATTTTTTTGGCTGGTGAAAATTTGAGGGTCTGATTTTTTGGGCCAGTTTGGGATGGAAATGTTGTCTTTTGATATCTTGAAAACTTTTCCAGGATGGAAACACTGTTTCCCAACCAGCTCTGCCTGTGACATCAGAATTTCAGCTTTTTTGTTGTTGTTGTTAGTTTGTAGCCCTCATGTCTGCAAAGAAATGCTTGAAAACGTGATTGTGTAATTGACTCAGCGACGCTGCCTGAGTCTGCAGAAAGCCTGAGCCCCTTGTTCTGAGAGGAGTAAACTGCACCTTGCATCTCAATGGGGTGTTGACTCTGTGACCCACTGCTATCGGGGCCTCAGCTAACCCCACCTTAGCAGCTGGGCTCTCGGCACAGCAGGAGGAGAAGTACATAGTAAGTCCAGGCCAGCAAGCAGAGAGACCCCAGATGCTGGGGCAAATTCTAATCAGTGCCTGCTGTTTTCTAACCTTTTTGGCTTTGCACGCTGAGCAGATGTCTCCATCTACTGGACTCTTTCCTTAGGGCCCCTTTGTTTAGAGGATCTTACCATGCCAGACGCTTTCAGCTCAGAGGAAAAGTTTAAACTGCTTCTCCAGCAAGACAGCGTGTTACCGTCTGCTGTTCCAACTGGAAATATCACTGGCACACAGACTGCACATGGGGCTGAGGGCTTATCTGCAAGGGAAAGTTTTTCCACTCTAGGTTTTTCTGCTGTTATTATACCGGTATAACGCTCCCGAAACAGTGTGTCCTCTCTACTTCGGTTAAGCCAAGCTTCGGCGACTTCCCTTGTGAGTCATTGCAGCCACACAGCTCTGCGCTATTCCAAAATAACTGCACAGATCTCCCAGGGTGCAACGTTCTGCCACCAGGCTACTCAGTACATTCTGGGGTTTCTCTCACACAATTCTGTGGGATCCTTACTGGAATTCTGGGACTTGGAGGGGTCAGATTCACAAACTCCCACAATTCCTTTCCTGGTATCCCATACTTCACCTGAGTTCTTCTCCTGGATCCCCCAGGGGAACTTCTGTTATGCTGAAAGGTCTGAAAGGCTTCCATAAAAGGGGGACTTTGATCTACAGACAATCACAGACAATAGTTCAAGCTGATGGGCACATTAACCATGCTTCTTTCAGGATAAATGGAAGGAGCAATTAAGCCCCTTTATGGAGTGAGATAGCCAGAAATTAGAGAAGCCACCGCCCAAAGCAATTGGCTGCATGGCAAAGAAAAGTGGAGCTATTCCATGTGGGCACAGGGGTTTCCCCGAGACTGATTGCAAAAACAAGGGACTGGGCGGGGGGGGGGGGGGTGATAATTGGTTGCAGCTGCATGTGAGCCAGTAGCCGGCAAGAAAGCCGTAGTGAGCATCGTCCAAGAGGGAAGAGAGCTCCTTGGGGCACAGGACAAGCTGGAGAGGCAGGCGTGGAAACTGGGAGTGAGGAAGCTGCCTGCTGTTGTCTGTTCCTTCTGCATTCAAGGAAGCAGGACCATGCGTGGGTCCCTTGTAAATAAACAGGCTTGCAGCACAGAATAGACCTGACTCATATCTTCAGATCCTCCTCCCATGGGAAACAGTCCAGCAAGGCCCCGAATATTGACCCTCCACCCACTCTGGCCAACACTTCTGTACGACATCACAGCTAAAGGAGAGACACAGCAGAAGTGGCGTCTCATGCATCTCTGTGACCTTAGGAAGGGATGCTGCTGGCAAATGGACCCAGGGGACCCCACCCGCGCTCCACCAGTGAATAGCCCCATCCTGAGTGGTCATGGCTCTCCCCTGCCTGGCGTTCTTTACAGCCATGCCAAGCGGGTTTAAAACACTAGCACTGATGCACGTGTAAAGCCGCTGCCCTGCGTCAGCTGTCAGCAGTGGGGATGAGGCAGAAGTCGCCAACGCACACTGGGAGGGAAGGGGTAAAACAGGACCCAACCCGGGCCACCCAGCAGCCCCCCAGAGCCAGACCCATGCAGGGGAGACCCCGCACACACTCTGGGGGGTGCTGGAACTCAGGTGAGTTCTGGGGGCTGCAGAGAGGAGCCGGCCAGAATCTCAGGGACTGGGTAGTGGGCAGTCATGCTCAGCAGTTGGAGCAGGAGCCAGTAGCCAGAAATGGGAACCCAGGGTCAGGACTGGAGTCAGAGCCACAGTCAGGAATCGGAGGGTCAGGACCGGGTGACCTGGGGAAGACCAGGAGCAAATGCTTGGAGCAGCCACTGTACGGCTGAGGCTGGGTTGTAAGATTCCCACCAGGCAGGTGGGGTAGCCAACCAGGTGGCCACTGCCGGCTAGCTGCGCTTGTTAGGTAGCCCGGAGACTGGCTCTGCTGCAGGCCCTGGTTCCTGACACTGAGTCTCCTGGCCGGGATCTCTGCACATCTGAAATTTCGGAGAGTTCCCGGCAGTTTGGATCAGACTCCCTCTGCCCTGTGCTACTTGCCTCACCTCCTTCCTTTCCACCTCTGAGCCTCTCTCCCTTTTCCTTCCCTGTTGCTGATCCCCTCAGAACTCCACCCAACCAAGAAACGATCCTGGCACTAACATGCCGTTTGCTGCCCTCCTGTTGGTCTCTCTGATGGCATGTTCGCCCCCTTCCCCTTTCTGGGTGCGTCTGGTCTATTTGGATCATACAGGGAAAGGACCATCTGCTACCCTGTGCGTACAGAGCCTGGTGCGTGACTGGGGGGGCCCAGCTGCTACTGTAATTCACCCAAGAGCAATAAAAATGTACAGCACCTAGCACAAATTGGGGCCTACTCTATGCGCAGGGCTTCTAGGTGCTACGGTAATACACCTAAGAGCAATGAAAATGCACAGCACCTACCACAACGGGGCCCCGCTATTGGCTGGTCCTTAGGCACTACCGTAACAAACACGATTAATAGGGAATCCGGAGGACCCAACCCGGCAGCCAGGGCTGTAGCAGGCCGTCTGTGGCCACTAGAGGGGGACAGAGCGCCATAGGGAGGGTGCTGCCCATGTGGGTCACCCCGGAAGGTCAATTTGGCCAGCCCGGCCTATGGCTGCAGATGTTATCTGCGTCTGCGAGCAGCACAAGGCTGGAATGCAGCGTGTGGCGGCTGCGGCCGTCGGGCATGGACTGAGCGCCCCAGCTGCTTCTGTGGGAAGCCCCTTGAATGCTCTCTCTCCAGACTGTATTTCCTGCAGAATGAAACCTAAGGGCCCTTTCCTACCCCCAGGCAAACAGCCCCCACTCACCCTGGGACCGGCTCCGCGCGCAAGAGCTCTCAACCGATCTCTGTGGTGACAACAAAGGGGCTAGAAATCTAGACAGGGCGGGAATGTTGCCTTGGCGTGTACACGGGAGCAGCGCCCAGGCCCATCTAGCCCGGTATCCCGTCTCTGACCACACCCAGCCCTCAGATGCAACAGACGAAGAGGCAAGGACCCTGCATGAGCAGACAGGGGATAACTGGACCCCCCCACCCCTATGAAGGGCTCAGTCTTGTCTCTAAAGTCTGGTTTTCAAGCCCTAAAGCAGGAGGTTTAATATCTCGGCCAAGATGTATGTTGTCATGAATTATGGCAATAAGAAAAAGAAAGAAAGTAAAAGGGGTCAGAAAGAAAGAAAGAAAGAAAGAAAGAAAGAAAGAAAGAAAGAAAGAAAGGGGGACAGAGAAAGGGGGGGCTGAGAAAGGGGGGCAGAGAAGACACACAGAGAAAAGGGGGCTGAGAAAGGGGGGACAGAGAAATGGGGGCTGAGCAGACAGAGAAAGGGGGGTTGACAAAGGGGGGACAGAGAAAGGGGGGCTGAGTGGGGGGACAGAGAAAGGGGGGGTTGACAAAGGGTGGACAGAGAAAGGGGGGCTGAGCAGACAGAGAAAGGGGGGCTGACAAAGGGGGGACAGAGAAAGGGGGGCTGAGCAGACGGACAGAGAAAGGGGGGCTGACAAAGGGGGGACAGAGAAAGGGGGCTGACAAAGGGGGGACGGAGAAGGGGGGCTGAGCAGACGGACAGAGAAAGGGGGGCTGACAAAGGGGGGACAGAGAAGGGGGGCTGAGCAGACGGACAGAGAAAGGGGGGCTGACAAAGGGGGGACGGAGAAGGGGGGCTGAGCAGACGGACAGAGAAGGGGGGCTGACAAAGGGGGGACAGAGAAGGGGGGGCTAAAAATACGGGACGAGAAGACAGAGAAGGGGGGGGCCGAGCAGACAGACGGGGCGCAGGCGCAGACCCAGCACGCGCGCGTGCGCGCACATACACTCCCGCTCCCCGCCGAGCCAAGGGCCTCTGCGCTCAGGGCTGCCCCACTTGCCTCTCCCAAGATGGCGGCGGAGGCGGGGAGCGGGGAGGCCCTGGGCGGGGCTTAGCGATGACGCCGAGCCGGCCGGTGTGGAGTCTCTTAAAGCGGCAAGCGCGTGCTGGCAGGTGAGCGGCAGGGAGCTGAGCCGGACCCCACCGCGCGCCAGCCAGGCACCGGGCACGGTGAGCAGGGCTGTGCCCCGCCAGGCGGAAGGGGGCACAACAGGGCAGGGGGCTGTGCCCGGCCAGGCGGAAGGGGGCACAACAGGGCAGGGGGCTGTGCCCGGCCAGGCGGAAGGGGGCACAACGGGGCAGGGGGCTGTGCCCGGCCAGGCGGAAGGGGGCACAACGGGGCAGGGGGCTGTGCCCGGCCAGGCGGAAGGGGGCACAACGGGGCAGGGGGCTGTGCCCAGCCAGGCTATGCCACGACTGACTGTGCGACCGCAGGAGTTAAGATGAGGCAAATTACTGTGCACCCGGATGCCACAATGATGGGTGGACCTTTGAGTTCTCCCAGTGAAATACCCCTTTTGTGCCTCAGTTTCCCTATCTGTAAATCTGCTCATGCTGCCCTCCTCGGTGGGCATCTGCGATGCGAACTGCTCTTTGCCAAGTGCTGCGAGGTCCCCCCCAAGAAAAGGGACTTTAGAAGGGAAAATCCACTCCCCGGCTTGGATGCTCCTTTGGGCCAAAGCTTCCCAGAGCGGGTCGATGATTCGAGCTGCCCATCTTGGGCACTGAGCCCCCAAGGACACCCATTGGAGGGGGTGGCTGCTCAGCGCCCCCTCAAAACCGAGGTAGCCGGAATCAGAGGCCGCTAGAGAAAAGTCTTGAGAGCCAGAGAACGCAAGGCGGGGCAGAAGGGGAGACTTGGTTGGCTTTCACCTGGGCCCAACCCTCCCCTCTGCCAGACAAACAACTCAAGCAGGGCTGGCGCTGGTGGCAAAGTTACAGCACACACCTGAATGTGAAGGACGAGTGGTGGGATCTCTTCCTTCTCTCGCTTCCAAAGTGTCAGTTCCTTGCTCATGGGTCTGAGTCTGGTGGCTGGACTTTCTCTGGGCACCTCTCCTGTGCCCATGCCCTAAGAAATTCTGGCCTTGGTATCCCTTGCCACCCCACACCTTCCCCCACTCTCAGAGCCAGCCAGCTGAGCTCATCTGGGCTGGGATCAGAAGAAGACATGGGGCCTTTCCCCTCCAGAGGCTGTCGGCTCTGACCCAACCCTGGAGCAGAGGACTGGCTGGCTAATGAGGGATGGGGCCTTTCCCCTCTAGAGCGGGCCAGCTTCGATCCCAGCCCTGGACTGACAGCTGTTTCCATGGCTCCTCATGCGATGAATTGGAGGGCTCTCCGTCCAGCTCCGAGAGTCCTGACCCCCTGCTGCGTGGGCACCGCCCGGCCCCTCAACAGCTGTCTCAGTAGAGGAGACAAGCGCTGAAAGGGCTCTGAAGGACAGAGCTTCCCTCTCGCCCAGAGGCAGGATCTAGCATGGGGCACCATTCTTGCCCCTGCTGTGAGACACGGGCTGGGAGTTGGAGGCCCCCGAGGCATCGCACCCAGCAAAGCCACGATGGGAGCAGCACAACTGAGCTGTCGGGAGACTGCCCTCTCGTATGGCTGGGCAGGAGGCATGTCCAGGTGGAGTGGAGATAAGTGCCCGAATTCCTTGCTAGCATAAGGCCGCGTAGCTGCTGGCGTTAATCTGCCCTCCCAGCACTTGTCGTCAGGGAGCCCCAAAGTACTAAACGGATGCTAACAAGTGTGGCCTACCAGCAAGGGGTGAGGGGAAGGAGTACCTGTAATGTACAGAGGGGGAAACTGAGGCAGAAAGAGAGAGAGGTGACATGACTTCCCCAGAGCCACATACTGAATTCAAGGTAAAGCTAGGGGTAGAACCCAGTAGTCCTGACACTGGCCCCTCTTGCTGTTAATACTAAATGCTCTCCCTGTCCAGAAGTGGGAATGGAACCCCGGAGTCCTGTCTCCGAGCCCTGGGCTTCTCCTACCCAGCCATCCTATAGGAGCAGCTTGACTTTTCCTGAAGGCACCCAGCTGTGCTGTGATTTCTCTCCTTTAACATAGGGTGACCAGATCGCAACTGTGGAAAAACGGGGCAGGGGGTGGGGGGTAATAGGCGCCTATATAAGCAAAAGTCCCCAAAAACGGGACTGTCCCTTTAAAAACGGGACATCTGGTCACCCTACTTTAACACCCTTTTTCCTGCTCAGGGCACAGCAAAATCAATGATCCTTGAGTTACGTTTCCTGCAGGGCTCAGACGTTTTGCTAGACCATGTGCGATTCCTAATATCCCTCCCCCGCAGCCTTTCAAAAGGCCCTTTCGTCTGACGTGCTCTCAATTTCCAGCCTGCCTCTCTGAGCCATTATAAGTCCCTTTCCTGTTCTGTGCCTTGGTTTCCCCATCAGGAGAATGGGTTTGATCAAGATTAACTACCCAGCTGTGAGATGGGAAGGGGGCGTTTTGATCCTCTCTGCATGCCCCACCCATAATGAAACATAAAAAGATGTTAAGCCTTTCATTCAGGCTGGCTGGTATTTTCAAATTTCCGAGGCCAGAAGGGATGGCTGTGATCCTCTGGTCTGACCTTGTGTCTAACAAGGCGTGGAAGGATTCGCGTTTTTTATTGGCAAACATCGGTGCAGGTCGATTTCGCCGCACACGCCCAAACCGATGAGAAAATATTTCTTGCACTCACAGCCGAAATGGACAGGGTGGCAAAGAGAGAATGCTGTGTGAGAACGCAGAGTGTTTGGGGCATGTGATGTTAACAGCTGGTGTTTTAATGCACGTAAAGCTTTTAACTTTTTGAATCTCAACCTCTGCTGTCATTAAATAAGTCTTGCCTGCCATAAGAACAGCCACACTGGGTCAGAGCAAGAGTCCATCTAGCCCAGCGTCCTGTCTTCCGACAGTGGCCAACGCCAGGTGCCCCAGAGGGAATGAACAGAACAGGTCATCATCTAGTGATCCATCCCCTGTCGCCCATTCCCGGCTTCTGGCAAACAGAGGCGAGGGATACCGTCCCTGCCCATCCTGGCTAATAGCCACTGATGGACCATCCTCCTGCCCCTCACCCCATTGTCTGATCTCCTCTCCCTGTAATTTCCCACACCTGTGAACATTTAAATTGATAACAATTGAAAAAAGGCTTTAAAATAACCACCAATGTTTTCTGCTGAAATTATACAAGAAATAAAAATGGAATTCTGCCCAGCCTATGGTATAACCCAGGCTGGGATACTTCCCCGAAGCAATTCCTGTTTCAATGAGGGCAGCTCTTTTTGGGAAAAAAGTCCAATTTTAATCTAAAAATTGCTCCCTTGAGTTTTCCCAGGATAAGCTACCTTGCGCCCAGACACATAAGTTTCCCTGGCGCCTCACCCACGTTAATTAATCCCCACTGGAAGCCGCTTAATTCCCATTTGAAACGATGTATCCAGTAATAAGACTGACTGTCAGCTCCTTGGGACAGGTACTGTTGGTCCGTTTGTCCTGTGAATGTACAGTGCCTGGCACCATGGGGACCTGGGCCGTGATGACAAGTGGAAAGATGCTACAAAGGAGTGGGAAACCCGGTCACTGAGCTAACATTGCGATGCCTTGAGTTTTGGGTGCTTGCCAGGCGGTGGGTGTCCCGAGATGCCGAGCTGCTGCTGGAGTGTGTGTGGGAAGGGGGTGCTCAGTGCTTCTGAAAACTGGGTTTGCTCAAAAGCTCAGGTGCTCGGCGTTACCAGCTGCTTAAGGAAAGCGCGGCCTGCTTTGGAGAGCCTCAGCGAGGAAGATGCTTCATGGCTGAGTCACTAGCCTCGGATTCGGAAGCTCTGGTTTCTAGTCCCAACCCGACGCCTTGGGCAAGTTATTTCCTGTGCGCTCCACGATGAGCGCTTGGAGCTGAGACGGCCGCGTGCACTCCAGGTACATCCTGCTCTTGGCAGTGGGCTAGAGAAACGGGACAAGGAAGCAGAGGAAGGGAGGGGGTCAGGCTGGCCTTGGAATCTGTGAATCTATGGAAAGGAGAGAGCCCGCCTACCGCCTAGAATACAAAGAGAGCTAGGAAGTCTGCCCGCTGGGAGGGCTTCTTAAAGGGGCCATGCTTTCCTCTGGTCCTGTATGGTGCCTCAGTTTTCCCATCTGTAAAATGGGGAGAATAATCCCGCTTTTATTTAGCCGTTCCTCGAGGGCTGTCTCTTGTTCTGTGTATATGTACAGCAGGTAGCACGGTGGGACCCTGATTTTGGTTAGAGCCCCAAGCACTGCTGTAATATAATTAATTATTGCCACACCACCACTGTCCCTTTAAACCTTCCTCCCCCGTCCCTCCTGCCCCCCCCCCCCGGCCTCCATCTTCCAGCCTCCAAACCAAGCTTCTCATTGATCCCTTTTACAGGGGGAAAAAACAGTATTTGGAGAATTTTTTACCTGACGGGGTGAAATGCTGGCTCTTCCGTTACTCAGCGGTGGGATTTGGATCAAAAGGAAAACATGGAATATTCCCCTGCAGACGGAGATCAAGCTTGGAAGATTTCGGGGTGACGGGTGAACTTACGAACAAGCTGTTCTGCCAGGGCCCAGGACGCCAAGCCTCATGATTCAATAGAATGCTTCCACCTCTGGAGCGGAGCATGGCAGCTGATGGGTGGTGAAGCCGTGCAAGGCTTTAAGGTGTGATGTGCAGAAGAAACACATGCTCACTGGACCTTCGTAGAGGGGGTGGGGATTTTAAGAAGGCAGAATGGCATTTGGATGCTGGAATCTTTCTCCTTTGGGGAGGAAAGCGGCTTGGAAGATGCTGTGACTCCAAGATTCATTTAACACCCCCTGCCCCCCGCCAGCTTTCCAGCATAGTATTTCGGATTCCTAGTGGACGAACAAGCCAACGTGAGCTCCCAGCGTGACCCCAGGACAAATAGGACTTGGTCCTTAGATATATACACAGGTGAGTAGCGGCTGAGAGCAAGGAAGTGATTTTCACCTGGGTCTCCGGGTTTGCTTGAGAACTATACTGAAACCCCACGTCCAGTTCTGGTGTGTGCATTTCTAAAAGGATGTTGCTGCCTTGTTGAGGGTGAAGAGCCACAAAAGTTATCTGAGGGCTGGAGAAAAGACCTTTTGGAGCGAGAGCCTTAGTCTGCACTACGAAGTTTAACCGGTCAGGCTTGTCTTGTTTCGGCGCGTCTTTGTGTCGAGTCCACACTCAGGCCCGGTCTCTGCTAAGAAATTAGGTCGACTTAACGACGTCGCTCAGCAGTGTGAAAAACTCTGACACTGCTGCTCAACCTGCCCCCCCGCCAAAATCTCAGCGTCTTTTGAATACGCTGATCTTCACGCTAGCCCACCTTTGCAACCAGACAGGTCTGGCTCCACCTAATGCTACAGCTAAACTCGGCCCGGAAAGTCCTAGATTGGACCGTGGAAGCCCAGCTATGGGGTAACTGCATGTTTATTTGGGTCTTGCAAAGGAGATGCAGGAAGCCAGGGTGCCAGGCGAAGGGGCAGGAGCTGTGGCCGACCTACCAAAAGGCAAAGGAGACCGGCAGAAAATCTGGAGCTGCCTCCCACACCTGCGGCTCCCATGCGGAGCTGCGTGCTGTGGATATATTAAAGAGCTCATCAAGGTCCGTCTACACGGCACTGTAAACCTGGATCTGTGGGATCAGGGCTTGTGGACTTGGTGTTTTCCAAGCCCACTTGTGAGCATCCACACTGCGCTGTTCACGGACGTTGGACCCGGGATCTCACGGCCGTTGTAACGCATCTGTACGGCGCTATGCAGCCCTTCTGCCGCGGGGCTGCGGCTCATGTCCGCAGTGCAAAATAAGGGCTTGGATCCACGTCTAAGCAGGAGCTGGGCTCTGACCCCCACCATCCCCAGCAGGGTCCTAGGACATGGGTCCCCGTGTGCTTGCTGATCCAAATCAGACTGATTTGGGTGTGAATGGAATCATAGAATCATAGAATATCAGGGTTGGAATCAACACACAGCTGCAGCCCATGGGCCATCCTCAGGGCCATAAGGCAGTGTATATATTGTATGGATGCAGCCCACATAACACAGAGAGAGCTGTATGTGCAGCCTGCAATGGTAAATGGGTGGAGAACCACTGGTCTAAGACCTTCGGAGGAAGAAGATACCAGGTACTACTGGGATCTTTAATCTAGAGGAGAAAGGCCGAATAAGAAGTTTAAAGCTGGACAAATTCAAACTGGAAACCAGGCCCCGATTTTTTTAACCCTGCATGGGACTAACCAAGGGAACCAGCTCCCCAGGGCAGTGGTGGGTTTTCCTTCTCTTGATGGCTTCAAATCAAGGGATTACCCAGGAGTCAGACTCGCCGATCCGACCTTTAAACTCCAGGAGCTCCTTTGGCACCTGTTGGAGAAGCTGGTTTTTCCCCTGCCACCTCTCAGGCGGAAGGGGGCACAAAGGGGCAGGGGGCTGTGCCCGGCCAGGCGGAAGGGGGCACAACGGGACAGGGGGCTGTGTCCGGCCAGGTTGTGCCACGACTGACTGTGCGACTGCCGGAGTTAGGATGAGGCAAATGACCGTGCGCCTGGATGCCACAATGATGGGTGGACCTTTGAGTGCTCCCAGTGAAATACCCCTTTTGTGCCTCTGTTGCACACGCCCTGACAGAATTCCAGGTGGTGATTAGCCAGGGAGGTAATTAAAACGCACACCCTCTCAGGATTTTGCTGGGGGCGAAGATTGTCTCTTTCGGCTCATCCTGGGCCTCCCGAGATTACCAGCTAATCCAGTGTATTTAGGGGATGCTGGGCACCGTGAGTCACCTGGTCACTTGGGCAGATCCACCCGCCCGGCAGAACAAACAATTGGAATTGGGTTCAGGTTCCAGGCAGTTAAGCAGTAAGCCACGTCCGGAGGTTTTGTTATTGTGTATGGTGCTGCCAGGGCCAGCCCCGCTGGGGATGTGCCTCGCGGACAGGGGAAGGGGGGAAGACCCCGTTTTTGCTCCTCCGCTCTCTCTCGCTGCTGAGACGCTCTGGATCCCTGATCTTGGTTGAAGTCAATGGGCCTGATTCCTGCTCACACTCAGACCCCGCCTCGGCCCTGCGGTGGGGTGGGAACGGGCCCCTCAGCAGCTCCCCAGGCTGGTGTGGAAGGGGTGTAAGGGCCACAGGGGCTGGGGTGGAGCAGGGGCCTGGCCGGAGCACACCGCTGTGTGTGGCTATTCTCTGCCCCCCAGAGCCCATAGGGGGTGGAGCTGGGGCATGGCCGAAGCCGCGCATGGCGGTGATCCTCCATTCATGAAACGAGCGCCCTGCCCCCTTGCCCTCCGCCAGGGAAGGATTCAGAGTCTGGGTCTCGCAGCGGACGTGTGGATGGGCTGGTCTACGCGAGAAAAGTACATCGAGCCAGCTGCGCTCCTCATGGGTGTGAAAAATACACACACACACCCCCCTCCCCCTGAGCTATCTAGTTAAGGCGACCTAACCCCTGGTGTACACAGTGCTAAGAATTCTGGCATCGGCGTCAGCTGTGTCTACACAGCGGGCAGCTGTAGTGTTCCAGGTGTGGATGAGCCCTTCGGGGCAGCTGATGTCTAGATCACAGGGTAGGTGGGGTCTAGGATGTGTGTTGTGATTGATTTATTTTTTTCTGTGTTTTCCCCTTTTGTTTCCCTTTCTGCTGGCTGCCCTTTGAATCTCTGCTCCTTGGGGAATAAACGGATCCTTGCTTTCTCGACAACCAAATCTAAGTGCCGGTGGAGCGGAGCCCTGGTCCAAGGCGGAACGGTGACGGTGGGGGTGTCCTCTGCCTTTAGAGTTGGGAATTTGGTGAGTAAACCAGGGGCTGGGCGATTTAGGGAGGTGCCCGGAGGACTTGGGAGTGGCGGGGGGATGTTGGAGTTTGACGATGATGAACCTGCAAAGGGAGAGCAAGGCCGGAAGGCACCGCTTGTGTGTGCAGACGCTGGTAACTGCCGGGGACTGACCTCAGCTTCCTCCTGCTGACGCCAGAGGGTAGCGACGTGCCTTGCAAGCTTGGGTACCCCCAGGAAGCATCACCCACATCCCTACCCCAACTAACCCCCTGCTGAGGTGGGCACAGCCCTGGTACCCTGCCCACACAGCTGTCAAGCTGGGGTGTTGCTTTAACCCTTTTCTTGCGCCAAATCTATTTTGCTTGCAACAGCTTCCCCCTCTCCCCCCCACTTTTGCTAGCAGCCTGAGATTGCGCATGGCAAATCTGGTCGCCAAACGGGCCAGCTAAGAGCGGCGTGGAAGTCAGGCGAGGCTGGAAGCAGTGTGGCAGGCTCGAACGCCAGCCACCCAGCGCTCTTTGCCAGGGCGGCTAGCCAAGGCTCGGCACGATGATAGCACCGTGCTGCCACCCTCGTTTTACCGCTGGGGAAACCAAGGCAGGGCGCATGGAAGGGACATGCCCAGGGTGTCAGTGGCGGAGCTGAGAATTGGACCTAGGAATCCAGATGATGAGGTTATCGGCTCTAGCTACTAGACCCCACTCCCTTGCCAGGGCTGGGAGTGCTGACACCCCGTCCCACTCACTAGCCGCCCTATTCCCTTCCTACAACCGGGAACACAACCCCCCTCCCCTTCTGGAGTGGAGATTAGAACCCAGGAGTCCTGACTCCCAGCCCCCCTGCTCTAATCACTAGACCCCATGCCCCTCCCAGAGCTGCGGATAGAACCCAGGAGTCCTGGCTCTCAAGCCCTCTGCTCTATCCATTAGGACCCTCTTCCCCCCTGAGAGCTGGGAACGGAACCCAGGAGTCCTGAACGCCCCTCCCCCTGCCCTGCTCTAACTCCTAGCTCCCACTCACTGTCTCTGGAGCACTCCGGTTCCGTGTAGGTTCCCTAGGATCCAAGCCCCTCCAGCCCATACACTCGACGGGACGTCCCTTATGCAGCGCTCCTCTTATTTGCCCCCCCTCCATGTGCCACTGCCCCACAGATCCCGCGCCATGGGCGGCCGGGCCGAGCCCCTGAGCCCCCTGACCCGCTGGTACATCTACGCCATCCACGGGTACTTCTGCGAGGTGATGTTCACGGCCACCTGGGCCTTCGTGGCCGAGCGGGACTGGAAGTTCCCGGGCGTCACCAGCGTCTGGGCCCTGTTCATCTACGGCACGTCCAGCCTGGTGCTGGAGCAGATGTACCTGCTGCTGCGGGACCGCTGCCCCCTGCTGAGCCGCTGCCTGTGTTACACCCTCTGGATCTACCTGTGGGAGTTCGCCACCGGCTACCTCCTGCGCCGGTTCGATGCCTGCCCCTGGGACTACAGCCATTTCCGCTACCACCTCATGGGGCTGGTGACGCTGGAGTACGCCCTCTTCTGGTTCCTGGGCTCCCTGGTGCTGGAGAAGCTGGTCATCGGGAACACCCTGCGGCTGCGGCTGGAGGAGCCCAGCCCCCCGGCCGCCCACGTCGCACCCCGCAAGGACGCCTGAGCGCAACGCGGGCTGGGGCCGGCCGCCCCTCCCCGGACCATCCTGCTGCAGCTCCCGGAGCTGCCTGACGCGAGAGCCGGGGCGGGGGGGGCGGCCCGGCGGGGTGGGGTGAAGCTCTGATCGTCCCGTCCTCGCTCGCTTCCCGCCCCCGAGACCCTCCCGCTGCCCGGACCACTCCTGCTGCGTGGAACCCACCTGGCATTCTGTCCCTCCCCAAGTGCCAATGCCGGGAGATTCCCCGAGTCCACCAGGATGGACCCTGGGCCCAGTTCTCAGCCCCACACGCCCCCAACCCTGTGCTTGGTGGCAGAATGGGGCGCAGGTGGCTTTTAGCCCCCGTTGGTGCTCTACCCGCCCATACTGGGCCGGGGTCAGCTATGTTTCTCCGCGGCCGGTCTATGCACCAGCACCGGTCCCTGAGATCCGCCTGCCGCAGTTTAGGAGGGCAGCAAACCGGTCCTGGGTATCAAAAGGGTTGAGAAACACTGGGATAGAGCAACCTTGGGGCTGCTCTGAATGGGTCTCTGCGCTCCAGCCACGCCCCTGATCCCCCCAGACATGGTGGAGGGTTGTGCTCCACACCAGGTGGGAAGACCCTCTTTAGGGGTTGGAAATCTCAGGGGCGGGGGGCTCTGTTCCCCCCAGGGCTGCATAAAGGACTCTTTGCATAATTAATCTTTGCCCCCCTGGGGGTGGGGCAGCTGCTCTTCTCAGGTGTCGCTGCTGGAAGCTGGGGGTCCCCTTTTGCTGCTAGCTTTTTCTCATGATCGTGGCTCTGACAGGGGCCAGAGCCGCCCCCCAACTCAGGGATCGGCCACAGTTCTGTTCACTCAGGTGCTGGGGATACAGCGTGTCATTAAAAAGTTCTTTTGTTTCTCTATCATTGCCGAGTGACCAATCCGTGATTAACGCGCTTCCTCAATCTTCTCCTTCCCCTGGCCCCCACCCTGAAAACCAATTCCTCCGCCCCCCCACCATACACCAGCATCAGGCCCCGGGACAGAGCGCACAGACAGGGTACGGAGCTCCCAAACAGGATCTGCAACAGATCGGCAGGGTAAACCGGTGGTGGCAGCTAGGTTCAGCTCCCACCCACCCAGTCACGGGAGGAATTTGGGGCTGGGAAGAGCTGGGTGGATAAGAGAGACAAATGACACCCTTTGAAGGCAGCCCAAGTTGGCAGGGAGGTGGGAAGCCAGCTAAGGGGAGCAGGGATGGGCCCCGATCGGTTAGTTCCATTATGGTGGCAGCTGGGGGCCCGAGGGAGAACGGCCCTCCATTGTGCCAGGCGCTGCACAGACCCTGACCGAGATCAGGGCCCCGTCGTGCTGGGCGCTGCACAGACCCCACCAAGATCAGGTTAGATGGGCCTGTTGGTCTGACGCAGAGCAGGGGGAATGGGACACGGGGCTAGATGGGCCCATTGGGCTGACGCAGAGCAGGGGGAACAGGACGCCGGGCTAGATGGGCCCGTTGGGCTGAAGCAGAGCAGGGGGGACGGGACGCCGGGCTAGATGGGCCCGTTGGGCTGACGCAGAGCAGGGGGGATGGGACGCCGGGCTAGATGGGCCCGTTGGGCTGAAGCAGAGCAGGGGGGACGGGACGCCGGGCTAGATGGGCCCGTTGGGCTGACGCAGAGCAGGGGGCACGGGACGCCGGGCTAGATGGGCCCGTTGGGCTGACGCAGAGCAGGGGGGATGGGACGCTGGGCTAGATGGGCCTGTTGGGCTGACGCAGAGCAGGGGGGACGGGACGCCGGGCTAGATGGGCCCGTTGGGCTGACGCAGAGCAGGGGAGACGGGATGCTGGGCTAGATGGGCCTGTTATTCTGATCCTCCTCCTCCAATCCCACGGCCAGGAGCGGGGAGCAGGTTTTTGGAGCATTTTTCGTGCCTGTCTGGGGCTCCCAGGTGCTGCCGTAACACACCTAATAAACATGAACTATTCTTTCCTCTTTTACCTAATGATTCGGTTTCACAATGTGTTTATCCGATGAGGCGACCTGGCAGTTCAGCTGTGGCAAACAGGATGTGACAGCTTGCAGGTATCTGTCCCTGTACCCAGCCCTGGTATCTGAAAGCAACGTGAGTCACGGCGGCTGTGATCGTACATCCCCTTTAATGATACTTTACCCTTTCCGCGAGCCTGTGCCCTGAAGATCCCAAAGCCCTGTAACCCCGACAGCTCGTCCTGGGACGTTAGGTCAGAATTATTGACCCCATCCTACAGGTGGGGAGACTGAGGCACAGGGAGATTCAGGCCGTTGCTGAGCCAGGAATGGAACCCAGGAGTCCTGATTTCCCAGCCCCCTGCTGTCACCAGTGGATGCCCAGCTGAGCTTGTCCATGAAAGCTCCCCCGCAGCTGTGTGGAGAACAGGGCTCTCCGCCATGCCCCCCTCCATAGACCCGATCTCTCCCCACACCCCATTCAGAGACCAGGCAGCTCAGCCCCCTCCCCAGTGCAATGTGGTGTCTCCAGATCTGGACCGGGGCTCTCTGCTGAGACAGGACGAGGCTCCCCAAACACAGGTGCTCCATGCACACACCTTTGCAGCGAGTTGGAGCACACCACCCGGCTTCGCAGGGACCAAAACAGCGGCCCTGGCATAAGGGGAGCAACCTGCTTTTAGGGCACAGGGGACTCCCACTCCGGCAGAGCCAGATAATGACAGCCTGTGCAGGGACAGAAGCCCAGCAACCGGCTGTGGAGCTAAATGCGTGAGCAGCGTGGCCTACTGGGTGGAGCGCTGGCCAGGGTTCTAGTCCCAGTTTGCTCAGGCAAGGCTCCCTGCCTCAGTTTCCCCATCTGTAAAACAGGATTAATGGCACTCCTCTGTAAAGAGCTTTGAGATCTAGCAGCGATAAAAGCTAGAGAGGATTATCATGATCAGCAGGGAGGGTAAGCTGCAATAGGGACAGCGCTATGCTCTGTCGGGTGCAGGGGGTGGGAATCATTGCATTTAAGACAAGAAGGGACCATTACAACATCTAATCGGCCTCCTTTATAGAGTGGGACCTTTCAGTTCCCCCCACTTTCCCCTGTCAGGGGCCCAATAACTGGGGTTTGACTCAAGCGTCTCTTCCCGAAACGCACCCAGAATTGATTTGCCTCTCGGATTGTGCGTGTGTGTCTGTTTTTCTGTGTGTGTCTCTCTCTCTGTGTCATGTTTGTGTTTGTGTATGCATATTTGTGTGTGTGTCTCTGTGTGTCCTTGTGTTTGTGTTGTGTGTGTGTGTGTGTCTCTCTCTCTCTCTCTTTGTGTCCTTGTGTTTCTGTTTGTAAGGGTCTGTTTAGCTGTGTGTGTGTGTGTGGTTTTGTGTCACTCTCATTGTGCCCTTGTTTGTATATCTCTGTGTGTGTCTGTCTGTCTGTTTAGCTGGAAGTGTGTGTGGCTTTGTGGCAGTATCTCTGTGTGGCTGTGTATCCGGTTGTGTGTCGATCTGGGTGGCTGTAGGGCTTTGTGTGAGTCTCTCTTTGGGTGTCTTGCTGCGTGTACCTTTGGGGCTCTCTGTATCTTTTACCTTCCTTGTGGCCGGAGCGGATGTTTTCCCAGTAGCCCAGACCCCGTCTCCCAAACACCCCAAGTGTCTCCATACCGCATGCTGCTGCCCAGCCTGGCAGCCTCAGGGATAGACCCCAAAACCCTCCTGTTCCCCAGGCCCCCCCTCCAGCAACCGGCGACTCTCCCAGCAGCTGCGGGCAGGGTAGGGGCCTGTGACCCACAGACAGCAGTCCCAGTTCCATCCAGCAGAGGGCAGCAGCGTACCAATCAGCAATAGGCTGGCGCAGTTCAGCAGCACAGCTTCGCCATACAGACGCCCGCTAAAGGGACGCGGCGAGACGTGAGGGCCCGGAAGGACCAGCCGGGCTAAGACTGGGGCTAGGGTTCGTCCGAGACAGGCCGCTGTCTCCCCTTAGCTAAACCAGACGACTGCGCCAGCCAGATCCCCGGCCGGTGTGAAACGGCCTCGCTCCTTTGGAGTCTGTGGGCCAGATCCCCAGCTGGATAAATCAAAGTTGCTCCATTTAACTTCTTAGTGTTATTTCTTAGGTATATTACAGTAGCACCTAGAAGCCCCAGTGGATATCCAGGTCCCATTGTACCGGGGGAGGGGGAGGCTTGCACTGCACAGCCACAGAGCGAGAGACAGTCTCTGCCCCTGGAGAGCTTCCAGTCGAAAGAGGAGGGGAGGGGAAACTGAGGCGCCAAGCGGTGACACGACTTGTCACCCAGCAGGCCAGTGGAAGAGCCGGGAAGAGAAGCTAGGTCTGTAGAGTCCCGGCTCAGAGCCCCTCACCCGCCCGTCAGCGGAGCAGCGTCAGTCTACATCAGCTGACGATCCAGCCCCCATGTGTTTTGCTGATGTCCTGACACTCTGGCGGGGGGGGGTGGGGGGGGGGAGGAGAAACGGAGGAAGCAAGGCCAGACCCCCAATAGCAGCCCATTGATCAGCAACATACAGCACTGGGGACGGGGAACTGGTGCATTTCCCACCTGCAGCCCCTCTCCTGGGAAGCCGGATCCTCGGGGCTCAGAGCAGCAGCTGCTCCCAGAAGGGCTCCCAGAAAAGCCACCCCTGTCTTTGTTGGTGTTTCAGTGCGATCTGCTGAGCAAGACCCCGTCCCCCCCAGCCCTTTTGTAAAGCCCAAATCCCCGCCACTTTAAAATTACGGCCTCTTCTGCCTTCGAAATAAAACCCAGGGAGTGGGAAACCTTCCCTTCAAAGACACTTTCCGCCACATTAGCTGGGAAGAAGGCTGGGGCTGCAGGGGACGCGGCTTTATCCGGAAAGAAGTTGGCAGGCCTGGATTTTAGGGGGATGGGTGGGGGGGACATTCATAGCCACAAACCCCCTCCCCTGCTGTTCTAAGGGTTCCTCCCTCCCCATGTGCTTCATATGTAAATCCTTACTCCTGGAGGAGAGATTCCTCCCTGCTGCATTTTCTCTATCCCTTTAAGAGGGGGCCTGAAGTGGAAAGGGAAAAACATTTCCTATAAGATTTTTTTATTCCAGAGTCGTCAAAGCTGGGAAAGTCCACGCAGGAGCCTGAAATTCTATTTGTCGTAAGAAAGTCACGACTGCTGGCCCGAGTGGTGGGACAGTGATGCTAGAGACAGTCAAGTATCATAGAATATCAGGCTTGGAAGGGACCTCAGGAGATCATCTAGTCCAACCCCCTGGTCAAAGCAAGACCAAGCCCCAGTTTTTGGCCCAGATCCCTAAATGGCCCCTTCAAGTATTGAACTCACAACCCTGGGTTTAGCAGGCTAATGCTCAAACCACTGAGCTATCCCTCTCCCAAGAAGCGGTATCGTAATTATACCTACAGCCCCCGACCGAGATCAGGTCCTTGTTGTGTCAGGCACTGCACAGAGATGGATCAAAAGCAGGGCCCCTGTTGTGCAGACCCTAACTGAGATCATGGCCCACCTTATGCCGGGCACTACACAGACCCCAACCGAAATCAGGGCCCTCCTTGTGCACAGACACATACTGAGAGGCAGCCGCTCCTTGAAGAGCTGACAGCCTATTTAGGCACTGAAAGGGGAAACTGAGGCACGGAGAGGGGACGTGACTCGCCCAAGATGACACAGAAGGTGGGGTAGTAGAGCTAGGAATAGAACCCAGGAGTCCTGGGGGCCCTCAGTCGCCCCCCCCGCTCTAACCACTAGACCCCACTCCCCTCCCAGAGCTGGGGAGAGAACCCAGGAGTCCTGACTCCCAGCCTTGTAAAGCTCTCATGTGATTTTCACCAGTGATGCCCATCTTCAGCTCTTCTGGGCATGTGTGAATTTCACCTTCCCCTGGATTGTCCATTTCAAGGTGATGGGGGACTGGGCAGGGGCGGGCAAGTGGGTCCCTGGTCCGAGCCAGGCTGGAAGAGCTCCCCCGTTCCCACGCCGGAGCATTGCCTTCAAGAAGGGGGCGTGGACCAAGAATGCGTGTCCTTTGCCATGTGTATTTTAGTATTTCAGGTGTGCGGTGTACTGGACACGTGACACCCCCCCCCCCCCCGCAGCGCTGTTCTGGAGCAAAGGGAAAGAATTCTTCCCATTGTTCAGATGGGGAAAATGAGTCGTCATCCATCACACAGTGTCAGGACGGGGAAGAGAACCCAGGAGTCCTGGCTGTCAGTTGCCTTCTCTAACTCAGCCTCACGTGAGCCAAGAGAACCCAGGCACCCTGACTCACTGCCCTGACCACTAAACCGCACTCTCTGCTTCCACATTGAACCCAGGAGTCCTGATTCCCAGCCCTCTAACCAATAGAAACCACTCCCCTCCTCCAGCTGGGGAGAGAATTCAGCAGTCCTGGTTCCCAGCTCCCTGCTCTACTCACTGGACACCACTCCCTTCCTAGAGCTGGGGAGAGAACCCAGGAGTCCTGATGGACACATCCCCTGATCTAACCACTAGATCCCACTCCCCTCCCAGAGCCAGGGATAGAACCCAGGCGTCCTGACGCCCAGCCTCCACCCCCCCACTAGATGCGGTTCTAAATCAGCTCCACTTTTGCATAAGTAACGTGCTGTGGGGGGCTGAGCGAATCATTGTAACCAAAGCCAGATGCAGCCAGTGGGGGGTCGGGGGGCGGGGGAAATACCGGGGCAATTCCCCAGCAAGGCGGTTTACTGGCCCTGCAGCGGGAGAAGGGACAATCCTGCTGCTTGCCAGCTGAGGGGGCCGCGGCTGTATTTTAGCAGAGGGAGATGGAGTGCAGGGGTTAGGCCCGAGCTCACATCAGGTGGCGAATGTAACACGTGCTCTCTGGGTCCTATCCGAGCCCAGGTCTGCACGGCTGGGGGTGCTGGGCTCGGCTTCGGCTTGGGTCTGTGCGGCTCTCTGCAATGGGCCAGCGGGGTGAAGGCACCGCGGGGCGAATGGCGCCAGGAGAACAGCGCGGGGCTGCTGTGGTGGCCAGGCTGGGCAGCGGCGAGAGAACCCAGGAGTCCTGACTCCCGGCCCGCCTGGCTCTAACTCCCAGATGTCACTCCCCTTCCAGAGCCCGGGGCAGCCCCTCTGGATTTGGAGGGAACAGGCAGATCAGAGCCCCAGGGGACAGGCGTGGCAGGTTGTTAGACTCATGTGTATTGTGGTAACACACGCAGAGTGGGTCTCCATCCTTCCAGCAGGGGGCAGCGTGCAAGTGCACCGCCCCCCCCCCCCCACACCCATCCCCACGCCTGTCTCCAGCAGGGGTGGACAGAGACAGAAGGTCTCCAGGAGGACACCCCCCCGACACACACCCCCACACACCCCCAACCCCAGGTCATAACTCCTCCAGCAGGGCCAGACATGCGCACACCCTCCAGGCCTCCAGCAGGGGGCAGCTCTCATTTGCACTGGGGTAACTTGACTGTAGATAACTGGAGCTAACTGCAGTGACTTGGGGGGTCCCTTTAAAGGGGGTCTGATTTGGAAACTTGCCCTCCCCATTCTGGAAACCAGTCCCCCCCCGCAAGTCATTAATGCAAAGTGGCTTGCCCCAGGGCCAAGAGAACCCCCAGGGTTTGCTCCTCCGTTGCCCACACCCCAAAGTCGTTCACACCAGTCGCAAGCAGGACAAGCAGACAAAGCCCCTTTCAAACCGGGCGGCCTCCCCTTTGAGCCCCGGACAGATGTTCCGTCTCGGCGGGGGGCCGGCAGAAATCCCATCTCCAGGCCCCTCCCTGCCTCCGTCCACGGGGGCATCTGAGTCTGTCTTCTGCCGCTTCGGCTTTATTCGCCCCCCTGCCCCCCGGCTGGCCCCCCCAGAAACAGAGGAGCTGGTGGCATCCCGCCGGGCAACACCCAAGCAGGGATGGTCAGAACAGTTTTGTCCACTGTTTTCCCGGGGAGTCATTTCAGAAAAATTCAGGGGGAGGGAAATTGGAGGGGGGGGCAAAGTTGTGTCAGGATCTAAAGCCTGGTCTGGGATTATTGTATTATACCCGTCTCGGGGGGCGGGGAAGGGGAGGCATTTAGGGGCCTATGAAGCTATGAAAAGTCTGGAAGGGCAAACCAAAGTCGGGTGGGGGGGGCAACTGCCCCCCCCGCTTTGTGCTGTAGCATCTGATGCCCCGGCAGTTTTCTGTTAATTTGAGGGGGCAAAGTTGTCTCAAGTTCGATGGCATTTGGGGGCTTTTTGGAGGGGGGAGGGGGAACGATTCAAACCCATTTTGTCAATGGCCAGAACTCCCGCTTGGATTTTTTTTTTTTTTAATTGCCTTGATTTCAGATTGTAAAAAAAAAAGGACAAATTTGAAATGGTTTCGATTGGCTGGAACCAAAACCAGGAGGGGGCTCACCGGGGTGAGTGTGTGTGTCAGCAGATCAGCTGTGTGTGTGTGTTTCAGCAGGAGATCAGTTGTGTGTGTGAGACCCAGGTGACACGTAAGCCACAAGGAGGCTAAAACCTTTGCCATGATGATGATGAAGAAACTCCCCCCTCCCCCCAGTGACCAAACATTGGCTTTTTGTCCGAATTTGAGATGAATCCCTCCCCCCCCCCTTCGATTTTTTTGGCAGGCTGGACAAATCCGCTGTCCAGCCAGTTCTCCCCCGGGCCGAGAGGCAGGGTGTGGGGCTGCCAATGGCTGTGTCCTCCCAGCAGCGTCCCAGTGCGTTCACCGGTGGGGGCGTTTCCTGTGTGTCCCACGCCCCGCAGTGCCACGTGGCGGATGAGCGCGCCCGCCTGACACAGCTGGGTCGCCTAGCTCCGGCTGCAGAGGGTACGAATCCGGGGGTCCGGGGCGTGACAGGTGCATTACAGGGCAGCACGCTCGGGCCGGGCCCGGGCCCCCTGTGCTGTCCCCTCGCCTGGGCTAGTCTGACCTGTAGTCAGTGCCGGCTCCATTGACTCAGTGCGGCGCTAGGGGGCGCTGTGCGCAGGGGGTGGTTGGCTCAGTAGGGGGCGCTCTGCCCTGGCAGTCAGGGCTGGCCCCAGTGCGGCGCTAGGGGGCGCTGTGCGCAGGGGGTGGTTGGCTCAGTAGGGGGCGCTCTGCCCTGGCAGTCAGGG
The DNA here is from genome assembly GCF_965152235.1 of Eretmochelys imbricata. Taxonomy (NCBI): domain Eukaryota; kingdom Metazoa; phylum Chordata; order Testudines; family Cheloniidae; genus Eretmochelys; species Eretmochelys imbricata. The sequence goes on along the minus strand of NC_135594.1, from coordinate 3,787,356 downwards.
CTGGCCCCAGTGCGGCGCTAGGGGGCGCTGTGCGCAGGGGGTGGTTGGCTCAGTAGGGGGCGCTCTGCCCTGGCAGTCAGGGCTGGCCCCAGTGCGGCGCTAGGGGGCGCTGTGTGCAGGGGGTGGTTGGCTCAGTAGGGGGCGCTCTGCCCTGGCAGTCAGGGCTGGCCCCAGTGCGGCACTAGGGGGCGCTGTGCGCAGGGGGTGGTTGGCTCAGTAGGGGGTGCTCTGCCCTGGCAGTCAGGGCTGGCCCCAGTGCGGCGCTAGGGGGCGCTGTGTGCAGGGGGTGGTTGGCTCAGTAGGGGGCGCTCTGCCCTGGCAGTCAGGGCTGGCCCCAGTGCGGCGCTAGGGGGCGCTGTGCGCAGGGGGTGGTTGGCTCAGTAGGGGGCGCTCTGCCCTGGCAGTCAGGGCTGGCCCCAGTGCGGCGCTAGGGGGCGCTGTGCGCAGGGGGTGGTTGGCTCAGTAGGGGGCGCTCTGCCCTGGCAGTCAGGGCTGGCCCCAGTGCGGCGCTAGGGGGCGCTGTGCGCAGGGGGTGGTTGGCTCAGTAGGGGGCGCTCTGCCCTGGCAGTCAGGGCTGGCCCCAGTGCGGCGCTAGGGGGCGCTGTGTGCAGGGGGTGGTTGGCTCAGTAGGGGGCGCTCTGCCCTGGCAGTCAGTAACTGCGGGATCCGATGGGCAGGGCGACGGTACTTCAGAGGGAGGGACAGGACTGCGGGGTGGGGGAAGTTGCCCCTCCCGGAGCCCAGGGGACCCCAGGGTCACGGCTGCAGCCAGTGGGAATAAACAAGATTGGTAGGAAAGGAGGGGGGTCGCACTAGCTCCAGCCTTCCAGTCAGGGCCCGGCTGCAGGCCCCCCTCCCCATCTCACCCCCAGCTGGGAGGGTAATCAATCCCCACTGTGTATGGGGGGGGGGCGGAGGGGTCTGCTGATCCTCTCTCCCCCACCCAAACATAAGCAGGTCTGCAGGAGGTTAGAGGGGAAGAGGTCACACTCCCCTCCCAGAGCCAAGTGTAGAACCCAGGAGTTCTGATTCCCACCCACCCCCTCTACTCTCACCGCAAGATTCCCCTCCCTGAGCTGTGAATAGAACCCAGGAGACCTGACTCCCAGAACCCCCTGCTCTAGCCCCCTAGAGCCCATTGCCCTGCTACAGCTGGGAATAGAACCCAGGAGTCCTGGCTCGCAATCCCTGCTCTAACCACTAGACCCCACTCCCCTCCCTGAGGCTGAAGGCGAAACCCCTGCTCCAGGAGTAGCTGGAAGCGGTAGTGGAGGAAGGGATGAAATAGGAGCGCCGTCCCTTTAAAAGAGCCGGGGCCTATGTGTGGGGGTGAGCTCCTGGCCAGCTGTTGGCTATTAGCCAGGCCAGCACATGCCTTCAGTGCTGCTGGGAGGGGGCCCTAGGGACTCGGAGCCTTTGCTGTTGCCTGGGGTGATGAAGAGGGGTGGGGGGAACGGCACCGGGGGATTGGCTCAGAGCCCCAAGGCAAAGCCTGGGAGAATCCCAGATCAGCCCCGCCCATGTGGCCCCAATGAAGCGCCCGGAGACGTGTGGGGTGCGTGTGCCCCTGCAACATCTGACCAGCCGCTGGAGACGTGTGCAGGGAAACTGCCTGGCTGCAGTACCCTGGGCTCCTCAGGTCCAGACAAGGGAACAGGGCATGCTCGCAGCCCAGAGCTGGGGATGGAACCCAGGCATCCTGGCTTCCACCCCTGCCCCCGCCACCACCAGGCCTGGAAACAGAACCTAGGAGTCCTGATTCCCAGCCCGGCTTCACCGCTCTAACCCACCAGACCCCACTTCCTTCCCAGAGGCAGGGATAGAACCCAGGAGTCCTGGCTCCCAGCCCCCACTCTAACCCACTAGATCCCAACACCCCTCCCAGAGCTGGATACAGAACCCAGGAGTCCTGGCTCAGAGCTGCCCCGTTCCCCCCACCCCTTTTTTTTTCTTTTATCCACTCGCCCACACTCCAACAGAACCCCGGAGCCCTGAGTCCCATGTAGACTCTCCTAATTCAGTTTAGTTTAAACCTGATCCTGACGGAGGATGTGGGGGAGAGGGGGCAGGCGGAGGATGGAAGGAGGAGAATGAGTGGTGGGGGAAGGGAGGACACGGAATCCCCCCTCGGGGGAAACGGGGTGGCGGGGGGGTTATCGGTGCAGGTGCCACGGAGGCAGCAGTTGGCTGGTAGCCGTTGGGCTCTGCGGTCGAGCCGGGAAGCCCTCTGCTCTAATCAGGAAGCGCAGGGGCACGGCTGGCTCTAACTGCTCTGCAGCTCGCCGGGCTCAGAGCCAGAGGCAGAGGGGCTGGGAGCGGGTCCCCCACCCTGCGCACCCACCGGCCCTGGAGCCTTGGCCTGGCCCTGCCACATCTGCCCAACAGCTGGAGACGTGTGCGGGGGAAAAGGCCCCCGGTGGCCTCCAGGACCGGGAGTGAGTCCTGGCACTTGCATGGGTGCTGGAACTAGGGGGAATGCTGCAACCCCTGGCTTGAAGTGCTTTCCATTATATGCAGGGTTTACAGTTTGGTTCAATGGCTCTCAGCTCCCTCCCTCACTGTACACATTGTTCCAGTACCCCTGGGCACTTGTGCCCCGCTGTGCCAATCCTACCATGCTCCAGGGCTGGGAATGCAAATCCTGCAAACAGAGACCTGGCGTGCAGACCTGCCTGCATGGTGGGCATGCAAATCCTGGCACTAGTGGCCAGGTGTGCAAATCTGCCGGTTGGTGTGCAAATCCTGCCCTGAGAACTGGTGTGCAAATCTGTCTGTGCTGTGGGTGTGCAAATCCTGGCACCAGTGGCCAGTTGTGCAAATCTGCCTGTGCTGTGGGTGTGAAAATCCTGCCCTGGAGAACTGGTGTGCAAATCTGCCTGCACATCCTGGCACCAGTGACCTGGAGTGAAAATTGATCTGCACTGTGGGTGTGCAAATCCTGGTGCTAGTGAGCTGGTGTGCAAATCCTACTATGCTCCATGGCGGGGAACACACATCCTGCCCTAGGGACCTGGTGTGCAAATCCACTTGTACTGTGGGTGGGCAAACCCTGGCACTAATGCCATAGTGTGCAAACGCTCCTGTGCTCGGGGCCTGGGAGTGTGCAAATCCCGCTGCAGTTGGTGGCTGAGAGCGCTGTGACTAGCCTTAGCACATTGCACTCGCTGGGCGTGTAAACCCTGGCACTAGTGCACTGGTGTGCAAATCCCACCATGCTCAGGGGCCTGGGCGTGTGGATCCCAAGCGCTGGGAGTGCGCACCTCGCGGCCCACAGACCAACCACACACCAGTGGTGTAAACACGCAGCACTCCTCTCCACCCCCCAGCCCCCCCCAGACTGGAGCTGAGCTAAACTGAGCTGCAGATACACCCCCCACGCTCTCACCGCGCATCCTCCGAGGTTGGGTTGGTTCCTCCGGCCCATTTGGGTTCATGTGTGGCTATCAGCTCAGCCCAGCTGGCGGCCAACGGGTCGCGGGGGGACGAGCAGGAGAGATAGAGGGACTATGACATGCTGTTTACAGTCAGCCGGCTCTGAGCTCCTCCTGGCCCCTACGGCTTTCTGGGTGCCCAGGAGCCCAGCGGCTGTGCAAGACTCCTGGGTCTTGAGGCGGGGGTCACCCCTAGCTATGAGGCTTGGGTTAGGTGGGCAAGGGAGACAGGGACACTGGGTCCATCTAGCTTGGCACCCCCAACTCCAGACCAATGGGCCCATCAGTCTGGTATCACCCCCTCCCTTCTGCCCTGGCTCCAGCCAGAGGGGCGTCTACTTCACAGTCACTCCCAGGGGACCACCAGCGGGGGAGGGTTATGGGTGGGCAAGCCCACAACAAAAGGATGAAGAACGTCAATGGTGGTAGCGGAGGGTAAAATACCCCGTGGTTAGAGCAAGGCGGGCTGGGATCAGATCTCCTGGGTTCTCCTTCTGGATCTGGGGAGGAAGTTGGGCCAAATAGCTTAAAGCTGCGGGGTAAGTGTGGGTCAGGACTCCTGGGATCTATTCCCAGCTCTGGGAAGCGAGTGGATCTAGAGGTCAGAGCAAGGCTGGGAAGGGAGCCAGGACTCCTGGGTTCTATTCCCAGCTCTGGGAAGGGCGTGGGGGCCAGTGGTTGGAGCAGGAGATCACCTAGACCCTCACAACTTCCCTTCCAGAGCTGGGGATGGAACCCAGGAGTCCTGACTCCCAGAATGCCCTGCTCTAACCACTGGGCCACGCTGCCTCTCAAAACTTTCTTCCCAACTCTGCAGCAGCAGCTGCACCGGGGACGTGGCAGGGCAGGGCTGGGTGCTGTGTGTGACCGTTGCTTGAGCGATTCTACAGCGGCGGGTGCCAGGGAGTCATGGGATAGGAATACCCGAGCTGGCAGCGGTTGGCCAGCAGGGGAAGCGGCAGGGAAGGAAGGGGATGGAGGGGGGAGAAGCTATGTGGAGGGGAAATGCGGGGTCGGTGGCCTAGATGGGTTGTAATAAATTATTTTGCCTAAAGACATTGCCCACCGATGCCAGGGGAGAGGGCACTGGGGTTTGCATCATCAACTGTATTTTCAGGGTCGCGGTGAAAGAGCTCTTGAGAAAGAGTCGGGGGGGGGGGAGAGTATGCATGTGCACACGCGTGTGCTTTCCCCTCCCAACAGCCCCAGAACTGTGTCCCAGCTGGGAATGGCTTGATGCAGGACGCTCAACCCCGTTCATGCTTTTATAACGTCAGAGAGGCAGGATGGTCCAGGGTTTGGGGTGCCAGTCTGGGACTTAGAAGAGCCAGGTTCAATCAGCTGCTCTGCCACAGACTCTCTCTGTGCCCTGAAGCAAGTCACTGAGCAGCGCCGTGCCTCAGTTTCCCCCAGCGGTGCAATGGGGGTAATAGCATGGCTCTGCCACACAGGGAAGATAAAGACGACAGCGACGGGGGCCACCCAGACCCCGGGGCACAGTGGGATACAATTTGCTCCTGCCTTGCCCCACATCCAGTCGCTGGCATGGCTGGCAAGTGGGCACGAAACATGCCTGGCTTTGACCCGGAAGTGTTTTGTGCCCACTTTGCCCTGGTGTAAATGACTGCGCCAGGATCTGGGGATCAGGCCCGAGATGCAGGAAAGGAGGAGCTGCCAAGGTGTGAAAAAGCCTGAATTACTGGCCCTTGGCAGAGCTAGACTGGAGTCTGGCATTTTTCCATTGCAATTAGATGCCAGTCGCTGGCCAGTGCCCACTGACTCGGGCTCCAGGGCTGTTTAATTGCGGTGTAGGCATTCGGGCTCAGGATGGAGCCCAGGCTTTGGGACCCACCCCCATCCTGGGGTCCGAGCCCGAGCTCCACCCCAAAAAATGTCGACACTGCAATTTTATAGCCCCCCTTGGCCCGCGCCAGCTGACACAGGCCACCCCTGGGCGTTCTCTTGCAGTGTAGATGTACCCAGGGGGGCCAGATTCCCAGCTGGTGTCGATCAGCCGTCGCTCCATTGGAGTCACCGGGCCAGACCCCCAGCTGGGGTAAGCCGGCATGGCATGGACATCAAAGGAGAGACACTGATCTACACCAGCAGGGGACATCGGTGCCTTTAAATGTGAGCAGGATGACATATTGGGCCCATACAGAGCTCCAAGAGCTTTTGAGGGGTAACGCACAGCTACCCCTCTCTACTGGGGATGTGGGTAGTTAATTTTCCCGGCTACAGCAGAGTTAGAACACACCATCCCCAAGTCCAGGCAGCCCCATCGTGCCGGCTGAAGGAGAATCTCCATTTGCAGTATAGAGGGACTGGCACACAGAAGCACAGCTCTGGTTCCACCCGGTAGAAGGCAGCGGTCCACAGACACGCCAGCCAGCTTGCTGCAAGCAGCTTCCCACCCAAAAAGCCTGAAACGCTTTACAAAGAGAGGGACCCACCTCATTTACAGGTGGGGAAACTGAGGCACAGAGTGGGGAAATGACATGGTAAGGGTCACACTCCAGCTCCAGGGAGAGAACCCAGGAGTCCTGACTCCCAACCCTCCTGCTCTAACCACTAGACCCCGCTCCCCTCCCAGAGCTGGGGAGAGAACCCAGGAGTCCTGACTCCCAACTCTCCTGCTCTAACCACTAGACCCCGCTCCCCTCCCAGAGCTGGGGAGAGAACCCAGGAGTCCTGACTCCCAGCCCTCCCCTGCTCTAACCACTAGACCCCGCTCCCCTCCCAGAGCTGGGGAGAGAACCCAGGAGTCCTGGCCTCTCGCCTCAGCCTCCCCTTGTGGCTGCAGCCATGCTGGGGAATGCTGCTGCGCGAATCCCCCCCGCTTCCCCCCTCCCAGCTCGCCATAGCCCCGCCCACCCCGCTATCCGCCCCGCCCCTTTCCCGGGGGGCGGGGCCAAAGGGCCGCGCGGGGCTGCAAAAGCTGGCTCTTTAAAAGCCCTCCACGCGGGCCTGGCCCGGCGCAGCCCTGCCGAGAGCCGGAGGAGCCGGGGCGGAGACGATGCCCTCCGATCTGCTGACCCCCTTTGTGGAGCTGGACGATCCTCTGTGCCAGGTGGGGCGGGGAGACCAGGGGGGGGGAGGGATTTGCCACTTGCAGGTCACTCTCTGCGCCTCCCTCCTGTTTTCCCGCCATGCTGCTCCGATGGGCTTTTGTTACCCCCGGCCCCCCCCCCCCCCCCCGGTGCCTGGCCGGGCTGGGGGAGGACAGGCCCCGTGAGAGCCCCGGGCTGCAGAAGATCCAGAAGCAAGAAAGTCGTGTCCGCCCCCCCCCCCGCAAATAAAGTCTCTGCGGGCTTGCAGCCTGGCCTGGTTCTCCATGTGCTCCTGGCTGCCCTGTGCCGGGCTGGAGGGCGGGGGGGGGGGACCTGGCAGGCGACTTGCTCTTCGCAAGCTGCTCTTTCCACGGGGGGGGAGGATTGGCCCCAGCGAGAGGGGCGGGAAATGGTGCAAAGTTTTGTAAAAAGCCAGGAAGGATTTGCACCTAGGTGTCCAGGCCGCAAGGCGATTTACTTGGGGCTGCGTTGGGCAGGGGGTTGGACTAGGTACCTCCTGAGGTCTCTTCCAAGCTAGGAAAAGCTATGATTTCCAGCTGGATGGGTGCTGTCCCCCCCCCACCTACCCACCCACACACCCTTCAGTGCAGGGTTTGCAGCTTGGTTCAGTGGCTCGCAGCATCCCCCCCATACCGATTGTCCCTGCACCCCTCCTACCTGTGGCTCCTTGCATCGTTGCAGCTGCTCTGAGCTGGGATGGGGTGGGGTGTGTGTGTGTGTGTGGGGGGGTCTTTTTCCTCCCCAATCTGCCTGCCGGAGGCTGGGCCCTCAGCGGCTGTGAGCTGGGCCTCACCTCAAATAGGACACCCGCTGGGCATCTGACCCTGGCTTTCAGAGATTCACACCCACCCCACCCCACCCCTTCTGTCTCTCTGGCTTTCCCCTAGCTTCTGAGTTGCAGCAGACCGCCTCCCCCCCCACCCAACCGGACAAAAGGGCCCCTCTGCTCCGAACAGTTGAGTTTTGTAGCAGCAGGGGTTCTGCTTTATTTGCTGGGGGGGGGCTATAAAACACCCGAGTGCTTTATTAAACGCCCAGTGTGAGACTATCGCGCCCCATCCAGAGGCTCTGGAACAGAGCCAGGCACTTCAGCGGCGTGGGCCAGGCGTGTGTTTGCTGCAAGGTTTCAAATGGGGAAGCTGGGAAAGTGGGAGCCGCTTTCTCCAGGACACGCTACCACGGCACAAGTGGTTCAGGAGCATGGGAACTGGATGAAGCTGTGGGGCCCCCTTTGTTCAAACCGGCTCCCTGCTGGGGCCCGGGACTAAGCCCAGCTCGGGGGCAAATGGGGCCGACACCCACTGACTTCGATCGGTGCCATGCCTGGAACGGTGAGCTAGCATCTGGCCTCCCCTCTGGACGAAGCCCCGATAGAAGCCAGGTTGTGTACACCCTGCCCCCCCCCCCCCAAAAAAAAAGGCCTGGCGCCTGTCTCTGCAGCCTAGCGTGCTCCCTAAAAGGTGGATCTGCTTGTATTACGTGGAATATGGTAGCGGCTAAAGGCCCCTGAAAAGGTCACTGTCTCAGGTCTGTTACACCAGTACATCTCCGGCGGTGGGTGTTCTCCTACTGGAATGTGGGAGTTGCCAAGTTGGTCTAAATCTGAACCAAAATTTAGATCCTGTGTGGATGGGGAAACTGAGGCACGGGGGGGGGTGACTTGCCCAAGGTCATCCTGGCAGCAGAGCTGAGAATAGAACCCAGGAGTCCTGAGTCCTAGTCTGGCACCCTCCACTCCAGTCTCCAGTGGCCCCGCATTAACGCTTCATTAGCTAGGAGCACTCGGGGGGGGGGGGGTCCCCATGATGTCCAAGCTTCCCACTCACTCTGGACAGGGGAGCAGCTCCTTGGTACCTCTCTAGTCAGTGATCCTTCCCAGCCCCGTACGGTCCTGCAGGCCGCAGACGGAGTAATTGGCTAATTGCATGAGCCGGGCAGTCCAGACGGAGCCCCTGCAGATGTCTGAGCCGGAGGCGTGTGGCTCAGCTCCCTCTCCCAGGGCTTAATCAGCTGGGGCAAGTGTGCCTCGACCTCCTGGTGTGGCTCCCTGGCCGTGGCTTATCGAGCTGTCAGATCCGATCCCTAAACTGGTTGGCTGCTATGGTCTCTGTGTGGCTGGCTCCCTACCACACCCCAGGGCCTGCTGAGAGCAGCTTCAGGGCAAGAACCCAGATTTCCTCCTCTCCCCACTCCCGGTTTCAAAACCCCTTGGAAATCCCTGCCAGCAGCTTAGGGGGGCTAGGACACACAGCTGCGCCGTTCTGCTTCCATCCAGCAGAGGGCAGCATGCTCACCTCCTCCCATGCCCTGTGTGGCCCCCCCCAATGTCTGTAAAGCACTTTGCTACCAGTCATCCCTGCTGTGAAGGGGGGAAAACACAGGCATGGAGAGGGAGGGAAGCGGCTTGCCTTGTGTGAGTCAGTGCTGGTGGGGAGGCGGGGGGGCGCATGGAACCCAGGTGTCCTAATGCTGCTTCCAGGCCTGTGCTCTAACCACTAGACCAGCTGTCCTGCTTCACAGTGCTCCCACTTGCAGCTCATCAAGGAAGCATAAACTAGTGGGTGGCACACTTTGGGGGCCTTCTGCCTCCCCCGCCCCAATCAACAGGGTTCTGGCTGCTGATGCTTAGACACTGCTTGAGACTTGGCTTCGTTATTTGCCGCCGGGTGGTCGGCCTGGCATGTGGGGCTCAGCCAGGGGCTGTCTGTTCTGTTTTACTGGCGGGGGGGGGGCAGGGTTTCTCCCCTTCAGCTCAGCCTGTTTCTGCTGCTGGCCGTCCCCAGCCTCGCTGCGTTGCCTCCTCTAACCGACGCCCCCCCCTTCTGCCCTTACAGGCCTTCCTGAGGCTGAACGTGGCAGAGGAGCCTGGCCCCACGGCGAGATGCCCGGGGGGATACCAGCGCACCTTCTCCGCCTGCCCGGCGGCGCCGTCCGGCAGCGCTGAGCCCCTGGAGGAGGCTGCGGGTGCCTCGGATGCCCTCTGGTCCCTCCACGGCCAGTGGGGCTGGGCCCCAGCACTGCCCCGCACCAGTCTCCATCGTCTCCCGTTCCGGGCGGAGCGCTCGGCCAGCGTGATCGAGGGCTGCCGGGAGGGGGCGGCCGCCTCGGCCCGCTACAAGACGGAGCTCTGCCGCACCTACGAGGAGAGCGGGGCCTGCAAGTACGGGGCCAAGTGCCAGTTCGCCCACGGGGCCGGGGAGCTGCGGACCCTCAGCCGCCACCCCAAGTACAAGACGGAGCTGTGCCGGACGTTCCACACGGCCGGCTTCTGCCCCTACGGCTCCCGCTGCCACTTCATCCACAACGCGGAGGAGCAGCGCCCCCCCTCCTTCTCCCGCAGCGCCTCACTGCCTGTCCCCCTCCGGCCGCCCGGGCCCTGCTGCTGCCGCCACCCCGCCGGGGATCCCCCCTCTTTGGCCTTTCCGGCCACCGCCACTCTGGGCCAGGACGGAGCAGGGGGGACCCCGGCTGCCCCCGACGCCTTCGCCTTCCCCGGGCAGCTGTTGCTGCAGAGGAGCCCTTCCTCCGACTCCCTCTCGGATCAGGAGGACTCGGGAGGCAGCAGCGGGTCCGAGTCGCCGGGACTGGGGCCCGGCGGGCGCCGGCTCCCCATCTTCAGTCGCCTGTCCGTCTCCGACTAGCCGGTGTGCAGCGAACCTCCAGCACGGGCCCTGCCCCCCCTGCCCTTTGCTGGGGCAAATGCTTAAATCGCTGCCTCTCCACCAAGAGGCTGGGACCTGGGGGGTGGTGGGGGGGAAGGTACAATATTGGGTCTGAGCTGAAGGGGTTAATCGGTTCCAGGGTTCAGTGTGTAGGGGCAAAACCCCGCTCTGGGATCATGTGATCAGTAACCCACGGGCCAGATCTTCTACTTCTGGTATAAATCAGGGCTCATTCCACTCCTATTGGAGTCTGACCCCCCCTGTATTGCAGAAGGGCAGAGGAGAACTAGGCCTGGGAAGGGGGTGCTTCTCTCCCCCCCCCACGCCTATCACCATGTGCCTCATACCATTGCTTATACCAGTGGTATACACCTGCTGCTGAATGGGATGGGGTCAGAGTCTTGCACTGGTGTAAACCACCATGCAAGGAGGAAAAGCCTTTCAGTGGTGAACACAGCCTGGGCTATTCTTGCTTGGGGGGCTGGGGAGGCAGAGGCATCACAAGACCTCCTGATCTCTGCAGCCCGGGTCCGTGGGTGGATTCTGAGTCAGATCTCCTGACCCAGAGGCCGCTTCTGGAAACTCGGATGCGTGACCTTGTGTCTTCCAAAACAAACAAAAAAAAGGAAAGTGTTTTTTTTAACACACACAGGCAAGTTCCTGTGATAGGGGATTTTTGTGTGTGTGTGTGTGGGTCTGATTCTGCTGCTCTGCATCTGGTGTAGGGATTTCCACCAGAGCCGGACGCTGCTGTGAGCTGCAGAGCCGGTGAGAATCGGTAGCCCTTTTGAGGAGCCCCTGGTGCCCCCGCCTGTGCGGGGGGGTGGATGTGAAGTGAAACGGACGAGGTGCTGAAACTGAAACTGACCAGCCTCCTGTCTCCCCAGGCCTAGAGCAGAGGCTTCTCACTCCCTCAGGGCAGGCTGCTGGTGGTAGGACGGTTGTAGCTTTATACAGATTATCCGTGACCTCTACCCGAGAGCCTTCCGGGTGTCCTGAACAAGCCATGTGGCCTTGCTAGCCTCCCGTCCACTAGGTGCTACTTTTTCTCAGGCTTAAACACCCAAGTGCTATTGATCTCGGAGGGGTTGGTTGCCGCCATGTGTGGCTTGCTGTGACTTAAACTTGCCACGCAAACTCCATGCAGCCTGGCTGGGGCGGCAGGCTGGCTCTCTTCTTACCAGCAGGGGGTGCTAGGTTCCAGCAAGGGGAAGTTAGGCATCCCAGGTTGGGAGTCCGTTTGGCAAGTGATTCCTCCTCCTGGGATCTCCTCCCAAGTTCGTCCCAACTTGGCTGGCCTGCCAGATTCCTGCCCCCAGACCCTCTCATCTCCTCCCTAGTGGTCTGGATCCTCAGGGGGGCGGAGGCAGAGTTGCAGGTGGAAGATGGCAGGAAATTACCCAGGACGGGGGCGTGTCTGGCAAGCAGGCAGGGCTGGTGTTCACTATACCCACTGTCTGTACCCCAGGCCAGATTTCTCCAGGTCGCTCTGTTCCTGTCTAGGCTCTAAACCAAGGAAGGGACAGACTTTTTCCCATAAATCCTCTGCTCTGAGCTAAGCTGTGCAAACAGCCAAGCTCACAGGCCAAACCTGCCTGTTTGTTTGGGAGCCGAGACCTTCAGCAAAGGTGGCCCGGATCTTATGGGCTGAATTGTTTTAGGGCCAGATTCTAAAAACCCAAATAGGCTCCTGAATTATTATTCTTCCCCCCCCCCACCCTCCCCCACCCCCTCATGTTTCAGATCCATCTGCTATTCTCTGCCCCTCCTCACTGGGCTGGGAATGGAGCAGTGTTTAGACTATATGGTTTAATTTCACAGCCCCACCCTGTAGGTAGGAAACAACGCCCCCCCCCCCCAATCCCCCCCTCAGCTCTGCAGCGTCCTCCTGCTGGCTGGCTACTCTCGGTGTCTTTCCCTGTTTAAACCTCTTCAGTTGTTTTGAAGAAAGCTACTAATCTTTCAAAGGTAGAAGGCTTCCTCTGCTAGGCTAGCATCGCTGGGCTAGTATCTAAGGCAAAGAGTTTTCAAAGATGCCTTGGGGGTGGATTTGAGAATCCCGCTCCAGTGGGAATAGCTTGTTTTCCATGCAACTGATCAGACCTGTGCATCTAAGGAGGGGGGTGGAAAGTGACAGAATTTCTGCATGTGTGGACGCTCTATTCTGGAATAATTCATGGGCTTCCCAAGCAGAGCAATAGTTGTGGAACAAAATTTGCTCTGAAATGGAGCAGGGAAATAGGGAGTAATTCTGCAAGAGTTATTCCAGTCAATATCCCTTCTCTTCCCCCCCCCCCTCCCCCCCCCCCCCGACCAGCCCTGCCTCAAAAATGTAGGTTTGAAAAGCCTTAGTCTGTTTTTTTAAATTATATTTTAAACTATTTATTGTCTTTTAAAAAATCCTATTTCTGATATTGGAACCAAATCTTTTTAGAGGAGCATAAACTTATTTTAGTTTATCCTGCACACCGAAATTCAGGACCAGCGCCTGCCTTAAGGATCTGACTGTAACCATGCTGAATCTAACTTATTGTGAAATTGGTTTCTTGTTTATTTATAGTGGTTTCACTCTGCTTTTTTATAGATCTATAAAATTAATATAATGGGTGATTATTTTTTTTTTTATGGATTGTATCTATTTCCTGACTGTAATAAAACTGTCTCTTTTTGTGCATCTGGTGCTCTGCTTAATCTTTAAGGTGAAGGCCAGCTTTGTTTTTTAGCGACTGTTTAGTATCATGGTAGCAACTTACGGAGGAAGAATAATACTAAACTAGGCCCTGATCTTGCACGTGTTTAACTTCAAGCTTCTGGCACTAAGCCCATGTTGAACTTTAAGCAAGAGTGTTGGCTGGTTCAGTGTTTCAAGGGCAGATGTTCAGCAAATCCCGGACTCCTAGGTTCCACTGACTTCACTGAAGCTTAAACAGGTCTTGTGGCACTCTCGGAGCAAAGATGTAAGTAAAGATGGTGAAACTCCCTGTCAGTGTCTGGCGCACCGGGCCTGGGACTTCCAAGACCTGGGCTGTGCTCCTAGTTATGCCCACTGGCCCTGTTGGGCGATCCTCGGGCAAGTCAGCTTGCCCCAGTTTCCCCACCTGTCAAATGGAGATGCTGATGCTACCCTCCTTTGTAAAGCACTTTCAGATCTGCTCTGAAGTGCTAGGGGTTGTTAACAGTGAGGATGTGGCCATATGTTGAAAACCCTCTTTTTTAACAAAAACAACTTGTTTGTGGTGGGGGGTTCCCCTGAAATTTTCCACTTTCAGTAAACTTTCTTGGGGGCACATGTCTCTGCTCCCCCCACCACCCCCGACAACTAAAGGACTTAATTCTACCGTGGGGGAGGTTTTCAAAACAGGGGGTGAAGTGTTTTCTTTGACAGATAGCCTCCCCTGTTCTAGAATTTCCCCTGATTTAAAAACTGGCTGTTCAGCAACCCCAGTGTGGATGTAACAGGGTGAGGCCACTGCCCTGTCACAGACCCAATGTGCTGTGTTTTTTGTCTTGGGTACCTGTCCGGTGCCCTGGCACCTCCCAATCTCTACCCCACTGATCCTCACCACTCCACCACAAGCTAGGGCAGGGCTGCCAGTCCCGTTTTCTTTCCAAGCAATGTCTCTGACACGCACATTATTGATCCTTCTCCTTTAGCCACTAGCTTGTCTGATGCTATTTCTGATGTAACCAGCTTCCCTGCCCCGCCCCTTGTTTTGGTCTGGAATCTTGCCCAAGAGCAGAAGCATTGGAATCAAGTTGCTCTGTGATCAACCAGCAACGTGGCCACAAAGATAAGAGCTGCCCTGCTGGGTCAGACCAGTTTTGCCCAAATCCTCTCTCTGCCAGGAGTTCAGGGGGAGTGTACAGGACAAGACAATTATGGCGTGACCCACCCATGTCTTCCGCTCCTGGCTTTTGGCAGTCAGAGGTTTAGAGTTGCCCTGAGCGGGGGGGGGTTGCGTCCCTGACCATCTTGGTGAATAGCTATTGATGGGCCTATCCTCTGGGAATTTATCCAGTGGTGGTGGGGGGAGAGGTGGGTTTTTTTAACCCAGTCCTACTTTTGGCCATCATAACATCCTGTGGCAATGAGTTCCACAGGTTAGTTGTGCATTGTGTGGGGAAATTACTTCCTCTTGTTTGTACTAAAGCTGTTGCCTCTTAGGTGACCCCTGATTTTTGTATAGTGTGACAGTAACACTTTTGTTTCCCCCCTACACCATTATTTTATAGACCTCTATCATCTTCCCTCCTTAGTCAGTGCCCTTCCCAGCTGAACAGCCCTGATCTTTGTAGTCTCTCCCTGTACAGAAGCTGCTCCATACCCTTAATCATCTTTGTTTGCCCTTCTCTCTACCTCTTTCCAGTCCCACTGTCTTTTTTTTTTTTTTTTTTTGATGGACTCACCAAAACTGGCCACAGTCGTCAAGGTGTGGGTGCACCAGGAATTTATATAGTGGCGTTATCCTGTTTTCTATCCCTTTCCTAATAGCACCTAGCAGACTGCTGGCCTTTTTGACCATACTCGGGGCTAGTTTTCCGAGAACTATCCGCAGCGACTCCAAGATCTTGAGCGGTAAGAGGTAATGTAGACGTCGCCGTATGTACAGCAGGGATTTTGTTTTCCAGTGGGCGTTGCTTTGCACTTATCAACAATGAATGTCATCTGCCGTTTTGGCACCCAGTTTAGTGAGATCCCTTTGTAACTCTTCTCAGGCAGCTTTGGCCTTCCCTAACTTGAATAATTTTATTTCCTCTGCAACTATTGCTACCTCGCCACTCACCCCCTTTTCCAGATCGCTTATGAATGTCGACCAGCACAGGCCCTAGTACAAAGCCGTGGGGGATCCCACTATTTACCTCTCTGCACTGTATAACCGGACCACCTAACCCTACCCTTTTCCTAGCTTTCATCCAGTTACTGATCCATGAGAAGACCTTCCCTCTTATCCCATGATGACTTGGTTTCCAAAAAGGAGGAGCCTAATTTCCAAGCCTTTCTGAAAAGCAGCCACTAAGGGTAGCTAGGAAACCTGCCTCTTCTCTCTTATCTAGGGTCTCAAGTAATTGTACTCCATTCCCATTTTACAAATGGGGAAACTGAGGCACGGGGAGAACTAGTGGCTTGCCCTATGACTAGGCTCACTTTCCAAACACTCTCCTTCCCCTGCCCATTCAGGTCAATTGGCCCCTAAGGCCAGCTAGCCTGCATTCAACCCCTGCATTCAACCCCTTGCATCTGATCATCCTACAGCTGGGGGATAGGGATGATTGCATCAGCGGGGTGGTTTCCAGTCACATGTAGCTGCCCGTGGGGCCCAGCCAGCTGTGCACTGTGTCCGTGTGATAATATAGAAATGTCACTCCTTCCCCCGGGAAGCTCACATGCCCCGATGGTTCTGAGCGGCTCTTGTGAACAGACTCAGAACCATTCCTCTGACTAGGAGCAACGTCCAGTGGGACTGGGGCCGGGAACTGAGCCTTCAAAATAAGTCTCCAAGCTGCTCTGCTTCCCTTGGGCCGGGATTTACGGCAGAGCAACGTGAAACTAAACCGTGAATGCTCTTGTTTGTATTCGCCAGGGGCCCCAGCGGCGTTTGGGCTCCTAGTGTGCAAGGCTCTGCACGGCCTTGGGGGAGAGACGGGGGCAGCTGGGGAGTCACAGGTGCAGTGATGATTCTGTGGATTCAGGTAGCTCCTAGAGGCCACACCAAAGGGGGGGGCCTGACGAGGCGCTGCCCTCAAGAGCTTACCATTGAAACAGATGAGAGGGGAAACTGAGGCACAGAGTGGGGACATGATTGGCCCATGGTCACCAAGGAGAGCGAGGGCCGTCTTCACTACACGTCAAAGGGGTGTTATTAGCAGACACAAAGCAAGTCGTGAGAAAGCTACAACTGGGTAATAGCACCCCTTTATACCCTAGCAAGGCCCAGGCTCCAGCGTTTTGCCCTGCTGATGTACGTGGGCGCAGGCTGAAGGGGGAATGGGGCCCCTCCCTTTCTTGTTTGAAAACCGGGGCGCTGTAGGGCACTTAAATTCCCTCCCTCCCTCAACTGATGCATTTAAAAAAAATCTCTTTAAAAACCAAGCAGCCTTCAAAGCTTTCACATGACGGTTCAAGGGCCTCTGCAAAGTTCAACCTCGCCAGATCATCCTAGCCAGGCCAGGTGATGGAATTTACCAGCTGGGTCCTGGCTGCCGGGAAAGGGCGGCTATGGGGGGAGGTCTCCACCAGCCTGCAGTGACCCCATCTCCCCCAGCAGAGATTAGGGGCAGGCAAGCTGGGAAGGGGGGGGAATAGGTTTGGGCCCCATATGTCCCTGTGATCTGCCAAACAAAACCGCCAGCTCCCAGTAACTGGCCATCAGTTCCCCCCTGCCAACGGCTCAGTTTTAAAGGGCTTATGTCGTGGCTTTTCTGTAGGGGGAGCTGGGGGGGGGGGAAGCAGCTGTCCTGTTTATGCAGTGGGGTGGGGGTGGGAGCCCTCTTTGCTGTTTGCACCAGTGCCTGGGCAGCTGGGGCGGGATCTGGGGTTTGCAGCCTCAGCGGAGATGGGTTTTAGCAGGGGTGGGGTGGAGTTCTGCCGCACGGAGCGAGCCAAAGTCGGGCATCATTCTGGAGCCGTTCACACGGTTGATCCCGATTTCTGCTCCCCCCACACCCAGCCCCCTTCACCCATCTGCTCACAGGCCCCTGTGGAGGGGCTAGCGGAGGGTGCCCCCTGGAGGTTGCAGTTGGGAGTGCAGCGGGAGAAATTTCCAGCCGGCACCTTGGGAATCAGGGAAGGGCCCGGATTTCAACTCGCTTCGGCCTAGCTGCCTTGAGTTTTCAGGACTTAATGCTCCAGGCTGCTGCACCCGGCCCCAGAGGATGGTACTCCCATTGGAAGCTGTCAGGGGCAGAGGCCATCTTTGTGTTCTGGGTTTGACACAATGGGGGCCGGGTCAATAAGTGGGGTGCCTAGGTGCTACCGTAATACACCTAATAGCCATGTAAATGTACAGCACCTGGCACAATGGGGGCCTGGCCCCTGGGCGAGTCTCTTAGGTACTACTGTAATTCACCTAGTAGCAATAAAATTGTACAGCTCCTGGCACAATGGGGTCTAGCCCATTGTGGATTTACAACTAGGTGTTACCGTAATACACCTAATAGCAATAAGAATGAACAGCGCCTAGCACAATAGGGTCCTGGGCCACACATGGGCCTCCTGTTGTAAAAGTGGCCAGGGGCTCAGGAAAGAGCCCTGGGAGCGGGACTGATTCAAGGGCTGGGAAACCTGCCTTCCAGCAATAAGCTACAGGACCTTTTGTGTGGCCCAGTGGATCGCGCATGGCGTGGGGATTCAGCAGAGCTGGGTTCTGGGCCTGGCGCTGCTGCTGGGTGACCTTGGCAAGTCACGGCCCTGCTCTGGGCCTCAGTTTCCCCATCTAAAAAATGAGGACAATTAGACCAGCCTCCTTGGCAAAGCGCTTTGGGATCGGCAGATGAAAAGTGCCAGATGAGATGACAAGGAGAGTTAGGACCCTGAATAATTTGAAGAGCTGAGCTTGGCTCTTGTCATTGATTATACTGTTCAGGCTAAGAGGCCTAGAGGAGGAGATTTCTGCTAGTTGGGAGCTCTTTAATCAACCATACAGCGGCAATAAGATCCAGGGGCTGCGAGCTGAAGCTGGACATGTTCAGACTAGAAACGGGGGCAGGTCCACATTTTTCACCGGGAAGGGGCTTGACCATTGGAGCAGCTCCCGAAGGGACGGGGCAGCTTCTCCATCTCTCAGAGTCTTTAGCTCAAGACAGGGTGCCCCTCGCTCACATCTGCTCTAGCTCAGCCACAAGATACGGGCTGGATGCTGGAACGGCCGGGCGGGATGGGCTAGCCTGCGTTCTAGTCGCTGGCCCTGTCCCCATGCAGCAAGGAGCTGCCTTTTCCACTATGGGGGAATGCTGCTTCTGCTGTGGGGGTTGGTATGGAGGGCAAAGATGTTGCCCAAGCAATTCCTGCAGCTGGTCCCAGCAATGCTGGACCCGATCCGGGCCCAAGTCAGGTCCCCAAATGACCTTCTGCTGGTTGAAGAGACAGAAGGGACCAACCTGATCCAGGCCAGAGGATCTAGGTCTGGGGTGCTCTGCCGTCTGACTGCTGTTATACTATCATCAAGTGCCCCATTATGCCAGGTGCTGCACAGCCACAGAGTGAGAGGCACTCCCCGCCCCCCAAAGAGCTCCCTCAAAGGCTGGGAGGGGAAACTGAGGCACAGAGAGGCAGCAGTGACTTGCCCACGGTCGCTCAGTAGAACCAAGGTGAGAACCCAGAAGTCTTGATGCCCAGTCCTGGTCTCCCCCAGCCCTCGTTCCAACCACTAGGCCCTGCTCCTCTCCCCCATTCCCCCTCTCCCTGCGGCCTCCAAAGGTGCTGGCGGCTGCATCCCCCTCTCACCAGTCTAACCAGCAGGCCGTATGCGAGGGAATCCAGGATAACAATGGGGCGGGGGCGGATGGGGGGAGAAGCTGGTTGTGTTTGTGGCTGGAGAGGCAGATGGGGACAAGCATTAACCACAGAGGCTCTGGCTGTGGCATCCTCCCCGCCCTCCCCCCACCCCACCCCCCTGCGCTTTCCCTGGACCAAGGAGCAGGGCAGGAGATGGAGATTGTGCACATGTGTCTATTCCAGCAGCAGATCAACTCTGTGTTTGTGTGTTTGTGTGTGTGTGTGTAGGTAGCTTCCAGCGGGAGATCAGATGTGTCTACACGTGTACGTGTGTGTGAGCGCTCTAGGGTTGGCCTCCTCTTCTCCCTGCACCAGGGTGGGCGGGTGTTTCTCAGCTGGGGGGGGAGGGGGGGAATGAGGCCCATTGGGGGTGACTCCCAGCTGACACTGCTCTGCAGACAGAGGGCTCTGATTCTCCTTCCCTCCCTCCCCAGCCCCACGTAACCAAATCGCTCCTTGCACTCCGCCCGGTGTAAATCAGGAGTCACTCCACTAGAGTCAGCGGGGCCCATTTCCTTCGCCCTGGTGTAAACCAGGAGGGAGATGCGTGTGAGGACCCTTGCCATGCATTCCCCGGATGCCCCAAACAAGGGTCAATGAAGCACGGAAGACCCCCCCCCCCCCTCCATGCACCACCACTGACAAAGCCGTGCGATGCCCCCTTTCCTCCAGCCGGGGGCGCCCTTGGCCCACTTTACCGTCAGGCGGCTTCCGCGCTGCAAAAGGCCTCCATCTCCTTGCTTGAGGGTTTCCATGGCATGACGCCAGGAGTGAGTTCACACCAGTCTCAGCCCTAGCTTGGGGCACGTTTCATCGCTCAGGGCTGCCTGCCCCACCCCACTCGCCTGCTGCTCTTGTCTCGCTGGCACGGAGCCCGGGACGGTGATTCACGCCCGCACTCCCCCCTTCCCGCCCCTGAAAGATGCCTATCACGTCTTTCTTGGAAATGAGAGACAGAGGTCCCTGGGTTCAGCCTGCATCGGCTCAGCCCCACAGCTTGGGAACACAAACAGCCGGGGCAGAGGGAAACCCCCAGCCAGACTCAGCGGGGCGTTAACATGGCTATTTACGGGTGTCTGACAAAATGCGGGGCGTAGAGACCCCGGCTGAGATCAGGGCCACATTGGGCTGGGTGATAGGCAGATGCCGACTGAGGTCAGGCCCCCGTTGGGCCAGGCGCTGCACAGACCCCAACAGATCGGGGCTCCAACTGTGCCAGGTGCTGTACAGACCCTGACGAAGATCAGGGCCCCGTTGCTCCGGGTGCTGTACAGACCCCGACGGAGATCCTGGGTTCTGGATCTAGCCGGTTTAAAAGACAAGAGCCATCTATAAAGTCTGAATCTGAATTTGTGTTTCCACCAGCCCAAAGCTCAAGGTGGTGCAGCGCTGGGCCCGTGCACACTCACGGGAAAAAATATCAGTCTGCAAACCAGGCCGGGCTTAGATGGGGAATGGTGCAGCTATGCCAGATATCTGTGTGGGGAAACATGCAGTCTGGACCCAGGAAACAGCCAACTGAGCATTGCTTAAGCTAAGATGCTGTCTGGCCTTGTGGTCACAGCATGGGCGTATGGCTCAGGTGAGCTGGTTTCTAGTCCCGCCACTGCCTCCCTGTGCGACCTTGGCCAAGTCACTTTCCCTCTCTGCCACTCAGTTCCCCCCCAGTCCTTGCTCAGTCAATATAGTTGGTAAACTATCTGGGGCAGGGACGGTTGTGGCTTTGTCAGGCTCAACCCTGGGGTTTTCCCCTTAACACCCTCCGCATCCCCCTGCCGCTATCACCCCTACATAGGGAAACACTCCCTAAGCTACAGTGTTCCCTGCAAGGCAGCTGGTGGTGCGTCCTGGGCGGTCCTCCAACCCCCCTGGACTAGCGCTGTCTCTGGTCAGCGCCCCTCATCTCGAGTGCTAGATGTCCCCCAAAAAGTTCTGAGCTAGTGAAACTCTTACATCAGTGCCGTTTTAAGGGCATCTGCCCGCGGGGCTTCCATCAGGCCTGCTCCATCCGCCTCCGCACAGCTACGCCAGCAGAAACCTGCAGCGTAGCCCCAACCCTAGATTTCAACCCCTCTCCACCCCCCCCACCCCACCCCCCCACGGGCAGCTAACTCAGAACTCGGCGCAGACTGCATTGGTGTTTCAGTGACAGCTGGTAACCTCGTTCTTCGCCTTTCTTGCCGGCTGACTCATTCAGGCTCGGACGAGATTCATTTCTTGTTTTCGTTTGACTCATTCGCTGCCGCCTGGAGCGTGCTGACTTGAAGCGAATCTCAGGCTTCGGGGTTTCACCCAAATCCCCCTCTGTTGGGCCCAGGGACTTCAGTTCCACTCAAGAATTTCAAGCCCCCAGAGATCAAATTATTCTGTGCCGAGAGCAGGAGAGACCGCGGTGCTGCCGATGCCCAAAGCCCCTGCCACGGCAAGGAATTGCTCAAGCAAGATATCCCAGCCGGCGAACTGCGCCCCTGAAGATGGAAAGCACAACCCCCTCACCCCCCAAGGCCTCTGCCAATCTGACCTGGGGGGGGAAATGCCCTCCTGGCCCCAAATCTGGGATCAGTTGGATGCTGAGCGCATGAGCTAGAGCCAACAGCCAGGCATCTAAGAAAAATAATTCTCTGTACTGCCCCCAGCCCACCTTGCCCTGTGTCCTGTCTCCAACTGCGGCCAATCTCTGATGCTTTAGCGGAAGATGAGACAGCCCCCAGGTTTAAAGTGTGCAACGGCGTTGGGGCAGGGGTGGGGAGAGAATCCTTCCTGGACTCATGTGGGTGATTGGCTGAAGCCCTGAAGCATGAGATTGGACTCTAGTCATTAGCATACAGGTAGACCCAAACGAATCAGCAGAAAACAATAAATTATAAAAATCCTCACTCTTATGCGCTCAGTGATCTGGGCAGCAAGAAAAGTGGGGACAGAAGAAAGGGTTTTTAAAACCTGGCACTTTTCCTCGTGCCCCTTGTTTGAAAGGTTTGAATGAGTCAAAGCTTGGCAGGTTGGTCTACAAAGCGTGCTGATTGCAGCCCAGATATAGACATATTTGAGCTAGCTTCTATCTAACTAGACTACTTGACTGGCAGGCAGGACTCCTGGGTTCTATCCTCAGCGGCAGGAGGGAGAGGGGTCTAGTGGTTTAAGGAGGGGGGCTGGGAGCCAGGACTTCTGGCTTCTTGCCCCAATTCTAGGAGGGGAGGGGGTCTAGAGAGTTAGCACAGGGCTCAAGGGAGGTGCTGGGAGCCAGGACTCCTGGGTTCTATCCCAGCTCTGGGAGGGGAGTGGGGTCTAGTGGTTAGAGCAGGGGGCTGGGCGCCAGATCTCCTGGGTTCTATCCCCAGCTCTGGGAGGGGAGTAGGGTCTAGTGATTAGAGCAGGGGGGGCTGGGCTCCAGATCTCCGGGGTTCTATCCCCAGCTCTGGGAGGGCGGCAATGTGTGCTGGGAATCAGGACTCCTGGTGTCTCACGAGATCAAAGCTAGGTCGAGTAACAGTAGCCGTGGATCCAGGGGGCATGGCTCGGCCGTGCCCATGCTGCCCTGGCTTCATTGCTGGTGTTACTTGTGCCAACTTTGCTCCAGCTTCCTGCATGCAGCGTAGCCCCACCGCAGACGAGCACCCAGCGGGGCCTCTCAGGGCAGAGGGGCAGAAGGTGTGAGCTTGGAGCCCATTATGAGGTTAGCCTGTGGCTGAGCCACGCAGGGACGGCTAAGCCAGCACCGTGGGGCCTTTGGGTGCACTCGCGTTCCCTTTACCGGGGGCGGGGGGCTTTCTGCACCGCTCCAGGCCGATGGCTAGTGAGTCATGGATTGCTGCTGTGCGAATGGCTCAGAGCCCAAGGGGAGTCCTTCTGAGAGGGGCGCAGGGCTCGGCCTTTCCGCTTGCTGCCCGCAGGGAATTCCCCCGTCAGAGGGGAGCCAGCACCCTGTAGACGGGAAAGGCCCCCAGTCTTATTCCTTGATACCTTGAGCCAGCCAGTCCCTTGCTCTGGGGCCAGATCAGAGCTGGTGCCCCGTAGAGGAGAAAGACCCCTTCCCCTTATCCTGCCCCCGAGGTACTGCCCCAATCCCCGGTTCCTAGGGTTCTGCTGGCCCCCAGTGACTTTGTCTGTCTGTGGGGCACGATGAGGTCTCCCCATGGAATGTCCCCAGCTCCCTACTAAGAGGTGATACCCCCCAGAGCTGTCCTGGACTCTGTCCTGACCCCTCCCCTCCCACCCTAGGCTACCGGTGGGCACGAACCCCCAACCCCAGCTGGCCAAACCATCGGGCTGCTGGGCACAATGCACAGCTGGGGAGAGGGCGAGATTTCCCCAGCCCCCAGAGGTCGGGGCACACTTTAGGGAGCAGTGGGGAGCAGAGGGGGGGGGCGGCATGTCTAGCCCCTGCCTGGTTCTTCCTTAGGCCTGGCTCTGAGCAGACACCCCCACCGCTCCCGGGGCTGGGGCAGCAGAGCGAGGCGGGTTGGCCGGGGACACATGGTGTTTGCCAGGAACCCGGTTATTTGACCCGAAGGTTTACGATGGCCGGTTGAGATGGAGATCAGGTGTCACTGGGCAACCGTCTCCAGTAACCAGGCAACGGGAGCCTGTAGCCCGGGAGACCGGCCAGGCGTCCCTCCCCAGCTGGCTTAGCTGGGGGCCTGGTTCAGCTCCTTCCCCGCCTCAGCTTCCAGGCCCTACAGTATCCTGCTGGCAGGGTCCTCGCTCCCTGTGCAGTGCGAGAGACAGCCAGGAAAGGGTTAATGCCAGGGAGGGGGGAGGGGCCTAGTGGTGAGAACAGGGGGGGCAGGGAGCCTCGAGTTGGGCCTAGTGGTTAGAGCGGTGGGGGGGGGGGGGCTGGGAACCAGGACAGCCCCTCTCTGTGCCTCGGTTTCCACCTCCTGTGAAACGGTCCCAACCAGCAGCTCTCTCCTGTTCAGCTGAGGGCTGGCGGGCAGGGCCCAGCCTCCATGCCAGCGCGTGTGGGGCGAGAGAGGGCCCCTGGGGTCGGCAGCTCCCGCGGCTGCATCAGCGCCCCCGGCTGCATCAGCGCCCCAGCTGTTTGCTGGCCTGAGGAGCTCGGCTCTGTGCCACTCCAGCTGCCCTTGACTCCCGGCCCGCATTCCACAGGCGGCTGGGAGCCTGTGGCCGTGACGCAGGACCCACAAGGCCGCGTCCCTGCCAGGGGCGTGGAGCCAGCAACGGGCACGGGCAGCCAGTCGCTTGCAGCCACTTCTGGACACCCCGCCTCGGCCCCCGCCGGCCTCTCCCTCGTCTACTTCCTTTCTTTCCCATTCCCCTCGTCTCCTGTCTTTCTTTCCCCACCTCCTGCTCCTCTCAGGGGGCAGTGGGGCGAGGGAGGCGCAGGCTTGGCTTCTGGCCACTCGCTACTCCGGTAGAGCTGTTCTCATGAGTCTCGTGCTGGGCCCAACGTCCTCTTTCAGTGGCATATAGGGTTCTCCTTCACTTCCTGTCCTAAACTTGTCTGCCGCTAACCCGGTGCCGCGTTCCACACCAGAGGTGGCTGCATCTCAGCGCCGAACAGTCACCCCCTGGGTTGCGCAGGCCACGTGGCTTTTAAGTCGGCTGCTGAGCCCCACCCCAGGGGAGCCGCAATCCCTGGGCGGCTACACCTACCACGGTTGGGCTTTTTAACCCAGTCTAGGGGATTTAGACAATGGTTTTCTTTATTTACCCTCCTGCCGTAACACAAGACCACGGGCTGATCATGAGAAATACGGGGCCCCTGCTGGTGGAAATCGGAGACAGTGGAGCTGCGTCAGTTTGAACCTGCGGAGAATTGGACCCACTTCTTTTTTTAGTTAAACACAGTGCAGATTGGCGGGTGGAACTCACTGCCACAAGCTGCTGAGTGAGGCTCAGACTTCAGCAGGGTGCAGCATATATGCAGCTAATAAGAATATCCACGGGTACTTTAGACCAGGTAACCTGACACCATTCTGAACGTTGAACCCCAGAACCTGGGCGAACGTACACCTTAGATCCATGCAGCCAGTCGGACTTTGACTCCGTGGTAATGTTCCCTTTGTTGCTGCAGCCTTTATCGAGATCAGCACCCCCGTCATGCCCGATGCTGCCCAGGAACAGCTCCCGCCCTAGTGAGCAAACAGTCTAGTGAGACAAAGGATGGGGAAACTGAGGCAGAGAAGAAGCGAATGGCCGGGGGGGTCAGCCAGTGGCGCCAGGAATGGAACCCAGGTGCCCTGACATGCCGGCTACGCCTGTGAGCGCCAGGCCTTGCTGTCTCTGCAGCGGGGGCAGGGAGGACACCCCGCTTGCTGAGAACTGCATACGTCCCCCTCCCTCCTCCTCCCCCCCAGTGACTCTGCTGGTATCAGTTCCTTGAATTGCCTTTTATGGCAGGCTGGCTGGAGTTGTGTGGGAGGGAGGGCAGGAGAGTGGGAATGGGAAATGCGGGAGGCGGGCGGGGAGGGAGGATCCTACTCAGCAGTGGGCCAGGAGTGGGGAAGCCAAGGGCTGCTTGCGTCACATCACTGGGGTGGGTTTGTTTGGGGGAGGGGGTCCTCCTGCAGGTTCGGGCGGAGGGACACAATGTGTTCTGACACCCCCCCGCCCCCCACCCCATCCTAAGCCTCCACCTCCCCTCCTAGGGTGACCGGACAGCAAGTGCGAAAAATCGGGACGGGAGTGGGGAGTAATAGGAGCCTATA
This sequence comes from Eretmochelys imbricata, assembly GCF_965152235.1. NCBI lineage: Eukaryota > Metazoa > Chordata > Testudines > Cheloniidae > Eretmochelys > Eretmochelys imbricata. The sequence continues at coordinate 3,762,030 of NC_135594.1, read as the reverse complement.
TAAGAAAAAGACCCCAAAATCGGGACTGTCCCTATAAAATCGGGAGATCTGGTCACCCTACCTGCCTCCCCACGCGGGAGGGCAGCCCTGAGCTCCCACCAGGGTGTGCCAGGGGGTGAGGCAGCCCAGCGGGTGGGGTGGGGCACAGCCCCCCCCCACAATGCCCTCCACAGCCACCACAGTGCCCCCCACCTCGCCGCACGTGGCAGCTGCGCAGTAACACCCCCCCACCCCCCACATTCTCGTGAGTTTCCTACCTGGGACGTCACTCACTGATCTGCAATAGAAAAATAGAAAAACCACCAGTCAGAGCCAAATATAGACACTGCGAAGAGCTGCGCCCGGGGGGGAGGGAGGGGACGCTGGGCCCTGCAAGGAGGGGATTTCTCTTGGGGTTTTGACACCCCACAGCCTGTCCTCAGCGTGGGTACGGCCCCAGGGAGAAAGAAATGGGGGGTGCCTAGCATTTTGGGTGCTAGCCAAGACCCGGATTTTTATAGATTGCAAGGCCAGAGAGGGGTGCGCGCACACCCCCCTCACCCCCCACCCCCGGATAACACAGGTCAGAAAACAGCCTCCAAATAACGCAGGAAAAAACAACCCATCTTGATTTAATAATTGCCAGTGATGGAAAAGCCACCACAACCCCCTGGTCAGTGGTTCATTACCCTCCCCGTTAAAAACAGACACCTTATTTCCAGGCTGAATTTGTCCAGCGGCAACTCCCAGCTGCTGGCTTGTGTTAGACTCAGCCCTCTCCGGGTGGGGAGGGATCCCGGGCGCTTAGGCCAGGGGGGCCTGCAAGTGACGAGTCCTGAGTTCTCTCCCCAGCTCTGGGAAGCAAGTGGGGACCAGGGAAGGCTGGGTGGGTGTCCCGTGGGTGGGTGTCCAGTCATCTGGCTCAGGTTCAGCGCCCTGTTCGGCCAGAGAGACCTTTAGCCTCTTGGTGCCTCAGTTTCCCCATCTGGCCAATGGAGGTAGTGGCCCTGCCCTGCCCCACAAGGTAGTGGGAGGATAAACCGCTTCCAGATTGCGAAGCACCCAGACACCACGGTCCATGGAATTAGCTGGGAGAGGGGAGATCAGTGACCATGGCCCATTTGCGCCTCAGTTCGGAGACCCCTAATTGAGGGAGCGTCGGAGCCAAGCTGAGCCCAGCTAGATGTGTCTCACCCCATGGGGTTCGAACCGGCAACCTAGAGGTGCCCCATGGCGCTGAGTAGCATCCAGGGTCAGAGAGGTAGAGGCAATATAGGCTCAGGAGCAAGGTGGGGGGCTAAAGGCACCCCCAGAAGACTCAGCCTTCGGCTATGCTGCAAAGCAGAGTTCCCTGCAGCCAGGCTGGCGTGGGACAAGACCCCTGAGCCGGAGAGGGTCCCGGGGACGGCTGAGAGCGCCCCTGCACCACACACGCACCTGGCCTAGCTAGTCTCTATGTTGTCCCACAAGCCCAGCCGGTCTCTGCGTCATTCCCTCGCAGGCCCAGCCAGTCTCTACATCGTCCCACCCTGGCCCAGCCGGTCCTGGCGTCCCGTCCCCCTGGCCCAGCCGGTCCCTGCGTCCCGACCCCCTGGCCCAGCCGGTCTCTGTGTTTCCCCTGCCCCAGCCCAGCTGGTCCCAGCATCCTGTCCCCTTGAGGCCCTGCCGGTCTCTGTGTGTGTCCCTGTCCCAGCCGGTCCCTACATCCCGTCCCCCTGAGCCCCAGCTGGTCTCCGTGCGTCCCCCTGGCCCAGCTGGTCCCTGTGTCTCGTCTACCCCGGGCCAAAGTTGGTCTCTGTGTGTCCCCCTGGCCCAGCCGGTCCCTGCATCCGGTCTCCCCCAGGCCCAGCTGGTCTCTGTGTGTCCCCCTGGCCCAGCCAGTCCCGGACCCTGTGTCCCGTCTCCCCCAGGCCCAGCGGGTCCCCATGTGTCCCCCTGCCCCTGGCCCAGCCGGTCCCTGCGTCGCCTCCCCCTGGCCAGGCCAGGACTGGAGCTGCAGTTTCCCACCGCAGATCGCCCTCTAGCCAGGAGCGCTCCCCCCTCGCCCCACTCCCCAGCTGTGCCGTGGGGCTGGCATGAAAAAGGCCCGGCAGCTCAGCCAGTCCCCTTCCCTTGCCACGGCAGCTCCCGCGCCCCCACGCCTACTGTCCGCTGACAAGCCCAGTTTCCCTCCTGAGAGGAGGAAAGCGGAAGCCGCCCCCCAGCAGCCCCGGCCCTGGCCCGGCCCCACAGTCGCGCCACCACAGGAACTGAATGTGCTGAGCTGCTGCAGAGAGAGCTGGGGGCCACTTCCCCTTTCCGTTGCACAGGGGAAGCTGGGGAGGCCGCCTAGGTGGGGGGGGGGGGGCAGCAGACGTCTCCGCACAGGGGACTTGCACAAGGTCACGTCACTTTCTCCGGCCTGGAAAGAGTCGGCGGGTGGTAAACACGAGCCCCACGGGCAGTGGGTTCCATTGCTGACGTTGGGAGGGGAGTGGGGGCTAGTGGTTAGAGCGGGGGGCTGGGAGCCAGGACGCCTGGGTTCTGTTCCCAGCTCTGGGAGGGGAGTGGGGTCTAGTGGTGGGGGAGGGGGGCTGGAAGCCGGGACTCCTGGGTTCTATCCCAGCTCTGGGAGGAGAGTGAGGGCTAGTGGTTAGAGCAGGGTGGTGGTGATGGGAGAGGTGCTGGGAGACAGAACTCCTGGGTTCTGTTACCTCCAAAGCTCCCACACAGTTCAGGCCCAGTTTTCCAAACAATAGTCCCACAGGGACCCTGCCAGCTGGTCTGTGAAGCATCCCATCCGACAGCTCAGTGCGTGCCCCATATCTCATGTCCTTCATGGCCACTTTATGATGGGGCCTCTGCCATTGACACAGCCCGTCAGGCCATATCTGCAGCACGGGCTGAAACAGAGATGCGGGGGTGGGATTGCGAAACCCCAGAAGTCCTGGGTTTCTTTCTGGAGCGTGGGATCAGCCCGTCTCACCAGCAGGCTGGGCCTCAACGTGACCGGATGGCAGGTAAGTTTAACTCCTAAGTACGCACCCCGGTAAGAGTTAAACTCACCGGACAGGTAAGAAAGTGGCCCAGAACTGCTGGATCTGAGCCTCCGCAAACTTGCGGGCGTGCTGGGCGTGTCACCTGGGAGCTGAAATTTGCCACTCGAACACGTCCCTAGCAAAGAGCCCCAACAAACTCCAGGGCCTCCTCTGTGCAGCTCATTGCTCCATCCCAAAGGGCTGGACTTTGGGAGTGCTGCTTGGGCCCAACCCCCCAGAATTCCTGAGCCTCACCCAGTGCTGGGGGCTGAGGTACCCCTGAGTAACTTCACTTTGGCACCATGGAAGGAGAGAGAGAGAGATGTGGGGCAAGAGGGAACATAAGAACATAAGAATGGCCCTACTGGGTCAGACCAAAGGTCCATCTAGCCCAGTATCCTGTCTTCCAACAGTGGCCAATGCCAGGTGTCCCAGAGGGAATGAACAGAACAGGTCATCATCAAGTGATCCATCCCCTATCGCCCATTCCCAGCTTCTGGCAAACAGAGGCTAGGCACGGTCTTGGCCTTCACAACATCCTCTGGCAAGGAGTTCCACAGGTTGACTGTGCGTTGTGTGAAGAAATACTTCCTGGGAGAAAGAAAAAAGAAAAGAAAAGAAAGAAAGGAAAAGGTGAGTGTGTTTGGAGATTAGATAGATGTAGTGTATGGAGATTAGATAGATAGATAGATAGATGTGTTGTGATAGTGGATGGCTGCAAGACAATAGTGGCACCCCGGTATGAATGTGATGGGAGCGTGTGCAATACATGTGAGTGAAGCAGGAGGAGAGGGTGTCCCTGTACTTTGATTTCCTTTACTCTTTACTTTACTTTACTCTCTGACCGTGCGGCTCACATTGCTCTGAGCCAAATTGCCTCGCTGGGCAGATGCCAGGCGCTGCCCCTTCTCCGTACTCGGGAACAGGCTGAGAGGGCGGAGCTTGTGATAATGGATCAGACGTTCCCTGTTTGCCAGAGAGGCTGGGATGAGAGAAAGAGAGAGAAGACACCTTTATTCCCATAAAAATCACATTAAAAACAATTACAAATGTTATAAAATTACACTATATACCCCCAAAAGATATGAACCATAACATAAAGCACAACATGGCTTAAGCGAACATTAAACCTGGATCACTAAAGCAGCAGCGTCAAAGTTCACCCAACCGATTGTTAACGCCCCAAAAAGCGTCCAGGTTACAAGTCAACTTACAAAAGGGGTAATCGACCAGCAGCTGGGCCACAAACGGGCCTAGCACGTCACGTCACTGTACCCCGAGGCCGGTCTGTTCTGGTGAGATTTCTAAATGGCTAGTTTTGCCTGACCCAGCAAAAAGGGAACCAGGCAGGAAAATGGGCAAATGCGAGCTCTGTATCTCAGTCTGCGAAGGGCTGAGAAGCTGCTGCAATAAACCAAAAGAGGAATCAGGCCTGGGCCACGTAGGTGTCGAAAGCCGTCTAGAAAGGGAACCCGGCACAAACGCCTCTGGGGTGAGAGAGGGTGCATGCAGAGATCAGCTGCTGCCATATTATGCAGGACCCTCTGCTGCAAGTCACCGGAGAGCAGCCTTGGGAGGAGGTTTCTACAATGTCATCTGAGCTGGGGACAGAGAGTCACCCAGGGGCATCCTCCAGGCTGTATCAGGGCGATCAGAGAGGGTGGCAAACTGCCCCACATGCTGCAGACCTGCTTCTTGATCACGGGGGCGAAAGGAACATTCACCAAACCCTTCCAGGAAAACAGTCTGTCTGGTTGCACAAGGACCTTGTCCAGAGGTAGAGAAGCTAGCCAGTGAAGGGGACAAAGGGATGCCCCCCAGAAGAACAACCCCCACAAAAACTGCCTGCAAATACTCAGCAGCCCACTGCAGTGGCAAATCCAGTTGCTGTAATCAACCCGGGGCCAGCAAAAATGTGTGAGCGTCAAAGCTCATCCCCGCAGCACGATGGATGAGAGGGAAGGCAAGGGCTTCCAGGCCAATGGGGAGGAGAACACAGGACCTGGGGCCGGAGGCCGCCACCCTGCAGAGGAAATCAATGAGCCCCGGGTGCCCCCACCCTCGTCTCATGGCAGGAACAGCACAGCTGGGTGCAACCAGCAGTAACTATTTAAAAAAATGGTTACTATCCTTCTGAATCCGGTGCCAAAGGCCCGGGAGAGGGTCCAGCCACACTAGCCAGTGCCCCGACTCCGAGGTCACGAGATGGTTGGCAATCCAAACCTGTCCCTGAAAGGAGAATCCGGGCAGGAGGCAGAGCCAATTCTGCAGGCTGCCTTGCATAGGGCGGCCAACCCTCCGGGATTGTCCAGGCATTAAGACTCCGGTTAATCTTGAATCATTCAAATCACTGTGGTCCAATAAAGAAATATAGGACGAGAACGCTGGCCCGATCCCGAAAGCTTCTAACGTCTGCAGAAGACGACGACGAGTCGCTCTGTCACAGGCCTTCTCCTGGCCCTCTGAAACAAGTCCCACCTCCAGATGACAAGGTTTGCTAACAATTAAGACATCACCAATTAAAAACAAATGATTAGGTGGGTGGCGGTTAGCAATGCCATGTGTCAGATTGGGGTGCGTCGAAGCATTCAGCTGGCGCAGGCCCTGGGCAAAACTTTATCATCAGAACAGAGGAGAGAAAGAGAAAGGTCTTCCGTGCTGTAGATCACAGAGATTCCCCCTTTTTTGGCCGCTGCCCTGAGGAAAACGGAGAGCAGCTCTTTCTCCTGGAGACAGCACGGCTAGAAAAAAAACAGGACCGATAAGATGCCAGAGGCTTGTCGATTTCAGTACCTGGGGCCTGGCCTGTAGAAGGCTGCTGGACTGCATCAGAGAGCTCCTGGCGTGCCGGCGGGGCATCTCGGCACCTCTGTTCCTCACAGGTCAGACAGGTGCAGCTCCCCCCGTGCCAGCACATCCCAGGCTTCAGGGGCAGAGCGCTATCAAGGGAACCGCTGCTTTCCCACGGGCCCTAGGCTTTGTCTCCAACCCAAAAAAGAACCTTGGGGGAGCGTCAGTTTCATGCAGTGGAGACAACCGGGCCAGGGCTCCTGGCACCATCTCTTCCAGCAAGCACTTCCGGAGCTGGGTCTTCTCCGGGCAGGTCTGGTGAATCTGCGCCGGGTTTCCCACATCAGAGTCGCCACGAAGGCCTAAGATCTCTCGTTCTAGGGCCTGATGGCAGCCTGGGGATGCGGATTTGGACCTCACCGACATCCCACCACTGTCTCAGGGACTTGAACAGCCACGTCCACTGCCACTGACTCTCCCCAAACACGTCCTGTAACGGTTTGGTATGAAAGCACCCGTGGGATGCACCGGCAGGGAGAGGGAGAGACGCCGGCAGAGCCCGGACGATGCTCAGACAAACGAGTGGGAGACAACGGCAGAGTGAACAAACACATCCACACTGGCCTTCGTGGTATAAAAGTGATCCAGTCTAGCCCCTGAAACCTGGCCGGGGTTAGCCCTCACCTTCCAAACAGCTACTAGCCCAAAGGTCTGCAGGAGCCAGTACAGTTCCCTGGCTGACGGCTGGCATGGTTCCTGTCTAAAACATAATCTACAGTTTCAGAGTAACACCCGTGTTAGTCTGTATCCGCAAAAAGAACAGGAGGACTTGGGGCACCTTAGAGACTAACCAATTTATTTGAGCATACGCTTTCGTGAGCGACAGCTCACTTCATTGATGCATTCTGTGAAGTGAGCTGTAGCTCACGAAAGCGTATGCTCAAATAAATGGGTTAGTCTCTAAGGTGCCACAAGTCCTCCTTTTCATAATCTACAGTGCGACTGAAGTCTCCTCCCAGGGCAATAATAGTATCCGGGTCACAGCCCAGAATGGCTTGGGCAAGTGTCTGCAGAAAAGGAGCCAAGCTCTTGGCCCAGAGCAGGGGCAGGTACAATGAAAAGATTGAAAACGACCGCGCCCGTACGCGTCTCTACCCGGAGGAGCCGGCCCCGTGCCATCTAAGGCACAGAGAGGATCCGTGCCCTTGCACGCCGGGAAAAGAGAACGGCTTCCCCAGTCGACATCGGAGCCATGACCCAAGACAGCGTCCCCTTCCCGTGCCTTCAGCCAGCCCCCTGGCTTAGCAGGGTCTGAGCGCCCCTCTTGCGGAAGGACGAGATCAGCCCCTCCCGGGTGGAGAACTTCCAAGAGTTGTGCCCTTTTATGACCCACACGGCCGCTGTTAATATTTCGAGAGGCCATCGAGGCTAGATGGAGAGGGCCAAGAGGCCGGGGGAGACATTGGTGAGCAGCAGGACTTCGAACACAATGGGCCCCGTGGAGGCCTATCTATCTTGGCCACGCCCCACGTGCTTCCTCGACGTAGTGAGATGGAGACGCTTCCCACGATCAGCCCCAGGCGGTGCCGACTCCGCGGGGGCTCCGGGGCTGGAGCACCCACCAATCAGCTGTGGTGGGAAGTGCTGGGGGAGGGGGTGGGGCATTGGAAGGAGGGGGCGGGAAGAGGTGGAGCAGGGTGGGGCCTTGGGGGAAGGGGCGGAGCACCCACCCAGGAAAACGAAAGTTGGCACCTGGGTGATCAGCTGAGGTCTCTCTCGGGACAAGGGCCGGGGAGTCAACAGAGCGCTGGAAGCCAGGGGGTCAGCCTCAGCCTCGACTCCCCCATGTCCCTTTAGCGCGACCTGCGAAGCCGCGCGTCTCCCGCACGCCAGCCGCACCCTTCCTAGCCAGCTGGCGGGCTGGGCTATCAGGAAGGAGCAAGGAGTCAGAGACACCAGCATCATCCGCATCACCTCCCTCAAACTCCACCGGCTCACAGGACCCACCGAGCCCCCACCGGAGTCTGTTTAGAAACAGCGCTGGCTCCACCCGGCTCCTCGGGCTGTTCACCCCCATCTCTAGGGCCTGGCTCTGCTCCTCAACCTCCAGGACACGCCCTGAAGACAGAAGGAAGTCACCAGGCAGGGGGGCATTGGAAAAAAACTACTTAACTGCAGGAGTAGGCAAGGGGAAAAACAGGAACCCAACAATGCTCTGGCGTCCCTCCTGGGCCGGGAAACATCCCTGCAGATTTACCCCTTCAAGAGGCAGATTTTACAGTCGCACAGCCGAAAGCCTCACCTCTACTCAGCAACACACCCGCCGCAGTGCAGCAGTCAGGCTCCGAGCCCCTGGCTTGTGGGTCAAAGGAACCCAGCTGCAGGGAACCCCATGGAGAACCCCCCTTAGCCCGTCCACCAGGGCAAACTGGCAGGGACCAACACCACAAAGAACAAACCAAAACCAAAGCCAGCAGAACGGACCCCCAACCAGTGCACCCCGGCACACACGGAACGCAGCCGTGCTCCCAGAAGCTCCGGCAGGCCCTACCAAGAGGGAGATCCCTGTGGTCGGCCTGGAAGCTGGCCCCACTGAGCAGGAGCAATGCAGCAACCATGAGAACCCAGCCCTCTCTCGAGGGAGAATCCCTTCAGCCTGGCTGTGGAGGGGGATTCCAACCCGAAGCCACCCCCTACTCTAGCCAGTCGTGATCAGAGTCTGTGCAGTGCCTGGCAAAACAGGGGCCCTGAGCTCGATCGGGGTCCGTGCAGCGCCTGGCACAATGGGCCCTGATTCTCAGCCGGGATCTGTGCAGCACCTGGCAAAGTGGGGCCTGGATCTCTGCTAGGGCCTCTCGGTGCTTCCCGAACACCTCTGTTTCCCATTGATACCGGGAGGGCAGTACTCTCTGCCTTGTAGGGAGGTCAAAGCAGATGATCTGGGTGTTAGACCCTTCTGGCCTTAACAGGTACAGGACTCCCATTGCTGCCTCTGCCCGGCCATCAAGAACCGGCTAGGGCAGGCGAAGTTTGGCACTGGGGGCCCATGGGATGAAACCGCTCATGAAGGAATTGGCTCCTGGTGCCACAGTGTTTGGGGCCCCACCTTGGGTGGCTTCTCACACAGGCCCAACTACCCAGCTCTCCCCCCCACCCTCAGCTCAGCCTGGGCCTTGCTCGGCTGGGTGCTGGTGGGCGCGGCCGGGTTTCCCAAGCCAGCTTGTCTACCGAAGGCATTGGGCGGGGGCCGCTCAACGGGCCGGTTCCTCCAGTCTGGGTGGGGACGGGGCCTTGCGCAAAACGCTTTGTTGACGTGCTCTTGGTAGGGACCGGCCGCGCCCTGCTGGCATCAGCTGTGACGAGGGCAGCCAGCGAAAAGGGGGAAGGAAACACAGCATGCGACCTGCGCTCATCACCTGGGGACGTGCCGCCACTCACGGCCCCCGCCCGGGCAGGCCTGAGCCAAGTCTAAACTGATCAAGCTTCTCGGGGAGGAAGATTGCAGCAGACTTACCTGTGCTAGCTTTAACCTAGCCAGCCCGGAGAAGCAAGCCACAGGCTTCAGCAAAGACTTGACAAGCTCACCCAGACCCCATGGTAATTACTTGCGGTCCTCCTGCTCCAGCTAGCTTGATTAAAGCGAGCTGGGGGAGATCAGCCCATGACTGCGCTCCAAGCAAATGGGTGACGGGAATGGAGAGAGATGTCCCACCCCAATCCGGGCAGACCAGACAGTCTTGTGGTTAAATTCAAATCCCAGGGCTGCCACCTGTAAAATGAAGGAAATGCTTCCTGGATCCCCATAAGGCAGCTGGGAAGAAAATCCCTTTCCAGAACAATGCATTGACATGGCCACATATCTTACCAGTACTGGCTGCTTTAGAGGCAGGCAATTATGGGCTCACCTGCAGTGACTGTTCTTCCAGAACTTATTTATGGAAGCTAGAACTCTCCCTTCAGGCTAAAGGAATTAGGTCCTGACACCCAGCTCCTCAAAGAGATCTAGGCACCTCACTCCCAATGGATATCCCATAACCACTGGCCCATCCTTCCTCTTTGTTGAGCCATGCCTCAGTTTCCCCTCTCAGAGGGGTTGATTGGAAGCTGTTTGGGACAGAGATCTCCCCCCGTTCAGCCTCTAGATTCCTCCCCCACCCCCATTCTTAATAACCCCATGTTTTGTAAGATGCTCAGAGAGCAGGTGGGGGGTAGATGCCCTTCGACACATGGTGTCCCATAATGGAATTTCAGGCCCTCCGTGCATGTTCTTTGCTCTATACTCTTCAGATAAGTGGAGACTTGCGGTGGGGGTGCACTGACCCATCACACACATACACAGTCCAATCTCATGGCTGGCTTTGTTTTATTATTTCCACATCTTTTTTTAAATCCTCAAGATTCAGCAATAAAACACCACAATGATGATTTTAAAAAACACATTTGTCACTCCTATTACTCCATGGTTACATCTCACTGGGTTCTCTTGAATTAACTTTTTAATAACAGGGAAAAATATATATTATTTCAGAATATTACAAAAAGATAAATATAATATAAAATTCTGTCTTGAATAAATAAGGTTCTATAAATAATTTTGGTTTCTCTTCTATCATTACAAAGGTAAACATGAGCTTGTTTGGTTTTTTGTTTCCAAGAGCAACACTTCAAAAGCAAGGAATCGTTAGCACAGAAAACGGAACGTGAAAGATCTCATTAGGCCTCCGAGCTGCAAAGGGGACGTCCCAAGCGACCACAGTGGGATTCAGAGCTCGATACCAGTGTTGCCAAAGCTGTGTGAGGTTTAGAGCAGTTCTGAAACCCCAAGGTTCAGGAGTCATGTGACCAGAGCTGTACCTTTGTCTGCCTTTACAAGGAAAAAAAGCAAGTTTTTAGCCTGCGGGGTTTGGGGCGGGGGGGAGAAACGGGAACGCTGAACACGGCAAATCCAAATAGATTTGTCGGTTTTTAAAAACCTGCAGCCTTTTAAAACCACGCTCAAGATTTTTTTTTTATTTTTGGGGGGTGGGAGGTTATGAGTTTGCCCCTGTGGGGTTGGCAACACTGGTCCAAGTCCATTTCCTCCTGATTTACACCAGCTGCAAGCAAGAGAGGAGAGGCTGGGCTGGATTAGGGAGCACTTCACCACCTTGCCTTGCAAGGCAAACTCAGTGCGTCTCCTCTCCCACCCCTTCACAAAGTGCTCACTACATGGCAAGGCCGGACCGGTTTAACACTATGGCTTTGGAGACCAACTCCCCGGAAATCAAGGTCAACCTTGCTGTCACGTTGATCGTTTGGATGGGGTGGCTAACAGGGGTGGAACAAAGACCCCTCCCTCCCCATGAGCTTTGGATTCTGGAAGGGCGGGGGACACCACTTCTTCATTGCAAACTGCCCGATATTTCAGTGCTGCCTTCCTGCTCCACCCAGAGATACTGATGGCTCAGATTGTCTCATCTTCCCCTTTAAGGCATTAGAGCATAAATACTGTAGTAACACTACTGTCTTTGTAGATTAATCCTGCCCCCCCACACACACACACATTAAAGCCAGAGCTGTTTCATACCAATTAAGTCTAGTTGTTTTCAACCTGTGGTCCGCCGACCCCTGGGGGTCTGCAGAAGACAATGTCAAAGAATTCCAAAGGGATCTACACCTCCATTGGTAATTTTTTAGGGGTCCACAAATAAAAAAAGTTGAAAGCCACTGAATGAAGTGAACAGAATTACTCCAGCCTCAAATACTAACCCTAGGGGAAGTACTCCAGTAATGAGCCAAAATAGGCCACTGCTTGTTAAAGTGTTACTCCAAGGTTAGGGGCTGCTACTGGAGTTTGTATATTTTTAAAGTCAGAGAGGGTGATTTTATATTTTTAAAAATCGGTATTCCAGAAGGGTAGTGGAGGAAGTTTTCGTTGTTCTTGGACACTCCTTGCCCCCCCAGCTCCTTATGAAAGGGGGTGAAGCAGGATGGATCTGAGCTCCCCCAATCCCACCCCCCAAAAAACCAATTCAGGGAACCCTTCCGGAAATATTCACAGCATGAAATTAGGGTAAGGGCAGGGGAGGAAAGCAGCACCATTAGACCCAAATTTGTCCCACATACGGATGTGGTCCACCCCAACAATCTGCTACATATTGGGCATAAAACTGCACCCCTCCCCACCAAGTCAGTCTGTTTTCAGGGATGCAGGCTGGCCCCCCGGGGCTTTCCCCCTCACCCTCCGTAACACAGGCGAGTCCGCTGGAAAGCCTGACACGGGGGAGGCGTGGAGTCCTTGATTTGAAGCAGGTGAGCACTCCCAGACGGACCGCAGGGGTGGGGCAAGGCACATTGGCGGTGTCATCTGGCACTTCTAGGTTGGAGGAAGGCGGGGTGATGGTGCAGATACCGCACACATGTGGCAACATTCAATGTTAGGTAGCAGAAGCAGGTTACTTAAAATGTGTGGCCACACCTGGCCAGGCAGGGAGCCTGCCTTGCCCAGCAGGTATCTGGTATTGTGCACATCTGGATGCCTGTTCCCCCACTCCCTCCCTCCCCCACTGTGGGGAGCTCATGTCCCACACCAGGGGAGGCCACCCCAATCCCCTTCCATCCACTCTCTACCCCCCAGACAGGAACAGCTCCTGCCAACATCTGGCTGGGGAGCTGCTGTCCTTCCCCAAACATCTGGACCAGCAGCTGGAGGGGCCAGGGGGCAGCGCCTGGAGGGGCCTTGGAAGCAGGACCAGGGGGTCACCTTTTGCTCCCAGGAGTTGATTGCAACCCCACCCTGTAGATGCATCTAACCCCTCCCACACCCCATTAGATTCCTCCCATGGCCTGGATCCTATTGCAAGCCCTCCCCCCGCCGCTCACTCCGACACGGAGATGCGGTTGAAGATGGGCAGCCGGCGGGTCCCATTCCAGGTCCCACTGGCGGGCAGCATCTCGAAGACGGGCGATTCGGAGCCGCTGAGGCTGCCCGAGCTGCTGTAGCAATCCTGGTCGGAGAGCGAGTTGGACGACGGGGTCCTGGGGAGGCCGGAGGCGACGGGAGTCCCCGGGGCAGCGGCGAAGTAGTCCCGGGGGCTCTCGAAGGTGCCCAGCCTGGCGGTGCCCCCGCAGCGGCAGGTGCAGCGCCCGCCGGGGGCAGAGGAGGAGGCAGCCAGGGCTTCTCCCAGGGTGGCCACGCGAGGCACAGGCTCCGAGTTGAGGCGGGTAAAGGACGGCGAGAGGAGGTCACCGGCAGGAGGCGGGGAGATGGAGGGCGCCCGGGCGAAAGAGGCCAGGTCGGAGATGCCGGGCGGCGGGGAGGCCTGGCGGCCAGCAGGCACCCCGGTGTAGCTGAGACTCTGGCGCAGAAGCTGCGGGGAAGCAGCCAGCCCCCGCTCTTCCGGGTAGTGAACGAAGTGGCAGCGGGAGCCGTAGGGGCATTCGCCATGGAGGTAGAATTTGTGGCACAGCTCCGTCTTGTACTTGGGGTGGCGGCTGAGGGTCCGCAGCTCCCCGGCCCCGTGGGCGAACTGGCATTTGGCCCCGTACCGGCAGCGGCCCGTCTCGCTGTAGGTGCGGCAGAGCTCCGTCTTGTAGCGGGCCGAGAGGGCGGGGGCCGGCGGGGGCTGCAGCGGGGGGAAGCCGGGCGGGGGGGGCGGCAGGGTTCGGCCCTCGATCAGGCTGAGGGACCGGTCGGTGCGGAAGGAGGGGCGGGGGGCCGCCGGCTCGGGCGGGGAGAGCACCTGCTCCACGCTGGGGCTCCAGACCGTGCGCAGGGGCCAGACGTGGGAGTCGCCGCTGCCCCCCCGGGGCTCGGAGCCGGCCGGAGCATCCCCCTCCTCGCTCAGATTCAGGTTCAAGAGGTTCTGGGGGGCGGGGAGAGAGGGAAGGGCGGGGGGTTAATGCCTGGCTCTCATACAAAACAAGGTGGAAGCACATAGGAGATACCCCTGGAGCTGGGCACTGCCCCAACGAGGTAGGACCCCCCCCCGCCCGGCCACTTTGCCCCCAGCAAACTCAGCACCTGGCTCTCCCCAGCACCAGGCGCTCCGGGGAGGGGGGTGGGTGGGGCGAGGCTGAGCTCGGTGGTGACTCACAGGGCCCAGGGTTATTTATAGAGTACTGAGCTGTGGGCCCAGGAGGGAGGATTTTATACTGGCATGGACCCCCGCCCAACACGCACACCCCCTTCCAAAGCAAGGGGCCTTCCACCAGCCTGCTGCATGGAGGGGGGGGGGCGATTGCAGGGCACCCGGAGTGGAAAAAACGAGGTGCCCCTGAGAAATCCACGGGTGGGGTGGGGAAGAAGTGACAGAACCGAAGAGGGGGCAGATTCCCATGGTGTGTACCCTAGCCTGGTGTAAACCTAAATGGGGAACTGCCCTTTCTCCTCCACTCTTTCCACTTCACCCCCATTGCCCCCCCCCCAGGGGGTCCTCCACCGATCCAGAGAGGAGCCCTGCTCAACACCCCCCCCCACACACAGTCCCCTAGCTGCACCCCCCAAGTTCCTGCTGCACTCAAAGTTTCTGCATTTCCCCCCTCCCGGGGCGGAAAGTCACCCCCCCCCCGCCCCCCACAGCTCGCTATGGCGGCAGGGAGGAACGTCATTCTAGGCCACTTTAACCCTTCCCTGGCCGCTGGGAATTTCTCTTCCCCGCCCCCCACCCCCAGTCGGGGTAAGGGACCCCCCCCCAGGGACCGGGCCGTCTCTCGAAATGCTTTTTGTAAATTAACCCGAGCGGCCAGACACTCAATCAGCACCGGAGCGGAGTCTCCCCCCACAACCCCCAAATCAAGCCATCGCCGGGCAGAGGGGAGACGGGTCGCCCCCCAGGCCAGCAGAGGCGGCCCCTGGTTGCTGAGTTTGGGGGGGCGGGATTTAGGGGGGTCCTGCCTTTGGAAGCAGTTCCTGAAGCCTCCCCCCCCAACTACTCTTCATTTACCGAATGGGGAAGTGATTGGGGGCCACGCAAACACAAAATCAGCCCCCGGTTTGGTCGCTCCGCTCTTAACAGATCCGAGCAAAACGAATTCACTCCAGCGAGGATTTCGCATTAAACACCCCCCCCCCCCGCCCAGCTGGGGGCCAGGCCTCGAGAATCGGGGGTCTGGGGAGTCGCTCACACAAGCCCGCCCAGCTCCGCGGCCTCAAAAACTTTCCTTCCTGGGGCCCGAGACAAAATACCCCTCCCCCAAATAATCAAAACGAAGCGACGCCAAGTTCCCCCGCGGTGAGAACACGGCCAGACCGGCGCCCGTGGAGAAGCAAATCGAACCGAGTTCTCAACTCCAGATCCGACCCGCTTTAGCAACTTTCTGTCTTTTTCCAAAAGGGGGGGGGAAGGCCAGATAAAGCCAAGATCTTTTCGGGGAGGGGGGCTGCTTTTTAAACCCCCCCTCCCGATTTTTGCTGCGATTCTGTGCAATCGAGTGACCCATCTGGGTCAGCCGACAAACCAACAATTTATAAGGGCGGGGTGAGTCCACAGCTGTGAGCTTTGGCAGGAGAAATCACCCCCCCCTCCCGCCCATAAATCAGTCTTAGCCTAGCTTAGGGGGAGCCGGGCCAGCCCAGGAAACTCAGCCCACGCCCCCAAGACAGGAGATCGCCTCTTACCTCGTACAGGGTTTTTACATCCACCATGGAGCTCATGGCGAAGCAGGAGAGGAGTGAGGAGCAGCTGGCGAGAGGAGTGACTGAGTCTGTCTGTCTGTCTGTCTGTCTTCCCCCAGGAGGGAGCTGCTTTAAAGCCTCCACGGCTTGAGCAGTAGCCGAGCTGAGCTGGGGCCGCTTCCCCGGCTCCTTATATAGGCGAGCCGGGGGAGGCGGGGCTTATTGTAGCTCCGCCTCCCATGAGCTCATCTTATTAAACAAAATTAATAAATAAATAAATCGAAAAGCCAAGAGCCGGAGGCGGGCGTGGATGGATGGGCGTGGGAAAAGACCAGACCAAAGGTGGAGGGGCGGGGGAAGCCAGGGAGGAAAGAGAGAGAGAGAGGGAATGAGTGAATGAACAGATGGTGGGAGGGGGGGGAAACAGGCCCCAGAAGGGGTCAAAGTAGGGTGACCAGACATCCGGACACGAGGGGCTTTGTCTTATATATGCAACTAACACCTCCCCCCAACCCCCAAAAAACCCAACGACAACTTGGTCACCCCAGGTAAATGTGGTCACTCTAGGTAAACGTTAGCTGTCAGGGGGGCTGTTTGGCTCTGCTGGGAGCAAGATCAGGCTCCTCTGGGTGATAGGATTTGTTCCCGTCATCCCCGGGGGAGCCTGGCAAGCTTAGAGGCCTGGTTGAGCTGAAGAATAAATTCCAGAGAGTTTCCCGGTCAGGGGAATAAAATCTCCTGTCTCCCCATCAGCACTGGTAGTTTTCATTTCTTCCAACAGAGGTCACACCGCGTCGTCCTTTCAAGCTGCCTCTCGGCCCCCAGCCAAAGGCCGCAACCCGCTCTGGCTGGCTGTGGGGCAGCTGGCAGGCCCCAGGGCGGCTGGCCTGGAGAGCGGGCCCGCTCACGCTCCAGGCGACACAGGCCAGAAGGCACCATAGTACGAGCCGGGCCCCTGGCCACTCACACGCGCACCAGGGTGGCCTTTGGGCTGCTCTAACTTGTGCCCTGCGCCCTACAGGTCAGGCTCTGTGTAACTCGTGATGTCACGATTCCTGGGCAGTCTGGGACATGAGCCCAATGCCGTGATTTTGCCAACAGTGGGAAGGGCATCCCCTGCTTCCACCTCGCCGTTAGGGGAAAAGTCACGGCCTCTGACTAATGGGACCCCTCACGTACACACACATGCTCACAAACACACCTGCTGGGGAGCGGGGCCAGGCCGGGGCGCCTAATCGCCCAGTTGTCGGTACCCCTCAAGAAGCTAAACTGGTACCCCAGAGATGGCCGGGCCAGACTGCGCTGGCCAGCCAGAGCCATCTCGTGGCATTCCCCATCCCGGCCCACCACTGCTCTGTTTATGGACTCTGGGGGGCAGAGAACAGCCACAACTCAGTGCACTCCAGTCACGCCCCTGATCTGCCACCTATGGACCCTAGGGAGCAGAGAATAGCCTCAGCACAGTGTGCCCTGGCCACACCCCCAACCTACCCCCCTACCCTGCGGGCTAGGAGCGCCGGCCCGAGTTGCCTCAGACTTTCAGTTCTCAGTTTGCTACTCAGGGACTGTTCACGGTGCCCCTCGCCCTGTAAGTCGGGGCTGCGTCAGCGCCCGGGAAGCGGGCAGTTTCCGGAAGCAGCCCGGCACGCTCAGCGCAGTGAGTGCTCCATGTTCCCCTTTCTTGCAGCGAGGCGCATTGTCAACGTAACACTTTTGGGAAACAAACAAACGAGCAAGCGGGAAGTTTCCCACGCACACGCTCGCGTGCCGGCTCACCCCTCTGCAGAGAGACAGCAAAACTGACTGGGCCCCGAGCCTCAGGAAATGACAAACCTCAGCCAACCGGCAGGGCAAACCTAGACCGTCCTGTGCAGTCCTTGCAGTGTTATGTCTCTCCCCAGGGCTTTCACCTGTCTGCTTTCAAACAGAGGCCTAAGCCAAGAGCAGCCTGGTACAGTTCCTGCTGTGGGTGGGGGAGTGGGGTCTAGTGGTTAGAGCACAGGCTTGTGAGGCGGAACTCCTGGGTTCTATTCTTGACTCTGAAAGGGGAGCGTATGGCCTACTGGTGACTGCAATCATCCCAGGACGCCTGGGTTCTATCCCCAGCTCTGGGGGAGGAATGGGGTCTGGTGCTTTGAGCTAGGATGACCAGGTAGCACGTGGGAAAAATCGGGACGGGAGTGCGTGTGGGGAGGGTAATATCTAAGACGAAGCCCCAGATATTGAGACTGTCCCTATAAACTTGGGATATCTGGTCACCCTAGTTCGAACACAGGGACTCCCAGGTTTTGCACCTGGCACTGGGAGAGGAGTCGAGTCTAGTGGTTAGAGTGGGAGGTGGGCAGGTAGACAGGACGCCTGGGTTATTTGGCTTCCTCGCTCATTTGTGGCATAATCAAGGCAGAATCTAGCCTTCTGTATATACAAGAAGCCATCCTGGCAGTGTTACAGTGGAGCTGTCTCTGGGGAGGAATGTAGCAGAGGTGAATAACAGCAAGGAGTGAGGACAGGACATGGCCAGGAAAGCTGGTTTCACTGGCTACCCGGGAATCCCCAACGGCACATTCCACAGCTTGTGTTTATGCTGGCTGCACCCCAGCTATTCCTCGATTCTGGGAAAGCCCCTTGGGGCCACGGGCAACTGGGCGTATCTCAGAGCAGCCACTGGGCTGCTCTATGTTAGGTAGCGGATGTGCGGGAGATCCCCATAGCTGAGCCATTCTTCTCAGGCTGAAGTGTCGACAGAGGCGGGTTTGGAACAAAGAGATACATTAAACAGTAATAAATCTCCAGGAGCAGATGGCATTCACCCAAGAGGTCTAAAGGAATTCAGAGATGAAATTGCACAAATATTAGCTGTGGTATGTAACCTGTCACTGAAATCAGCCTTTGTACCAGATGACTGGACACTAGCTAACATGACACTGATATTTCAAAAGGGCTTCAGAGGCGATCTTGGCAATTACAGGCCCATAAGCCTAACTTCAGTACCGGTCAAATTGGTTGAAACTATAGTAAAGAGCGGAATTATTAGACACATGGATGAATACGATCGTTGGGGAAGAGTCAACACAGCTTTTGTAAAGGGAAATCATGCCTCACCAATCTGCTAGAATTTTTTGAGGGGGTCAACAAGCATGTGGACAAGGGGGATCCAGGGGACATAGTGTACTTAGATTTTCAGAAAGCCGTTGACAAGGTCCCTCACCAAAGGCTGTTGAGCAAAGTAAGCTGAGATGGGAGAAGCGGGAAGGTCCTCTCCTGGCTCGGTAACTGGTTAAAAGACAGGAGTCAAAGGGTAGGAATAAACGGTGGGTTTTCAGAGTGGAAAGAGGTAAATAGAGGGGTCCCCCAGGGATCTGCCCTGGGATCTAGCACTTTGCACGGGCATAGATGACACCGGGGGTGATCTTGCAGGGGGACCAGTGAGGGGGCAACATGTCAAAGTAGGCTGGGAAGGGAGCCCGCACGCCCTCTCACACCCCTGGAAAGACGAAGAGCCCTGACAGGCCTAGGGCTTGCGGTTTGGCTCTGCATCAGGACCCCAGGTTTCCGGGCCGTGACTCACTGGCAACGCATCCCGATGAGCCGGGAAATCCCTGCTGAATCAGCCGCGAAAGTCCAAGGATCAATAACAACAACAAGGTGCTGCAACCAGACAGCCCCGGGGAGGGGATACCCCGGCTCTGCCGGGGAGGGCGGACAGGGATAGCAGGGCTTCATGGCTGCTGCCTTCTCACAGTCTTGTGAATGTCCCAAAACCTGGAGCCAGCAGGCACCTTGTCCCCCGGCATGGATCCAGCCCATCCGGGAGTCTGATCCCACTCAGGCAACTCCCCCAGCGCTAGACAGGTAGCAGGGCCCAGAGGCTCAGGCCCCTGCTGCAGCGCCAGGATGCCTGGGTTCTATTCGCAGCTGCTCTGTTGATGACCTTACACAAGGCTGGTCCCCTGCCTCAGTTTCCCCTCCCACCCAGCTGTGAGCTCTCTGTGCCGTGTATTTGAATGTTCTATTTTAAACCACAGTGTTCAGAAATCATTTGAAATTTTGCGTTTAACTTCCCCTGACTTTTGGGAGCTCCCAGCTACAGTTCTGATCCGTTTTTCTGGGGGTCCAGATCCTCTGTTCTGTGGGTTCTGATTTGTTTTTCTGGGGTGGGGTGGGGGGTCCAGATCCTCTGTACTGAACTGTCATTCAGGGGAATCGGCTCTGTTGATCAGCATGACTGCGTTCAGTGGGGAATGGTTTCTAAGGGCTGGCACTCGCTTGCTCCCTGCGGCCGGGTGGGCCGGGAGGAGGGTCTGGCTCCTGTTCAGGGGAAGCGTGGGGGAAGCCAGCGGCCCTCACACACTTCCTCTGCTGCACCTTCTGCAGCCAGGCTCTTGCACAATCCACCCACATTCCCAAGAATCTCCCAGTGCCAGGAGGCGATGGGGGTGGCCCCCGCTCAGCCAGGCCCCAGGGTGAAATGTCCCACTTTGGAGATGGGCTGCACACGGCTTCACTAGCCTGAAGTGGGTCTCCAGGCCCAGGGAGAGAACCCGGGAGTCCTGACTCCCAGACTGCCCCCCTCCCTCAATCGAAAAACTAGACTCCATTCCCCTCCCTGAGCCGGAGAGAGAACCCACGAGTCCTGGCTCCCAGCCCTCCCTGCTCTAACCACTAGACTCCGCTCCCCTCCCAGAGCCAGGGATAGAACCCAGGAATCCTGACTCCCAGCCCTCCCTGCTCTAACCACTAGACTCCGCTCCCCTCCCCTCCCAGAGCCGGGAACAGAACCCAGGTGTCCTGGCACCCAGCCACCCCTATTCTAACCACGGGACTTCCCTCTAAAGCTAGGAACTAAACCCAGGAGTCCTGACTCCCGATCACACCCCACTCACCTGAGCCCCAACCTCTAGATCCCACTCCCCTCCCAGAGCTCGAATAGATACCCCGAGCCCTGATCCCCAGCCCTGGCCTTGCTCTAACTAGGAGGTCATGCTGATTCCCTGAACTGGGAACAGAACCCAGGAGTCCGGACACCTGGTGTCATCTGCTAACTGCTAGTCCCGACTCCATCTCGCCAGCCAATGTTCCACCAAGTCCGACATCGAGCACCAGGGCACGGCCGATTCCTGGTGCTTTGGAGAAAAGCCACCCCCCCCCGGCCCCGCACACAAGGCACTGGGCCACTTAGCCAGTGCCGGCTGGCGTCTGTCCTGCTGGACACGCTCAGTTGCCTGAAGACATGATCTGGAGATGGTGGGGCTGATGGGGGCATCCAAGCCACGTCATTTGCCGGAGGGTAAAACCACGCAGGGAGGGGACTTCCCAGCTAGCGGGGGTGAGGGGGGAGTGCTGTCACACTCAGGATGGGGTGCGGCTCTGGGTTGATGTTACGAGGCAGATTTGTCTTCCTGATTTTCAGCTGCTCAACTCTGCATCGGCCTCCCAGCCCGCCTCAAATCAAGTCTGATCTTCTTTCTTTGACCCCTCTCCAATATACACACACGGCAACGGGTCTAGTGGGTGGCAAACCAAAGCAAGGATCCTACCAAAACAAGACCCTCCATCGTGCCACGCGCACCCCCCTCTGGGGAGTGGACGAGAGAACAAATGACCCACGGCACACGTGCGGTCCCCTGGCGTAACGCCCTGTTGGGGGTCGCTCGGATACTGCGGTGATTGGTGGGGTGTAAAAACTCACACGGAGCAGACAAGGACGCTCTGAGGTGTTCGCTTGGCTGCCCTGAAACATGGGGATAGAATCTGATTGGCGCAGATTCAGAGGGCCTGTCTACACAGCAATAAAAGACCAGCTGCGTGCGCCGAACCTCACAGCCCGGGTCAGCTGTGTGATGCGGGGGCTAAAAATTGCCATGTAGACGCTCGGGCTCAGGCTCTCGGACCGTCCCAGCACGCGAACCCGAATGTCTATACTGCAATTTTACAGCCCCAAATCCTGAGAGCTCCGACCTCCTGCATAACACAGGCCATTAAGTACCCCGGATGGATCCCACTAACTTGTGTCTACACACAAATCGCACTAAGCCAGGGTCCCAGGATCCCAGGAGGGTAAAGCCAGGACCCAGGGTTCAAGCCCTATTGCTTGGCAGGGTAGACACAGCCCCACGGGGACTCATGCTCTGGGAGTCCCCCAGAAGTATCCTACAGGCCGAATTTCTTTGTCCTCCAGACAGTCAAGTTTGGTGGACACTCAAGTTTCCTCACGCTGCACCATGAGCCAAGGGCTAGAGCGCCCACATTTGGGGAGGGCGCTAGGAAGCCCGGGACCCGGCTGGTTGGACCCAGGCCCCCATAACACAGTGTAGATGGTGGGGCCCCAGGTTGGGCCCCAGGGTTCGACAGTTCCGATCCTGAGGTTACAATAAGTGTAGACGCTCAAGCGTGAGCTTAACAAGCCCAGGGTCTGCTCGCCCCGGTTTTACTAACCCTGGGCTTATGTTTCAGTGTAGACGGAGCCCGTGACTGACCCGTCCTCCTTGGTATTTACTCTTCTGCCAGTCTTTGATTTTCAAATTCCATCGCCCACGATTTTCTATTTACTTCCAGATCGTTGATGAAAATGCTGACTAGAGTCAGGCCTGGTGCCGAGCCCTGGGGACCCCCGCTAGAAACCCCCCCACGGACGGCTGCTTTTTGAGATCTGCGGTTGTGTGGTCTTCACCCATTTAACGTGGATCCTGTATCCTATGCCTAGGCGGAGCTATTGTCGGCAGCGGCTGCACTCCTAGTCTCCGCAAGGTCGGATTGGAGGGTGGAGCACCCATTCAGGAGGCAGAAGAGCTGCCTCGGCCCCGATTCACGTCTGCAAATGGAACCACTTTTATTCCGAATGAGAGCGTTCACACAGGGGCTAATCCGGTTTAACTAATCCGGTTTAATGATAGTCGTGCCGGTAGATTGCCCCATATATATCGGACCACAGCCCAACACCCTTTTGTGCCTCTGTCGCGTTTCGGGGGGCCATCCAGACCGGTGAGAGAGAGCGTCACCACCCGCCCCGTAACCCTGGGCACCGTGAAACCCTCTCCTCCCACAGCGGCATTGTCTGGACGCCCTCCAGCATGCCTCGAATGTCTGTGTGTCCAGTAGCCGTGGTAATTCTGGCTCCAAAAGCCGGCTTGATACACCACAGACATGCTCTGGAATCCACTAGCCTCGGTTACTATTATCCAAGTGCCCTCAACACAGTCCCCGGACCCAGATTTCCCCCAAATTCGTCCAGGCCTTGGTGACTCGGAGACATAATCAGGTTCGTTTGCTCCTTTCAAGAGACAACTTGCCCTGTTCCCGGGCCTTAAAAATGACTTTCACTCCGACGCAGTGCTGGGTGTGCTTTATTAACAACAGAGCGGAGGGGAAGTGATGCCAAGTACATGAATCAAAGCAGAGACGATTACAAGCGAATAAAAGTGAGACGCACGCGGCTAAAATGTCGTTTCCGATGGTTTCGCTCTCCAGTTACTCCTGGTCCAGCACAGATGACTGTCTCTCAGTCAGGACCTGCCATAGGAGTTCCAGGGGCCGGTTCCCCTTGTCTCCTTAGATGAAAGATAACTTTAGGGGTTCACTGCCCCCTCTCTTTATAATCTGGCCTCTCTCTCTCTCAAAGTGTTCAGATTCCACTCCCCCTTGATACTCCAGTCCAGCTTGGTTTAGCTGTTACGTAAATATCCCTTCATTGTCTCTGGCCAGAGGACCAAGCTGGTTAGAGAAGCAAAGGCACCATTCTTCATGATCAAGTCATAGGATCGTCCGGCTGGAAGGGATGAGGGGTTTGGGGTGTCGGAGGGTGCTCCGGGCTGGGACCGAGGGGTTCAGAGGGTGGGAGGGAGATCAGGGCTGGGGCAAGGGTGCAGAAAGGGGTGCAGATTCCGGCTGGGGGTGCAGGCTCTGGGGTGGGGCTAGGGATGAGGGGTTTGGGGTGTCAGAGGGTGTTCCAGGCTGGGACCGAGGGGTTCGGAGGGTGGGAGGGGGGATCAGGGCTGGGGCAGGGGGTTGGGGCGTGGGGAGAGGCTCAGGGGTGCAGGATCCGGGTGGCGCTTACCTCAAGTGGCTCCCAGAAGCAGCGGCATGTCCCTTCTCCGGCTCCTACATGGAGACACAGCCAGGCGGCTCTGCGCGCTGCCCCATCTGCAGGCACCACCCCTGCAGCTCCCATTGGAGCGGCCCCCAACCCTGCACCCCAGGTGGAGCGCCGGCCTGTGGGCCGTAGTTTGCCCACTCCCGATCTAGACCATCCCAGACTGGGATGCTCTTAAAACCTCCAGTGATGGAGATTCCACCACCTCCCGAGGTAATTTTGTTCTAGTGACAGTCAGGAAGTTTTTCCTAATGTCCAACCTAAATCTCCCTTGCTGCGATTTGAGCCCCTTGTTTTGTGTCCTGTCCTGGGTAGTTAATGAGAACAATTTATCACCCCTCCTCATTATAATACTCGTTTATGTACTTGGTGACTTATCTCACACACACACACACACACATCTGCTCCCATCGTCTCTTCTCCAGACTAAACAAACCCACTTTTTTTAATCTTTCCCTCCTGGGTCATGTCTTCCAGGGCTTTCATCACATTTGTTGCTCTCCTCTGGACATTCTCCAGTTTGTCCACATCCTTCCCGAAGCCTGGCGCCCCGCGCCAGACCCAGAATGCCCACTGAGGCCAGATCAGTGCTGAGCAGAGCGGAAGAATCACTTCTCAGAGTCAGGGCTTGCTTACCACACGCTTGCTAATGCAGGCCGGAATCATGCTTGCTTTTGTGTGTGTGTGTTTTGCATGGGACTACGCTGTTGACTCACACTTGGTTTGCAACCCCATCACGAGTTTCGATGGAGCTGTTTATCACATAGGTACGAGGCAGTCTCCTTGTCACTGGCCACCCTACTGCATTTGGGTTTAAGGCTGGGACAGTCCCCGTCCCTACGGGGCACAAATGCAGCCGTTAAAACAGACTGGCGGAGGACAGGCCAGCCCCTCTCCTGCCGTGTTGCCACATTTTATC
This sequence comes from Eretmochelys imbricata, assembly GCF_965152235.1. Classification (NCBI taxonomy): domain Eukaryota; kingdom Metazoa; phylum Chordata; order Testudines; family Cheloniidae; genus Eretmochelys; species Eretmochelys imbricata. The sequence goes on along the minus strand of NC_135594.1, from coordinate 3,737,641 downwards.
CCACCGCGAGACAACTGAGCTGTGCGGCAATAGTTTTCAAATGCTCCCTCACAAGGCCTGGGTGGGATAAGGAGCACGGCAGTCGGGCGTTGGGTACGAACACAGGCGTGTCTAGGGTCAGGGCCGATCCTTGTCCCTTTGCCAGCTTTCACCCCTGATTGTCCTAGAGGTGACAGAACGCAGAGAGGAGAGATTAGCACCGTGGGGTCAGCACTGACTGCGAGGGCAAAGCGCCCCCTGCCGAGCCCCCCTACCCCGCTCCCTGCAGTCCGGCGCCCCCCGCCGAGTCCCCCCGCCCCGCTCCCTGCAGCCCAGCACCCCCTGCCGAGCCCCCCCCCGCCCCACCCCCCCGCCGAGCCCCCCCGCCCCGCTTCCCGCTGCCCAGCACCCCCCGCCAAGCCCTCCGCCCTGCTCCCCACAGCCCAGCACCTCCTAGTGCCACACTGGGGCATTGGGGCCAGGGCTGCCTGGGGAGAGCAGCCCCTACAGAGCCCCTCAATGGCTGGCCAGGTACGGGCTATACCAGTGTGAGGACTGGCCATGGCTTACGCTGTGTCAGTCCTTCGGTGGCATGACGGCACGGGTTCATTCCTGGCTCGCGGTGGATGGAAGCCGTGGGGGGCAGGGTGACCAGACGTCCCAGTAAAATCGGGACTGTCTCGATATTTAGGTGTTTATCCCACGTCCTGACCAATGTACGGTGGGGACCCCATGTGTCCCGATATTTTGTTCTTGTCATCTGGTCACCCTATGTGGGTGGGGGGGGAGGGTGGAAAATACAGCCCTGGTTGCAGTGGGTGAGAAGCAGGGTGACAGGTCATGTAGCTGCAGCCTGGGGCGATCCAGGGTGGCGGGAAAGGGTGCTCGGGGGGGGGGGCGGTGGGTGAGGTTGCGTAAACAGGGCAGCCAGAAAACCAAGCGTCAGCTACTCAGCTAAAAGTAGCAGGGCCGACCGTGGCTTGAACAGCGCTTGGAGAGCAGAGGGCTCTGATCAGCCACATCCGGGCTAGGGGTGAGGAGGCGGGGGTGGCAGGATGGGGGGGGGCTGGCCTGAATGCAGGGGTGGCGGGGGCGGGGGGCGTAGGCACAAGTGTATGGGTTTGGGTGCAGGAGGCCCTGCGTGTGCAGGGTTGTTTGCCTGCAGCCCCGAGGCCCCGATTCCCCCCACCCCCAGTCCATAGTCCCTTAGCAGTCTTTATGCCCTGATCCCCACCCTACCCTGTATGGGCCCAGCTCCAGGCCCTGATCCCCACCCTACCCTGTATGGGCCCAGCTCCAGGCCCTGATCCCCACCCTACCCTGTATGGGCCCAGCTCCAGGCCCTGATCCCCACCCTACCCTGTATGGACCCAGCTCCAGGCCCTGATCCCCACCCTACCCTGTATGGACCCGGCTCCAGGCCCTGATCCCCATCTCATCCCCAAGAAGCCAGGCTCCTGGCCCCCATCCCCCCACAGGCTGGGCTCCAGGCCCTCAGCCCCTCCTCCCCAACGTGGAAGGCTAATTTTAGCCAGGAATGGCAGGAATGTGCTGATAACCAGAGGCAGCTGTGGGGAGGGTGTGTGTGTGAGTGCAGGAGACAGAGTGTATTGATTCCCACCCCTCCCCAAGCCCCCCAGCTGGCTTCTAGGAGCTTCCAATCGCCTAGGGCTGAGTCAGCATCCGGCTGATTCCACAGCTGGCCTCCAGATGTGCATCCCTACCAGGAGGAGAGCTGGGGAAATGGCCCGCCCCTTGCCAAGCCCCGGGCCCTCTGCCTCAGGGGTCTCACATTGCAACATGGACCCGGCCCAGCTGGCACCATTGTGCCTCTCTCTCTCAGGTAGGGAAACTGAGGCACAGTGAAAGCTGGGGACTCGCCACCCCCCCCCAAGTTACATTAGACCCCACTAGACTAACTCACTAACCACAAATACTCCTTTTCTTTTTGCGAATACAGACTAACACGGCTGTTACTCTGAAACCTGTCACTAACCATTAGAACTCCCCCCACTAACCATTAGACTCCGCTGCCCTCCCCGAGGTGGGCTAGGACCCAGGAGTCCTGACTCCCAGCCCCCGTCTGCTCTAACCACTAGGACCCACTCTTGCCTCTGAGCCAGAATCGAGCAAGCAGGACTGTCGATCAGGACTCCTGGATTCTATTCCCCAGCTCTGGGAAGCTGGTGCAGTCTAGTGGCAAGAGTGAGGGTCGGGGCTGGGAGCCCAGGACTCCTGGGTTCCATTCCTGGCTCTTCCACTGACTCACGGGGTGACCACAGTGGAGTCCCTTCCCCCCACACCCGTGCCTCATTTCACCCCTCCATTCAGTTAGGGGTAATTGTAATGAGGGTTTCCATCTGTGACAGGTGGAGGGCAGGGGGGGGGCACTCATCTGCAGGGACGGAGACTGCTTCCAGGTGAGCCAGTTCTCAACCCCCTCATCATCCACACACAGCCCTCCCCCCACAGCCTGCCCCACGGGCACGGACGCTGGCCTCCGCCCCAGCAGCCCCCCACCTCTGGCAAGAGAGGGGGAGAAAGCACCCGAGCCGGTCTGTTTCCTTGTCAATTTCAGGGCTCTCAGTGACATTACTAGAAAGTGAGTGTGTGACACCAATAGTGGGGTGTTGTCGGTGTGTGTGAGACATTGACGGCGTGATGTTGTGTACATGTGTGACATCAATAGTGGGGTGTTGTCGGTGTGTGTGAGACATTGACGGGGTGATGTTGTGTACGTGTGTGACATCAATAGTGGGGTGTTGTCGGTGTGTGTGAGACATTGACGGTGTGATGTTGTGTACATGTGTGACATCAATAGTGGGGTGTTGTCGGTGTGTGTGAGACATTGACAGGGTGATGTTGTGTACGTGTGTGACATCAATAGTGGGGTGTTGTCGGTGTGTGTGAGACATTGACGGCGTGATGTTGTGTACGTGTGTGACATCAATAGTGGGGTGTTGTCGGTGTGTGTGAGACATTGACAGCGTGATGTTGTGTACGTGTGTGACACCAATAGTGGGGTGTTGTCGGTGTGTGTGAGACATTGACGGGGTGATGTTGTGTACGTGTGTGACATCAATAGTGGGGTGTTGTCGGTGTGTGTGAGACATTGACGGTGTGATGTTGTGTACATGTGTGACACTAATAGTGGGGTGTTGTCGGTGTGTGTGAGACATTGACGGCGTGATGTTGTGTACGTGTGTGACATTAATAGTGGGGTGTTGTCGGTGTGTGTGAGACATTGACAGCGTGATGTTGTGTACGTGTGTGACACCAATAGTGGGGTGTTGTCGGTGTGTGTGAGACATTGACGGCGTGATGTTGTGTACATGTGTGACACTAATAGTGGGGTGTTGTCGGTGTGTGTGAGACATTGATGGCGTGATGTTGTGTACGTGTGTGACACCAATAGTGGGGTGTTGTCGGTGTGTGTGAGACATTGACGGCGTGATGTTGTGTACGTGTGTGACACCAATAGTGGGGTGTTGTCGGTGTGTGTGAGACATTGACGGCGTGATGTTGTGTACATGTGTGACATCAATAGTGGGGTGTTGTCGGTGTGTGTGAGACATTGACGGCGTGATGTTGTGTACGTGTGTGACATTAATAGTGGGGTGTTGTCGGTGTGTGTGAGACATTGACGGCGTGATGTTGTGTACATGTGTGACACTAATAGTGGGGTGTTGTCGGTGTGTGTGAGACATTGACGGCGTGATGTTGTGTACGTGTGTGACACCAATAGTGGGGTGTTGTCGGTGTGTGTGAGACATTGACGGCGTGATGTTGTGTACATGTGTGACATCAATAGTGGGGTGTTGTCGGTGTGTGTGAGACATTGACGGCGTGATGTTGTGTACGTGTGTGACATTAATAGTGGGGTGTTGTCGGTGTGTGTGAGACATTGACGGCGTGATGTTGTGTACATGTGTGACACTAATAGTGGGGTGTTGTCGGTGTGTGTGAGACATTGACGGCGTGATGTTGTGTACATGTGTGACACCAATAGTGGGGTGTTGTCGGTGTGTGTGAGACATTGACGGCGTGATGTTGTGTACATGTGTGACATCAATAGTGGGGTGTTGTCGGTGTGTGTGAGACATTGACGGCGTGATGTTGTGTACGTGTGTGACATTAATAGTGGGGTGTTGTCGGTGTGTGTGAGACATTGACAGCGTGATGTTGTGTACGTGTGTGACACCAATAGTGGGGTGTTGTCGGTGTGTGTGAGACATTGACGGCGTGATGTTGTGTACATGTGTGACACTAATAGTGGGGTGTTGTCGGTGTGTGTGAGACATTGACGGGGTGATGTTGTGTACGTGTGTGACATCAATAGTGGGGTGTTGTCGGTGTGTGTGAGACATTGACGGCGTGATGTTGTGTACGTGTGTGACACCAATAGTGGGGTGTTGTCGGTGTGTGTGAGACATTGACGGCGTGATGTTGTGTACATGTGTGACACTAATAGTGGGGTGTTGTCGGTGTGTGTGAGACATTGACGGCGTGATGTTGTGTACGTGTGTGACATCAATAGTGGGGTGTTGTCGGTGTGTGTGAGACATTGACGGCGTGATGTTGTGTACGTGTGTGACATTAATAGTGGGGTGTTGTCGGTGTGTGTGAGACATTGACGGTGTGATGTTGTGTACGTGTGTGACACCAATAGTGGGGTGTTGTCGGTGTGTGTGAGACATTGACGGCGTGATGTTGTGTACGTGTGTGACATCAATAGTGGGGTGTTGTCGGTGTGTGTGAGACATTGACGGCGTGATGTTGTGTACGTGTGTGACACTAATAGTGGGGTGTTGTCGGTGTGTGTGAGACATTGACGGCGTGATGTTGTGTATGTGTGTGACATTAATAGTGGGGTGTTGTCGGTGTGTGTGAGACATTGACGGCGTGATGTTGTGTACGTGTGTGACATTAATAGTGGGGTGTTGTCGGTGTGTGTGAGACATTGACGGCGTGATGTTGTGTACGTGTGTGACACCAATAGTGGGGTGTTGTCGGTGTGTGTGAGACATTGACGGCGTGATGTTGTGTACGTGTGTGACACTAATAGTGGGGTGTTGTCGGTGTGTGAGACATTGACGGTGTGATGTTGTGTACGTGTGTGACATCAATAGTGGGGTGTTGTCGGTGTGTGTGAGACATTGACGGCGTGATGTTGTGTACGTGTGTGACATCAATAGTGGGGTGTTGTCGGCGTGTGTGAGACATTGACGGTGTGATGTTGTGTACACGTGTGACATTAATAGTGAGGTGTGTGTGTGTTACATTAATAAGTGGGTGGGTGTATGTGGGTGCGACATTAGCCACGGGGTGTTGTGTGGTGTGACATTAGCAGTGTGTATGTGTGTGACATTAATAGTGGGGCATGGGGGTGACATTTACAGCGGGGGTGGGGGCAGTTGTGCACACATCCGTCTCTGGGTCTGCCTGCGCCGAGGTGTGTCTCTTTGCACGGCCAGGCGTGTGTCTCTGCACACGGGAGTTTGTGCCACCTTGCACCTGATTGTGTCTCGATGCGTGTGCGCGTCCTGCCGCCTCCTCCTGGATGGACTCAGAGCCGCTCCGCTGTTTCCTAGCCCCCTCTCTGGCTGGCCCCCGAGGGAGATTCCCGGAAGGAGCTCTGCGGTGGGGGCGGGCGGTGAGGAGCGTGTGGGCCCTGGGTTGCGGGAAGGTCTCTCTGAGTCACTCTGAGCGGAGCGTGATGCCAGCTGGGTTCCCTCGGCCAGAGACGCTGAGCACTGCGAATGCGCTGGGCCTCCCGCCCATCCCGCCGCCCGGGAGCTTCTGCTGGTGCTGCATGGCCCCCGCGGCTGCCTGCAATCTCATCCCCCACGTCTGGGGAAGGAGGCAGAAGGGATGAGTTCAGGCCTCCGGGATGTCAGACGGCACCGTCAGTAACCTCAGCCCCGACCTGCGTCACCCACTCGCACCCAGCCCTGCCCTTGCCCCACAGTCCCGACCCGCAGCCCCCTGCTATCCCGGCCCTGGGCTCCCCCCGTTTCCCACCGTCCCGACCCGCAGCCCCCTGCTATCCCGGCCCTGGGCTCCCCCCGTTCCCCACCGTCCCGACCCGCAGCCCCCTGCTATCCCGGCCCTGGGCTCCCCCCGTTCCCCACCGTCCCGACCCGCAGCCCCCTGCTATCCCGGCCCTGGGCTCCCCCCGTTCCCCACCGTCCCGACCCGCAGCCCCCTGCTATCCCGGCCCTGGGCTCCCCCCGTTCCCCACCGTCCCGACCCGCAGCCCCCTGCTATCCCGGCCCTGGGCTCCCCCCGTTCCCCACAGTCCCGACCCGCAGGCCCCTGCTATCCCGGCCCTGGGCTCCCCCCGGTTCCCCACAGTCCCGACCCGCAGCCCCCTGCTATCCCGGCCCTGGGCTCCCCCCGGTTCCCCACAGTCCCGACCCGCAGGCCCCTGCTATCCCGGCCCTGGGCTCCCCCCGGTTCCCCACAGTCCCGACCCGCAGGCCCCTGCTATCCCGGCCCTGGGCTCCCCCCGTTCCCCACAGTCCCGACCCGCAGCCCCCTGCTATCCCGGCCCTGGGCTCCCCCCGTTCCCCACCGTCCCGACCCGCAGCCCCCTGCTATCCCGGCCCTGGGCTCCCCCCGTTTCCCACCGTCCCGACCCGCAGCCCCCTGCTATCCCGGCCCTGGGCTCCCCCCGTTCCCCACCGTCCCGACCCGCAGCCCCCTGCTATCCCGGCCCTGGGCTCCCCCCGTTCCCCACAGTCCCGACCCGCAGCCCCCTGCTATCCCGGCCCTGGGCTCCCCCCGTTCCCCACAGTCCCGACCCGCAGGCCCCTGCTATCCCGGCCCTGGGCTCCCCCCGGTTCCCCACAGTCCCGACCCGCAGGCCCCTGCTATCCCGGCCCTGGGCTCCCCCCGTTCCCCACCGTCCCGACCCGCAGCCCCCTGCTATCCCGGCCCTGGGCTCCCCCCGTTCCCCACCGTCCCGACCCGCAGCCCCCTGCTATCCCGGCCCTGGGCTCCCCCCGTTCCCCACCGTCCCGACCCGCAGCCCCCTGCTATCCCGGCCCTGGGCTCCCCCCGTTCCCCACCGTCCCGACCCGCAGCCCCCTGCTATCCCGGCCCTGGGCTCCCCCCGTTCCCCACCGTCCCGACCCGCAGCCCCCTGCTATCCCGGCCCTGGGCTCCCCCCGTTCCCCACAGTCCCGACCCGCAGCCCCCTGCTATCCCGGCCCTGGGCTCCCCCCGTTCCCCACAGTCCCGACCCGCAGCCCCCTGCTATCCCGGCCCTGGGCTCCCCCCGTTCCCCACAGTCCCGACCCGCAGCCCCCTGTTATCCCGGCCCTGCGCTCCCCCCGTTCCCCACCGTCCCGACCCGCAGCCCCCTGCTATCCCGGCCCTGGGCTCCCCCCGTTCCCCACCGTCCCGACCCGCAGCCCCCTGCTATCCCGGCCCTGGGCTCCCCCCGTTCCCCACCGTCCTGACCCGCAGCCCCCTGCTATCCCGGCCCTGGGCTCCCCCAGTTCCCCACAGTCCCGACCCGCAGCCCCCTGCTATCCCGGCCCTGGGCTCCCCCCGTTCCCCACAGTCCCGACCCGCAGCCCCCTGCTATCCCGGCCCTGGGCTCCCCCCGTTCCCCACAGTCCCGACCCGCAGCCCCCTGTTATCCCGGCCCTGGGCTCCCCCCGTTCCCCACAGTCCCGACTCGCAGCCCCCTGCTATCCCGGCCCTGGGCTCCCCCCGTTCCCCACCGTCCCGACTCGCAGCCCCCTGCTATCCCGGCCCTGGGCTCCCCCCGTTCCCCACCGTCCCGACCCGCAGCCCCCTGCTATCCCGGCCCTGGGCTCCCCCCGTTCCCCACCGTCCCGACCCGCAGCCCCCTGCTATCCCGGCCCTGGGCTCCCCCCGTTCCCCACAGTCCCGACCCGCAGCCCCCTGCTATCCCGGCCCTGGGCTCCCCCCGTTCCCCACCGTCCCGACCCGCAGCCCCCTGCTATCCCGGCCCTGGGCTCCCCCCGTTCCCCACCGTCCCGACCCGCAGCCCCCTGCTATCCCGGCCCTGGGCTCCCCCCGTTCCCCACAGTCCCGACCCGCAGCCCCCTGCTATCCCGGCCCTGGGCTCCCCCCGTTCCCCACCGTCCCGACCCGCAGCCCCCTGCTATCCCGGCCCTGGGCTCCCCCCGGTTCCCCACAGTCCCGACCCGCAGCCCCCTGCTATCCCGGCCCTGCGCTCCCCCCGTTCCCCACCGTCCCGACCCGCAGCCCCCTGCTGTCCCGGCCCTGGGCTCCCCCCGTTCCCCACAGTCCCGACCCGCAGCCCCCTGCTATCCCGGCCCTGGGCTCCCCCCGGTTCCCCACAGTCCCGACCCGCAGCCCCCTGCTATCCCGGCCCTGGGCTCCCCCGATTCCCCACAGTCCCAACCCACAGCCTTCTGCTAGCCCAGCCCTGGGTTCCCCCCCAAGCTCTGCCGGTGCCCCTCAATCCCGACCCGCAGCCCCCTGCTATCCCAGCCCTGGGCTCCCCCCGTTCCCCACAGTCCCGACCCGCAGCCCCCTGCTATCCCGGCCCTGGGCTCCCCCCATTCCCGACCCGCAGCCCCCTGCTATCCCGACCCTGAGCTTCCCCGCAACCCCAGCCCTGCCGGTGCCCCTCAATCCCGACCCACAGCCCCCTGCTGTCCCGGCCCTGGGCTCTCCCCGTTCCCCACAGTCCTGACCCGCAGCCCCCTGCTATCCCGGCCCTGGGCTCCCCCCATTCCCGACCCACAGCCCCCTGCTATCCCGACCCTGAGCTTCCCCCCAACCCCAGCCCTGCCGGTGCCCCTCTATCCCGACCCACAGCCCCCTGCTAGCCCAGCCCTGGGCTCCCCACATTCCCCACAGTCCCGACCCACAGCCCCCTGCTATCCCGGCCCTGGGCTCCCCCCATTCCCAACCCGCAGCCCCCTGCTATCCCGACCCTGAGCTTCCCCCCAACCCCAGCCCTGCCTGTGCCCCTCTATCCCGACCCACAGCCCCCTGCTAGCCCAGCCCTGGGTTCCTCCCCAAGCTCTGCTGATGCCCCACAATCCCGACCTGCAGCCCCTCTTGTTATTCCAGCTCTAGGCTCCCCCCCACCCCAGTTTTGCCGGTGACCTGCAATCCCAACCCGCAGCCCCCAGCTAGCCCAACCCTGGGCTCACCCCATTCCCTGCAATCCCGACCCGCAGCCCCTCTGTTATTCCAGCTCTGGGCTCCCCAGAAATGCACCTTCTCTCGTTAGTGGCACATACATATCAGGGGAGGACCCTTCCCTCTCCTCCAGGAAGGGCTGGGTGGGACTTGGGGCAGGTCCGACTGCCGGATCAGACACTAGAACCAGCGAGTCAGACCCGCAGCTGGTGCAGATCAGCCCCACTCTGCTCAATGGAGCCATGCCGATTTCCCCCAGCTGGGGATTTGGCCCCATTGACGCAACTGGAGTGACACCGATTTAGCCCAACTGGGCATCTGGCCCCAAAGACTCCATTGGAGCGAAGCTGATTTACCCCATGTGGGGATTTGGCTCCATTTGGAGCCATTGGAGTGACTCCGCTTTACCCCAGCTGGGGATCTGGCCATATTGACACCATTGGAGAGAAGCTGATTTATGCCGGCCGGGGATCTGGCCCCGTTCTCTCCAGCCAGGAATCCCAGTCCCCTGAAACCACTTGGCAAGAAAAGTGGTGAAGAACGGGGGTTTTGTTCAAAGCAAACAGCCCCTCCAGCTTCATTTGGTGAAGCCCCCTGTGGTTATTTCATGCCCTCGATGGTGCCAAGTTTCTCAGTCCAGCTGTTGGGACCAGCTCCGGGGGGGGGGGACGGGGGACGGGGGAACTCAGAAGAGGTTAAAGGAGCAGGGAGATCGCATCCCTGCACTGGCCGGTTTGCAGGATGAACCAGAAACGTTTCCCAAGTGAGAGCAGGACTGGGGCCCAGGGCGCAGTTGGGGGGAGACGGGGAAATTGAAAGCTCCCCCCCCCCCAAGCAATGGTCATTTGCCCAGAAGAATCGAACCCCAGTGGCTTGTGAATTTGAACCTATGTGCTCCTTTGAGTAGGGGAGGGCTGGCCTTTCACAAGAGTTTGATGCAGTTCTTGGGAGTCAGACGCGGGGGTGGGGGTGGGGGTGGTTCAACCACTCAGTTTCCCGGTTGAGAAATTCTTGGACTGTGTCCCACTACTGGAAAGGTCTGGGGGGGGGAGTGGCTGGGTTCTATTCCCAGCTCTGGAAGGGGAGCGGGGGCTAGTGGTTAGAGCAGGAGGGATCTGGGAGCCAGGACTCCTGGGTTCTCTTCCCAGCTTTGGGAGGGGGGTGGGATCTAGTGGGTTAGAGGGGGACTGAGTGTCAGGACTCCTGGATTCTATTCCCAGCTCTGGAAAGGGAGTGAGGTCTAGTGGCTGGAGCAGCAGGGGGCTGAGTGGGTTCTGTTCCCAGCTCTGGGAGCGAGGGGGAGGGGGTGTAACTGGGGCATGCACTGACCCCGCCAACGTTTCCCAGAGTCTCAGCTTTTGTTTATAACAGACAGGAAGCCTTCAGCAGTTACAGTCACCCCCCAAAAATAAAAATCTCAAAAACGTCACTTGAGCTCAGCTGAGGAAGTCACATGCGCCTGAGTTTGCAGAGAGCCTGAAAAACTAGCGCTGAGAGGTGAACTTTCATGTCGGACTGGATGGGTCCCGTGGGCTGATCTGGGCTGGTGCCGTGAGATTCACGTCGTGGAGAATCCAAGAGCCTCTCGATCATTCGTCACCATCCCCACGGCGCGTCCACTGGGGCTGTTCCCTCCGCCCAGGCGTGACAAAGTAGGAATGTCCTGTAATATTTTTATGATGCCCATGTGTGCCCCCACCTGCCCACCTAGCCAGTGGGACGGCTTGAAGTTTACGGCTAAAACACCATGAGTAAATGGGTCTTAGTTCCCTGCGTGCCGTCGAACCGTTCTACGGTGGCGGAGCGAAAACTGAGCGACAAGACGTTGCTAAAAATGTTAGGCGCTAGGCCAACATGGGAAAAGACAAGCCTCGCTGTGTGTACTTGCAATTGTAGGGCACTGGCAAGGAAGGAAACGTTAAACCACCTGATGGAGGAGAAGAAAAGGGTAAGATGCTATCTCCTCGGTGTCTGTGAAACCAGATTAAAGAAGGAGTTGGAGGTCAGCTGGAAGGATGGAAGCGCTGTGGGGCTCGGAAAGGGAGATGGGGCTAGAAATGTCGGAGGAGTCGGATTTATCGTCAGGAAGGATTGGCCTTCGAAAGTCAGATCATGCCCGCTAATATCATCACGTATCGGTGGGCTTCATCTTCAGACGGCATCAAAAGTTACCCTCAAGGCCATCCTGGCCTACGCTCCCACAAGTACAAGCGAGGACGAAGAAGTGGAAGAATTTCTACCGAGAGCTCGAAAGAGCCCTCGCGCAAAAGTCCACTCACACTGTCGCGATGGGCGATTTCAACGCCAAGGTCGGGCAAGGGCAAGCTGGCGACGAGTTCATAGGGGGATACGGCAGCAGCGAAAGGAATGAAGGAGGAGAAAGGCTGGTCGCGATGGCAGAAACGAAAGACCTGTACGTGGCAAACACCTGGTACAAAAAGAAGGTCGCAAGAAGGTGGACGTGGATCACGCCAAACGCGAAGAGCAAGAATGAAATGGACTGTATTTTAGTCGATAAAAGGCGCATCGTTCAAGATGTCTCTGTGGTGCAGGCTTTCAACACCGGCAGCGTCCATCGCCTGCTTGGAGCGAAGTTGATTTTCGAGGAAGCGGTGAACAAGGCGGCGTTACAGACGGCAGACAGGAAACATCGTCCGAAGACATTCGATGAAGCAAAGCTGAAGAAAGCGCTTTCTGGGTTTGACAGGAGCCAGACGGAAAAGCGTTATGAGGACCATAGGATCTTTGCTGACGAGCTGAGACATTGCATAAAAGCAGCTGAAAGTGAAAAGCTGAAGAAGGCGAAGGGAAGGATCTCGAATGAAACGAAAAGCTTGTTGGAGAAGCGGAGAAACAGGCAAAGGAGCTCAGATAACAACCTCGAGTCCTCCATTCTGTGCAAGCTTATACGGCGAAAACTGAAGGGCGACGTGGAGAATTTCCGGAAAGAAAAGCTCCTCAAAACAGCCGAGTCACGCAAGAGCCTTAGGACATGCAAGTGGGAATTGACACAGTATCGACTGAGCATAACAGCATTGAAGAACAAGGACGGATAGACAGTGATCAACAGAGCAGGGATGGAGGAGGTCTGCAAGGACTTCCATACAGAACTGTTCAAATCAAGAATCAATGTCCCTCTCCCAACGCTCCAAGAGTCAGAAGAACGCGTCCCCCCAGTAATCGTCAGCGAAGTCCGAAGCGCACTACACCAGATGAAGAAGGGAAAAGCTCCAGGCAAAGATGGAATAACGTCAGAAATTATTTCTGCAGGAGGCGAAAAACTTTGGAAGGCCCTCGCTTTAAGATTTAGTCTATATCTTGACGAAGGAAAAATACCATCAAGCTGGAAGGAGTCGAATACCATCTTGCTGCACAAGAAGGGTGATCGAGAAAATCTTAAGAACTACCGCCCTATATGCCTGCTTTCTCACATCTACAAGCTTTTTACAAAAGTGATAACAAACCGACTCTCACAGACTCTGGATGAACAACAGCCAAGAGAGCAGGCAGGGTTTCAAAGAAATTTCAGTATGATCGACCATATATTTACCCTTATCCAGCTCCTAGAAAGAGCGAGGGAATACAAACTCCCACTGTGCATTGCTTCCATCAACTATGAAAAGGCTTTCGATAGTGTCGAGTTTAACGCACTATTAAAGGTGCTCGCAGAGCAGGGCATTAACACGCAGTACATCAGTTTGTTGAAGGAAGTGAATACTGGATGTACAACAGACATTACTCTCCTCGAAACTCCCCTCCGCATCCCAGTCGAAAAAGGCATGAAAACAAGGAGATAACGATTTCACCGAAGCTATTCACCGCCTGCCTTGAAATGCTTATGAACAAGATCAATTGGAGAAGTGGTGTCAACATAAATGGAGAACAATTATCCCACCTCAGATTCACAGACGACATCGTACTAATTGCCGAAAGCACCAACCAACTGCAGAGCATGCTACGAAGACGCGACAAGAAAAGCAGTCAGGTAGGCCTGAAAATGAATCACCGCAAAACAAAATACATGTGATCAGACGTCTTACGAAAACCCTGAATAACGGTAACAGGAGAAGAAATCGAAGAAGTGGAACAGTACATATATTTGGGCCAAGAAGTTAATATGTGCCAATACCTGAATGGAGAACTCTCGCGAGGGATTCGGGCAGGATGGTGTGCGTTTAATTCCATCAAGGACGTCCTCAAAGGAAAAACCGACAAGACCACACGTACAAATATCTTCAATTCAACAGTGCTGCCAGCCATGCTGTATGGCAGTGAAACGTGGGCACTGACGAAGAGCGAACAGCGGCTGTCGGTGGCTGAAAGGGCAATGGAGTGAGCTATGTTGGGAATTTCCCTTCTGGATCACGTCCCAAATGAAATGATCAGAGAACGCAGTGGTGTGAAAGATATTATCGTGGAAAGCAGACATAACAAGATGCGATGGGTGGGCCACACAGCATGGCTCACGGACAAAAGGTGGACAGCAATATTGCTGAATGGGACCCGCAAGAAAAAGAAAAGACCACCCAGTCGGCCTCCAAGAAGATGGGAAGATGACATTGTGAAATGTTTTGGACGAACGTGGACAAGAAAGGCAAGAGTGTGAAAAGAATGGTGGGCGTGTTGTGATCGGCGCAGTCTTAACAACAGCTGAAGACCTGTCAATCCAGGTGATCCGGGTGTGTGCCTCAGTTTCCCTCTGCCCTTTGCATTGCTCCCCCATGGTTGCAAAAAAGGGTGAAAAAGCTGCTCCTGGCCCACAACAGGAGACATGAGTCCTGTGTGTCCCACTGACTGTCCGAGGGGTGTCTGTGTGAAAGGGGCCTTAAAGGACTGGCTGAAACTGACCTGTAGCAGCAGAGAGTCCAAAAAGACGAGGATGGAACAACTGACGCCTAGCACAGACTGGCAGCTGTCCCATGGGACTGAGCCACGGATGGACCCCCCGGCAGCTCGGGAAGGACCATATCAGAACATTTGCTCCTCTCCGGCGGCCCACGGCCTGCCCTGTGGTGCAGCCCACTGGCTGACAGACCCTGCTTGGTTTGGTAAAGGCTGCCTGGGGTCATCGCCAATCCTCACGGAGGTGCCAGCGTCCGGGAAGAGCATAAACACGTCAGAGCCGGGGGCGTCCCAGTTGGACTCACCTGGCAGAGCTCACAGACCAATAATTGACACTTATAGAAAATTCATTAACTAAGTTTCATAGAGCCCAGGAGTCCTGACACCACTCCCCTGCTCTAAACACTAGACCCCACTCCCTTCCCAGAGCTGGGATAGAACCCAGGAGTCCTGACTCCCAGCTCTACCCACCAGCCCCCATTCCCCTTCCAGAGCCAAGGATAGAACCCAGGAGTCCTGACTCCCAGCCCCCTCTCCCTCTAACCCACTAGACCTCACTCTCCTCCCAGAGCTGGGAAGGGAACCCAGGAGTCCTGGCTTCCAGCTCCAGTCCCTAGGAGATCAGACTGGCTCCTTATGGCCTTAAAAACTTACAGGGCAAATCCCCCGCTCAGGCCAATCAGCCGAGGAGTGATCCTGATTCACACCAGCTGCGGACTCCGGCCCTCCCAGACTGAGCCATAGAACCCAGGAGTCCTGACTCCCCCCTGCACCCACTAGACCCCACTCTCCCTAGCCCACGTGGATAACTGTGGGCAGCACCCTTCCCCAGCGCCCCCGGAGCATTTTGGGTCTGCCTGGTGTGGCCCTGCCCCTGGCCTTTGCCGGGAAAAGGCTGACGCGGGCAGGCTGCAGATGTGTTTCTGACGATCCGGCAGGCCGTCAGAAAAGCAGAAGCTGATGAATTGCACAACTCGAAGGAACGTAAACCCGGCGCTCAGCTCCAAGCTGCAGCCCTGCCACGCCAGGAACAACGTCCCCAGCCCCGCGGGCGGCGGCTGGAAACGCGTCGCCGGGACTAGCAGCCGCTGGCTAAGCCCTCCGAACCCTGCAGCAGCGCCCGAGACCCGCAGGCAATTCCTGCCTCTGTTACAACTGCCTTTGGCTTCAGTCCCGCCTCTGATTGTCTGTATTGTTGCTTGTATAAAGGCAGAGGCTAGAGGCCCCAGCAGAGAGAGATCAGGGCCCCATTGTGCCAGGCACTGCCCAGACCCCGAGATCAGGGCCCCATTGTGCCAGGCGTTGCCCAGACCCCGACATCAGGGCCCCATTGTGCCAGGCACTGCCCAGACCCTGAGATCAGGGCCCCATTGTGCCAGGCGTTGCCCAGACCCCGACATCAGGGCCCCATTGTGCCAGGCACTGCCCAGACTCCGAGATCAGGGCCCCATTGTGCCAGGCGCTGCCCAGACCCCGAGATCAGGGCCCCATTGTGCCAGGCGCTGCCCAGACCCCGAGATCAGGGCCCCATTGTGCCAGGCGCTGCCCAGACCCCGAGATCAGGGCCCCATTGTGCCAGGCGTTGCCCAGACCCCGAGATCAGGGCCCCATTGTGCCAGGCACTGCCCAGACCCCGAGATCAGGGCCCCATTGTGCCAGGCGCTGCCCAGACCCCGAGATCAGGGCCCCATTGTGCCAGGCGCTGCCCAGACCCCGAGATCAGGGCCCCATTGTGCCAGGCACTGCACAGACCCCGAGATCAGGGCCCCATTGTGCCAAGCACTGCACAGACCCTGAGATCAGGGCCCCATTGTGCCAGGCGTTGCCCAGACCCCGAGATCAGGGCCCCATTGTGCCAAGCACTGCCCAGACCCCGAGATCAGGGCCCCATTGTGCCAGGCACTGCACAGACCCCGAGATCAGGGCCCCATTGTGCCAGGCACTGCCCAGACTCCGAGATCAGGGCCCCGTTGTGCCAGGGGTTGCCCAGACCCCGAGATCAGGGCCCCATTGTGCCAGGCGCTGCCCAGACCCCGAGATCAGGGCCCCATTGTGCCAGGCGCTGCCCAGACCCCGAGATCAGGGCCCCGTTGTGCCAGAGACAGAGTCACCAGCATTAAAAATCGCACCCCGGTTCTTTAAAAGTCCGTAACCCTCACCGCACCCTGAACTCCTACCTACCAAATATGCTGATAGTTACATAAAGGTGGAGCGGGGATAGATGGGGGGGACAGACGGGTGGACAGAGGGGTGTGTATGGAGATCTAAGGATAGATGGGTGAGTGTTTGGGGACAGAGGGGTGTGTAGGGGGATAGATGATGGGGGGTGTAGGGACAGAGAGATGGATAGAGGGGTGTGTATGGGCCGGAGAGATCACCCAGCACTAAGATGCAGCCACTTCTGGGGTAGGACGCAGCAGCTAGTTATACACAGATCCCTCACCCATGTACAAGGGGCGCCCTTGTACAAGCAAGCAGAGCCCAGCCTGGAATGGGCGCCCCAGCCCGTCTCTCATCCCTGAGCCGGCTGAGCGCTGCGGTAACTCCCCGTCCAGGTTTACAGCCCCTGCCGGCTCTCCCTCGCCCTGCGCTGGCATGGTGGTAGCCACACCCCCTCCCCAATGCCACAGCTCCGCCCGACCTGGCCTTCCTCCGGCCAACGCCCCCTGCCAACCGAGCCCAGGCCAAACCGGTTTCGCCATCTGGTCCTAGAAGCACCACCCGCTTTCCCGGACAGCAACAATGCTGAAGCCCGGCAAGTCAATCAGGAAGTGCGGAAGGCTACTGGCAAGATCTCGCCACACGTGGGTGATTCCGCAGGGCTTCCTGGTTCGTGCCAGGCCCCGGTTCTCCCTCCAGATCTCCCTCTCCCGGACGGACGGACGTGACTGAAGGTAGTCGTGGGAACAAGGATGTTGCTCACCAAGCTTGCCTGGGAGCTCCCCCCGCATACTCCCAGACTCATTGCTTCGTGAGCCATGGCCCCTGTGAGCTGGGCATCACTGAGCCCGTTATAAACACTGAGGCAACGTCACAGCCTGCTGGCAGGCCAGTCGGCATCACGTCCCCCGTTTTACAGACGGGGAGAAACTAAGGCACAGAGCGGGGGAAGAGCCTGCCTGAGGTCACAGAGCCGATCGGTGGCAGAGATAGGAACACCCCTGGTCCCCAATCCCACCTTCCCACCACTAGACCCCACTCCCCTCCCATGCCAGGGATAGAACCCAGGAGTCCTGGCTGCCAGCCCCCCACTGCTCTAATCACTGGACCCCACTCCTCTCCCAGAGCCGGGAATGGAACCCAGGAGTCCTGGCTGCCAGCCCCCCACTGCTCTAATCACTGGACCCCACTCCTCTCCCAGAGCCGGGAATGGAACCCAGGAGTCCAGCCCCCCAGTCTCCTGCCCTAAACACTCCCCTCCCAGTGAGAACCCAGGAGTCCTGCCAGGTGTACAGAAACCGCCTGGGGGCGGGGAGAAACGGCGCCGAAAGGGGCGTGCAGCGCTCAGACAGCCGAGCGCCCAGGAGGTGGTGGGGGCAGTTCCAGGAAGGGATGACAGGGCTTCCCTCTGGTTACATAAGGGCTCACGCGGGTGACCTCAGCGTCACGCGCTTCCCCCATGTCCCCCGCCCCGGCCTCCTGAGTCACCTCCCAGCCGGGCACAGGGCTGAGCCAGGCCAGGCGCCAGATGATCAGAGCCGGGCGCCACCTGAGCTCATTCTCTTCCCCTGGCACCGTGAGCCGGGCACGTAACCCTCGCCGGCGGGGAACCCTCGTGTGCAGCACAGACTGGCACTCGTTCCTCCTCGCACACGCCCCCATCCCCTCCCCCGTGCAGATAGGGAAACTGAGGTACAGAGCCGCTAAGTGATTTGCTCACGGTCATCCAGGAAGCCTGTAGCAGAGCCACCTAACCACTGAGCCAGCCTTCCTCTTCAGTGATGGGATGGGTCAACACCCTTGCCCTGCAGTCTCTTATTGGTTATCACCTGCTAGCCCCCAAAATAAGATCAGGGCCCAATTGTGCCAGGCACTGCACAGACCCCGACTGAGATCAGGGGCCCTAGCAAGCCAGGCGCGGAGCGAGAGACAGTCCCTGCCCCAAAGAACATCCAGTGTAAATACACAAAGGCAGGGCTAGTCTCCCATTGTACAGATAGGGACACTGAGTCCCCCAAAGGCTGCTCTAACGCTTGCTTTTCTCCCGGGGGGGGGCGGGGGCAGAGAATAGTCACAGTTCAGTGCGCCCCAGACACGCCCCCGCTCCACCCCCTATGGGCCCTGGGGGGCAGAGAATAGCTACACTGCAGGGACAGCCCCTTGCAGGTGGCGGGGCGGGACTGAGTCTCAGGGGGTTGTTTGCAGCCCAGAGGAGCCCGAGAACCAGTGCGCCCGCCAGCTGGCCGCCCCAGGATCCCCTCGCCTGGCTCAGGGTGGCGCGGGTAGGCAGGGCATGCAGGAGAGGGTTAAGGAATCAGCTGTTGCAGGTGAGCTCAGGAAAGGCAGGGAGAACAATGAGCTCATTGTGTGCCAAGGCTCAGGTGAGCCCAGGAGTAGCTGTTTACCTGCCGGCTCCAGGCAGCCTCTTGGGGGAAGGGAAACGTAGCAAGTTAAATCCCACAGGGAGGGAGGAAGGGAGACCCCACTAGGGTTATAGATGGAGCAATTATTATGGTAATTACGGTATCACCTAGAGACCCCAGCTGCGATCAGGCCCAGGGCCCCCAACTGCCAGGCGCTGCAGACACCAAGGACAAATCAGCCCCTGCCCCCAAGAGCTTCCAGTCCTCTCCAAGGCAGGCGTATGCGCCCCATTTTACAGGTGGGGAAACTGAGGCACAGAGCCCTGAAATGACTCGCCCACAGTCCCACATGGAGTCAGTGGCCGAGCCAGAGTAGAACCCAGCTCACCCGAGACCCAGCCCAGACCCTTGACCCACCCTGGGGCTGGCTTCTGGATGGATCCCTTGGCTCAGCTATGCAGAGTGATCACAGAGCAACCCAGCCCCCCTGGCTCACCTGTGGAACTCAGTGACTCAGGAAATGTGTCATCGGAGGGGCGGGGTTAATCAGATACCAGAGTTGGCCTGCCATTGGCTAAACCCACAACAGCAGAAGGAGGTCACCCCAGAGGTAGCTCCGCCCCCCAGTGCCTGCACCGAGGGTATTTCCCACTGAGCCAATCCTTAGGGACTGTTGGGATGGGAGGGGATGGGGCAGATTTATGAAGGGAACGTGCAGCATATGGCTACTGAGCGGATGTGTCTATTTCTCTGTTACCTTCCACGCCAAAATCCTTGTAGACGATGCATGGAGATCACTTTGCTACTGCTAAAACGCAGCCACAGCTCTTTGTACAGCTCACTCAGCAATGAAATGCAGCCACCTCTGGGGTGGGGCACAGCAGCTGTTTGTACAGGAATCTCCCCCTCAGCACTGAAACACAGCCAGCTCTGGGGTGCAGCGTGGCCGCTGTTTATGCAGGGATCACTCAGCTGCTTCTGAGACGCGGCCCCCGTCTTCAGAAAGGCCTGGCTGCTGTGTAGCACAACAAGGAGTGAGGGTGACCCCGGCATCCGACTGAAAGCGCGGAAGGCTCTGAGACAGGTTTATCCTCATCTGAGCGCTGGCAGGGGACGGATCACCCCTGCTCTGGTGGAAACCGCCCTGGGCTCCTGAATGGCCACAAGGGGTTTTCTCTTGCATCGGAGAGATAGCACCCCTAGGGCGTTGGGTTCGGCACTGACTCTGCGGGCAGAGCGCCCCCTACTGAGCCGGCCAGCTTGCCCACCCCACTACCCAACCACGCCCATGCCAGCTGCTACCCTAATGGTGTCGAGCCCTACCGGCGCCAACCCCCGGGGGGATTTTTCCCAGGCCCCAGTCGCCCGGCTAACCGGGCGGAGCCGCCACCCTGGCAGCTGCCTCTTGCATCAGCCGATAAGGCTGCCTGGAGGGAAGGACCCGGCTGGAGACCTGTCAGCTGATGATGGCTCATGCCCTAAGGCAAACAGGGCACGTGAGCCTCCATGCGGCGACATGGGGGATGGGGGTGGACAGTTCCAGGTGGATCCACCCCTTCCACCTCCTCTCCCACCCCACGGATCGGAACCGAGCTAGAACCGGCCTCTGGAATAAGGCTGCTGCTGAAACCCTGAATCCGGGGAGCTGGGACTTTGGATCCAGGCTGCTCCCGGGGTTTGGAATCTTCCCCTCAAGCGTGTTCATAGAGCCCCTCACAGGCAAGGCTGGCCGGGCGGGACTCAGGACTCCTGGGCTCCGTCCCCAGCTCTGCCTGGGCAGCCCTGGGGAAGTCACTGGTCTTCCTGGGCCTCTGAAGTCGGGTAGTCACCCTGCCTTCCCCTGATTGGCGGGGTCTCTCTTGCGTGGTGCGAGGGAGCCCCAGGTTTGGCTGGGGCCTCCAAAGTACCCCCTTAATAGCAACAGTGGGGTTTGTGGACCCTCAGTCAGTGCCAGGCGGAGTCAATGGCTTTGCCAGCTCAGGCTGTTGGTCAGAGGCAAATCTCCCAGGAGAGAGATTTCCTTCCTGACCTCTGTGGAGGACAAATGGGGGCCCTGGAGCATGACCTTGACCCCTCCCATGTTGGCATCTCAGTTCAGAGCTGCAGGGTTAGCCAGGCCTCTCTTGAACCCTGTTTTAGCCCTGGTGCCCCCCAGCTGATGCAGGAGAGCATCGGCATGCCAGTGCCCCACGGGCAAGGATTTGCACAAGCGAAGCAGCCACCAGCCACGAGCAGAGAGGCTGTCGGCTGTATGGCCTGGCTGACTCTTACGCTGCCGGCTGTCCATTGCCCCAGTGGCTGTAGGTCACCGACTGTAGCGGGATGGTATCTGTGGCACAGATGTGCCCTGCAACCGGTCAACAGGGGCTCAGGTCCATGCCACTGGGTTGCCCCTCCCTGTGTCACTCCCGGGCACTGATGCTAGGCTACCAGAGTTGAAAACCCATATACAGCCAACAAGGACTGTCAGGATGGACACGGAAGCCGGGCCGGGCTGGTTTCTCCAGCACTGGTGGGCGCAGAGGCTGAGAAGCTACAGGCATGGGGCTGGCCTGGGGGACGTGGGGTTTTGAGGAGGATCCCAAAACACGGAGGAAACCACTTGAGTGAAAATGGATTTGTCACTCACAGACTCACCACTGCACACACAGAGAGCCGCAATTAGGCACACAAACACAGTTACACGCAGACAAGATGCACAATTACACGCACACAATTACACACCTGTACGGGTCGACACTCCCCCCCCCGAGACACCGTTATGCACACCCAAAAAGCGGAGATGCGCCCACACAGAGGCGCCATTACAGAGGCACAATTACGCACCGAAATGATGCTCACGCCCACACAATGGCTTACACACGCAGCAACACAATTCTGCACACACAAACCTACACAATTCGGCGCACAAACACAACTGGACACGCACATCGTTGCACGCCCATGCGTGAACCCCTCAGTTCTGCGCCCAGGCCCGACTGCACACACATGCAAAGGAACAAACACAGCTTTGCACACACACACCTCCCCCCGTTTCACACGCCCACGAGCGGACGCACACGCATGAGTGCAGCTGTTCCATGGTGCAAGTCACCGGGGCTGCATTTACACCATCACTCCCAGCTCATGCCATTCTCTTTTCACTATTGTGCACAGTGACTCTTGCCCACGCTCACGAGCACGCCCCCTGCCATTGTCTGTAGCCTTGACCCAGGCCGCTGTGTCCTTTGGCAGCTGCTGATTCTATGAAACTAGTCGGTCCCCCCGCCCATTACGCAACCCGACAAACAGACCCTTTGACAGAGAGCAAAGGGCACATGCCTTTGCCCGGGGCTGAGCTCCAGCTGCCTTTCTAGGCAAGTCAGCCGGGGCGAGCCCGGTGTATCTGGGTCACTAGTGGGCCCTCCGGTGCACTCGTGCGAGCAAGACCTTCCTTTCCAGGGGCCTGGCGCTTTGTCTTCCGGCCTTGGAATCTGTGAACGGTGTTACAGGAACGTGAGCGAGATCGGCCGGCCCATCGTGCCTTGCACGACTGTGCACCCACAGAGGGGTCCCCGGCCTTGAACGCGGCCCCGGGCCCTAGCGAGCCGAGGTGCCCGGCTTGACAACGGGGTTCCTGGGGCTGGCGAGGGGGAATGAACGAATGGGCACACGCACGCACGCACCCGGGGAATCTCAAGTCTCCGCACGAGGGAGCTGGGAACTAGCCCAGCGGTAGGGAAGGTGGCTTCCCGCAGGGGAGCTCGGGGGCCCAGATCTCGGCTCCCGGCAGTCACCCTGGGGCCTCCCAGCACTTGAGAGGCCAGACTTCCCCTCTGAAACAGCCCCCCCGCCCCGCCCCTGGCCACACAAGTGAGGCAGAAGCAGGTGAGTCATGCGAGCCGAAGGACTGATCCAGCTGCTGGCACTTCCGGCTGGTGCCAGGCCTGCCCTGAGGTGTGTGTGTGGGAGGGCACTGTGGGGAGACATTCGGCCACAGCACAAAAGATCCTGCAGAACCCCCCCACCCCCAAACTGCTCCCCCATGGAAAGCCTTCATCCCAGCGAGCTGCCACAGCTGCCCGGCCGCCCTCCGCCCCACCCCGCAAGCCAGGAATGCGGGGCAGTGGCTTGGGCACCTGTGTGGCTGGGGAGCAGCTATCCCCAAACGCTCCCTGCTCTGCTTCTCCCAAGGCTCTGGGATGGAGATCGGGGGGGCTCTGGTGATGGGGGAGGGGGAGCATAGGAAGGGGTGCTAAGGGGGTGCTTTGAAAATGGCCTGGGGGACTGGGGCCTGCAAGGGGGGCTAAGGGGTTAAACCATATGATGCTCTTGTGCAGTGAGACAGGTGGGCCTTGTGGGACGGGACTCGGGGGGATCTGGGCTTAGTGGCTGCCTCTACCGCTCCCTGGGGGACGGCGGGCAAGTCCCTGCCATTGCTCTGTGCCTCGGTTTCCCCATCTCACTCAGAGTCTCTGCAGCGCCCGGCACGGCAGGGCCCTGATCTCGGTCTGGGTAGCGCCCAGCACGACAGGGCCCTGATCTCGGTTGGGGTCTGGGCAGCACCCGGCGCGACGCGTCCCTGATCTTGGCCGGGGTCTGGGCAGCGCCCGGCACAAGAGTCCTGGTGGGAGGGGGGCCCGGGGATAGAGGGGGGAAAGTCCCTTGGTCCTGGCAGCGGCGGGAGAGTTGGGGATTCCCCAGATCCCTTGAACCGTTTCCCTGGATCCCTTTGAACCCCTGTGGGGCCCGGGAACCATCTGTTTCCAGGAAGGAAGGGGCGGGCAGTGGGGGCAGGCGAGACTGTCCCCTGCTAGGGCTGAGGCTTCCCACTGCCCGGGGGCCCTGCTGAGAAACCAGGTTGTGGGGTGTGGCAGCGTTTTCCCTCCACCCCTGGCCCTTCCAGGAATCCAGCTAGGAGCCCGGCTTTCCTTCCCCTTCCTTGCAGGAGGAGGGACCTTGCCTGGCCTCCTCCTCCCCTAACCACATGAGCGTGAGCTCCTCTGTGGGGAAATTCCTCCCCATCCAGCCACACCAGCCGCGCTGGGCTGGAAATACCCCTCTGGAGACAGCCCCGCTTCTGGGGGCGGGGGTGGGGGGGGTGTCATAGGGCGACCAGATGTCCCGATTTTATAGGGACAGTCCTGATCTTTGGGGCTTTTTTTTTTATATTGGCTCCTATTACCCCCCACGCCCTGTCCCGATTTTTCACACTTGCTGTCTGGTCACCCGAGTGTGTCACATCCATTCCGCTGCTGCTGGAAGCAACACGGGGAGGGTTTCCTCTGGTGCCCCCAGCCCCCCCCAAGTGTCCTAGGGGAGACCATATACCCACAGCCCTCCCCCCCGGAATCGCTTGCTCCTGGGTGGATTTCAAAGCACACAAATTAAGATACAGTAACGGAGATTTAGGCCCCATCCAGCTGGGCGCTGCACAGACACAGTCATGGAGATTGAGGCCCCGTCGGGCCAGACGCTGCCCAGACACACAGTGACCGAGATCGGGGGCCCCCGTCGGGCCGGGCGCCACCCAGACATACAGTGACCAAGATCGGGGCCCCGTCGGGCCAGACGCCGCCCAGACACGCAGTGACCGAGATCGGGGGCCCCCGTCGGGCCGGGCGCCACCCAGACACGCAGTGACCGAGATCAGGGCCCCATCGGGCCGGGCGCCACCCAGACACGCAGTGACCGAGATCGGGGGCCCGTCGGGCCGGGCGCCGCCCAGACACGCAGTGACTGAGATCGGGGGCCCCCGTCGGGCCGGGCGCCGCCCAGACACACAGTGACCGAGATCGGGGCCCCCGTCGGGCCGGGCGCCGCCCAGACACGCAGTGACCGAGATCGGGGCCCCCGTCGGGCCGGGCGCCGCCCAGACACACAGTGACCGAGATCGGGGCCCCCGTCGGGCCGGGCGCCGCCCAGACACACAGTGACCGAGATCGGGGCCCCCGTCAGGCCAGACGCTGCCCAGATACACAGTGACCGAGATCGGGACCCCATCGGGCCGGGCGCCGCCCAGACACGCAGTGACCGAGATCAGGGCCCCGTCGGGCCGGGCGCCACCCAGACACGCAGTGACCGAGATCGGGGGCCCCCGTCGGGCCGGGCGCCACCCAGACACGCAGTGCGGGGGGTCACTTGTGTGTGTGAATAGTCAAGTGCGCGTACACGCATGTTGTGTTTGTGTGCTTGCCTGCATGTGTGCGTGTGCGCTCCTGTGTACGCACGTGTGCGTACATGCCGGCTGTGTTTGCACGCGTGTGTGTTTGCACACATTCCCTGCGTGAGGGAAGGCACGTCACGGCGGCTTGAGGCAAGGGGTTTCTAAATGCGCCGCGACACCCAAGCCCTGTCGGACGCACACGCTCAGCCTGTCGACAAACAGACACCGGTCCCGCGGTGGAGCACACGCGTCACCGTTTCCGAGTGGGGTGGAGCTCGGGGAACCCCTGGCGGCTCCTGGCCAGCCCCTGTGTCCAGACAGCATCACACCTTGATCGGGGCGGTTTATGGTGGAGACAGGGGGGACTTTTCAGGCAGTGGGGCCGGCCAGGCCTGACAAAGACGCAGCCCCGCCCCAGCCGGTGGGAGCGATGCAGTTTCCTGTGCGCCATGGGGGCGTCTGTGTTGGTTTCGACACTGATAAACCTGCAAAACAAGAAGTGAGACAGGATGGGGGAGGGAAGCGAAAGGGACTGTATCCTTCCCCCCACCATAGCAGAAGCAGGGTGGGGGGGCTGTTACTGCTAAGCCCTTCCCCTGGCTCATGGCACAACTTTGCCCCCCGACCCCCTCACACACCTTGCCGGCGGTTGGCTGTGGTTAGCATCCCCGACCAGACGCTCCGGTGATGGGCACGCCATAAGAACCTATGCAGGCTAGACTAGACCCCCCGTGGAGCCGCTCAGTCCCCTCTGCCTTTAGCCTGGGGGCGGAGAGGCTGCATGTCCTGGGTGTCTCAGGAATTGGGGTGCAGGCTTCCTGGGGGGGGCAGCCAAGCCAGCAGATGTGGAACCCTGCTGGGGCTCGAGGGGGCCAGGGTGAGGGGGCCTGGGTCCAGTGTGCACTGGGCCTGGGTCCCAGGTGTGTGTGTGGTGGGTGAGCACACCCACACCCACCGCACACACACCCCCCCCCAAACTACAGAGCCCCCTGTGCAAGCATACACACACTACGGACTCCCACTCACTACAGACACCCACCGTGCACACACACACCCACGCACCACACGCCCACACTGCAAGCTCCCTTGGCTGATCCCGCCACGTGCAGCCAGCCCCCATGCTTCAGGGCCCCTGGTGAGTTCACTGGCGTGGTCAGGAAGGAAGGAACGCCTCCCTGCTGATGCAGAACAGCTGGTGCCATTGATCTGGGGGTTAGCGATGGGTCCTGTCTCTACAGTGCCCAGCACCAGTCACTGCTGAAGACAGGATGCCAGGGGGAGCAGCGGTGATGCCCCTCCATCTTGTTAGCCGGCGGGGGAGGGGGAGGTGTTTCCCTTCGGGGTGATGAATGAAACTTGGTGCATATCTTGTGCTCAAGATGCAGCAGATTCCTGCCTAACCCATCAGCCAGTCTGGACCCCCCCCTCACATCTCTGCATCAGTCCCCCACCCCATGTCCCAGCCAACCAGCCTGCAAAAACACCTCCTGTCCCAGCAGACCTCAGCGCTGAGGAATAACGAATCATCCAGCGGAAGGACGCTGGGAAGAAGGGGAAGCCCTGGTGAAATTCCGGGGTACCATCCAGACCAGTGAAGGGCAGTGTCACCCCCTGCCCTGCAACCTGAGGGGCCTCCCAATGCTTTGCTGGTGTGGCTTCCAACTGGGGTCGCTCACAATCGGTCCGCCAGCATGCAGGCCCCACCCCCCCAAGCATCTGGGCATAGCCAGCCCTAGTGCAGCGCCTCTGATCCCAGCAGCCAGCCAGCAACACACCCTCCTGCCTCCTCTTTGCAGCGTGACCCCCAACACGCTCCTGGTCCCGTGTTCTGCAGCATCCAGCCCCTCCCAGACAGCCCAGATATACTAGCTTTTCTGGCCCTCTGGGGCAATCAATGCACATCTGCTCGCTGCCTTAAACGGAGGGGATCCAGCCAGTCCCCAGCCCCAGATCCATTCTGATGAAAGACCAAACCAAGTTTATTTCAGGCCAAAGAGGGAGGTTTGGCGGGAGGCCCAGCCACGAGGCGCTCAGGTCAGAAAGGGTTACAGGAAAAACAAACAGAAAACGCTTTCTCCACTCGGTTCCAGGTGACGGTCCTTACCACCTGCTGGCCAAACTCGCAGGCCAGGAGCTGCTCCCCAATCCAGTGGCTATTTTCTCCTGTCTCCCTAGCTGGGATGGGGCACGATCATGGGGCGGGGGTGGCTTTCCCCCTCGCTTTTACATCAGCCATTGAAAAGCATCTTCCTGCACGCATCCCCTGGAGAAAGTTCTTCCCAGCCGAGCGCAGGGAGGCCTGGAGTCCAGCGGGAAAGCGGGGTCCGGCTCCTTCTTTTCACCCGCCTACGCTAAAATGCAGGTTTTCTCGTGTTGTCTTTCTCCCCCCTCTGGCTGGCTGAGGCTGCAGGTTACAGCTTCCGGGCAAACTGTACCCACATCCCTTTGGGTAAGCCAGGCCAGCGTGACCAGTTCCACCTAATGGGGCTGCGGGAGTTCGTGGTTGTGCCTTTAACATCAAGAGCCAGGAGGAGGCGCAGGGGATTTCACAGCTTTATGCGTAAGGTTGCTCGGCACATTTCGCTGTGATTGTGGCGACCAGCCAGTGATTAGTTTCCAAATGATCCCTCACAAGGCCTGTTTTGTGCAAAGATTATTATAGTAGGGTGTAGGGTGTGAATGCAGGGGGGGGTGAATACGGGAGTGTGAATGCAGGGGTGTATTCCGGCCCAGCCCCTGACTGGATCCTTAAACCTCCAGGCGGCTGGGCAGTGACATCCCACCCCATACACACACACAGGCATGGTCTCTGACTACTGGAACAAAACAGGGCCCTTCTGTCTGAGCCAAGCGTAACTGCCCGTTCCGGATTTGCTCCCTAGTGCCCCCAAGTGTGAACTGCACCCGCTTGCTCCAGATCTACCCTCGCAGGGACAGAACAGACCAAAGGATGGGGTCCATCGAACCTGTCTCCAGTGGTGACGGCACCAGCTGCTGTAGAGGAAGGGACATTATGGCCCCCGATAGATAGATCGATAGATAGATAGATAGAGGGGGTGAATGTGGATAGATAGATAGATAGATAGAGGGGGTGTATGGGGATAGATAGATAGATAGATAGATAGATAGATAGAGGGGGTGTATGGGGATAGATAGATAGAGAGATAGATAGATATATAGATAGATAGAGGGGGTGTATGGGGATAGATAGATAGATAGATAGATAGATAGATAGATAGATAGAGGGGGTGTATGGGGATGGATAGATAGATAGATAGATAGATAGATAGATAGATAGATAGATAGATAGAGGGGGTGAATGGGATAGATAGATAGATAGATAGATAGAGGGGGTGAATGGGGATGGATAGATAGATAGATAGATAGATAGATAGAGGGGGTGTATGGGGATGGATAGATAGATAGATAGATAGATAGATAGATAGAGGGGGTGAATGGGATAGATAGATAGATAGATAGATAGATAGAGGGGGTGAATGGGGATGGATAGATAGATAGATAGATAGATAGATAGAGGGGGTGAATGGGGATGGATAGATAGATAGATAGATAGATAGATAGAGGGGGTGAATGGGGATGGATAGATAGATAGATAGATAGAGGGGGTGAATGGGGCTAGATAGATAGATAGATAGATAGATAGATAGATAGATAGAGGGGGTGAATGGGGATAGATAGATAGATAGATAGATAGATAGAGGGGGTGAATGGGATAGATAGATAGATAGATAGATAGATAGATAGATAGATAGATAGAGGGGGTGAATGGGGATGGATAGATAGATAGAGAGAGGGGGTGGGGTGCAGGTAGAGGAGCTGGCGCTGGGCGTGAAGGGGGGATTCCCTATGCAGCCTGCTGGAAACAGCCAGGGGAAACAGCCGCTCTCCTGGGTTCTGCAGTTCTCAGCCTGAGTCGCTCAGGGATTTCCCAGGCAGGAGCCAAGTTTGAGCATGGAAAACAGGAGAAGGAAAGGGCTCCCCTCCCAAGGGGCTGGCTGGCCGAGCCCTGCCTGCCTCGGGCTTTCTTGGGCCGCAGAATAGTCTGTTATAGCCAGCCAAACCCAGCTCTGACCTCACACGGGCCAGGGCTCCTGACCTCAGCCACTCCCTGGCCCTGGCTGGGGATCGGAGCTTGCCAGGGTCATGGAGGTGAACTGGGAAATCCATGGGGGGTCCCCGGGCTGGGCTAGCAGGGGGCTGTGGGTTGGGGTTGAAGGGCACGGGCAGAGCTTTCGGCGGGGAGCCCGGGGCTGGGAAAGCAGGGGGCTGCGGGTCAGACTCAGGATCGTGGGGAGCTGGGGTCACCTCCCCTTCCCAGGTGGCTCAGGGCTGGTGCAGACCCCAGTCCAGCTCCTCCCAGCCTGGAGAGCCCTGGCAGGACCCTCCAGGCGGACAGCAGGCCCAGGGCCCATTTTGCCCTGCTCCATCTCCGGTGTCTAGTTTAATATGAGCTGATGCATGCTCCAGTGTGCGCTTGTGCGTTTGCACGTGTGTTTGACCGTGTCTGCGCACACGTCCCCGTGTACCTGCGTGCGGGCACACGTGTTGGCATGTGTGTGCGGGCCTGCGCCCAGGTTTGCACTCGGGTCCATTCGCACCGGCGTGCATTCGACGGTGTCTGGCTGTGTGTGTCCCTGGGTGCATCTGTCTGTATGTGCAGGCATGTTACATGCATGTGTTTGCACAGCTGTGCATGGACACGTCTGCACGTCTGTAAACATTAGTGTGCACAGGGCCACAGCATTGCCAACCCCGAGCAGCCTGACCTGTCTGTGAGCGGGGCGGGAGAACCCCAATAGGACGGAGGGGCCGAGTGCTCCGCGGCCCCCCCCTTTCCATCCCAGAAGGGGCCAGGGGAGGGCTCCTGCTCCCTGGGTAGTTTGAGGCTCCATTTGGGGGCAGGGCCCGTCCAGGAAACGTGGGGGAGGGGAAATGGGGAGGTGTGGGGGAGGGGAGAGGTAATCAAATCACTTTCTTGCTAGTGACTCATTCCCCACAAGGCAAAGCAAAACAAACCTGGCCCAGCTGGGGTGGGGGGGGGGCCCGGGGGCACCCGCTCTGGGGCTTATGGTAAATAGCTCCACCTGAGCCAACCAGCGGGCCCAACAGCCCCTGCAGAGCTGGGAATAGAACCCAGGAGTCCTAGCCCAGCCCGCCCCTCCCCCCAGTTTCTGGGTCAGCAGAAGGGGCTGTGGGGGAGGACGCCCTCGCACCGGCGTGAGATAAACAGGGGTCTATGCCCGAAAATGCACGGCCGGCCCCCACTGCACACCCCAGCCTGCCCCCCACATGCCCAGCCTCCCCCATCTACCCACTATCCCCCCACGCACCCCCCTATCCCCTCAGGAACCCAGCCTCCCCACCCGCCTATCTCCAGCCTGCAGCACCCGGAATTAAAATATCACTGCTTCATAATTAGCTGATAATTGTTCATTATTCCCACGCACCCCAGTTCTTCTCTTGCATCACACACACACAGAGCAGGGCTCAGCCCCTCCAGCAGGGGGCAGCATCACACACACACACACAAACACACACACACACACACCCCGTCCCCCCCTCTTTCACAGGCACACCCATGCACAGTCCATTGTCCACACGCATTGGCCCCTTCACTCACACGCACACTCCCCCATTATGGTGGCTCACACAGTATTTGGGAAGACCCCTCCCCCAGAGGCAGGTCACCCCATCACTGCCCATCAGGGGTGTCCTTGCAGCTCTCTCTGAAACAACGGGCCCTGGCCCTTGGAGGAGACAGGAGGCCGGGGCAAACAGGCCCCGGTCTCACTGATCCCTGTGGCCCTGCTCGGGTGGCTAGACAAGCCCCAGGTCGGCTAGCAGTTTGCATGGAGCAAGCTGATCTGGGCTTACCCTTGTCTGAATGTAAGGATCAGAACTGGAGGCTGAATGGCACTCAATAGCAATGCAAATGTACAGCGCCTGGCACAATGGGGGCTGAGTCCATTACCAGGGTGCCTAGATTCTACCATAATACACCTAATAGCAATGCAAACGCACAGTGCCTGGCACAATGGGGGCTTGCTCCATGACGGGGTGCCTAGATTCTACCATAATACACCTAATAGCAATGCAAACGTACAGCACCTGGCACAACAGGGGCCTGCTACATTACCAGGGTGCCTAGATTCTACCGAAATGCAAATGTACAGCACCTGACACAACGGGGGCCGGATCCATGACTGGGGTGCCTAGATTCTACCATAATACACCTAATAGCAATCAAAACATACAGCGCCTCGCACAATGGGGTGGTGGCCTGTGCCTCTGAGACGCCACGACATCCAGAACAGTAAATGATCAGGCATGACAACCACAGTCGTCACCATCTAAGGAGAACGCAAGTGAGAAACCACCACGGAAGGGAGTGGAACAAAACGTGCCTCCCGTCAATTGCTCAACCAAGGTCACTGGGTTTGCAGCTGCTGCCGCACCTCAGCCCTTGACAACACAACCACTTTGGAAACAGAAAGAGAAAGAAGAGGCTGCCCTCAGATCCCACCTGCCGCCCTCCCCTCCCTGCTCCCACCTTTGGCCCAACTCCAGGGCAAACTCTCAGAATTTCCCCCCCTTGGCTGCTGCCAGGGAGAAGATGCTGCAGCCCGGGGCTTCCGGGAGGAGGAGGCATGCGGCCCGAAGGAGGACACAGTGGTGACTTTCTGGGACGAGTGCAGTTGTTTGGGAATTAAAAGCTGACTCCTGGATCGGGGAGGGGAGTGCGGCCTAGTGGTTAGAGTGGGGGGGACAACTGGGAGCCAGGACTCCTGGGTTCTCTCCCCAGCTCCGGGAGGGGAGTGGGGTCTAATGGTTAGAGCAGGGGGGCTGGAAGCCAGGGCTCCTGGGTTTTCTCCCCAGCTCTGGGAGGGAAGTGGGACTTAGTGGTTAGAGCATGGGGCTGGGAGCCAGGACGCCTGGATTCTATCCCCAGCTGGGATGGGGTGTGGCATGTAATGGGTTATAGATGGCCCTTGTTGGTCAGGACTCTTGGGTTGTATTTCTGGCTCTCGGTGGGAGCGTCCTGGAGGCCAGGACTCCCGAGTTGTCTTTGCCCTCAGTGACCTTGGGCAAATACCCTCCCCCTGCTGTGAAATGAGGGGGTGACCCAGCTTCTGGAGTATCTGCCACGACACCGGCCTCACTCGTGCTGCCAGGGGACTTTGGAATCCTCACACGGAAGGTGCCAAGGACACACACAGCGTCACTGTCACTATAGTAATAACCATGTGTTTTGCAAACACTAATTAAGCGTGTGCGCTAGAGTAATTACCCTGACTTGACAGATCGGGAAACCGAGGCATAGGGAAGGAACAGCACAGGGTGAGTCACTGGCAGGGCTGGGATTTCTGGTTCCCAGTGCTGTTTGAGGTCACGAGAGTACACTGCTTCCCTGCGCTGGGGAGAGAACCCAGGCATCCTGAAGCCCAGCCCCTTCTCTAACCACTAGACCCCACTACCCTCCTAAAGCTGGGGATAGAACCCAGGAGTCCTGGCTCCCAGCCTCCCGGCTCTAACCATTAGCTCCCACTCCCCACCCAGAGCTGGGGATAGAACCCAGGAGTCCTGGCTCCCAGCCTCCCGGCTCTAACCATTAGCTCCCACTCCCCACCCAGAGCTGGGGATAGAACCCAGGAGTCCTGGCTCCCAGTCTCCGAGCTGGGATGGGAACCCAGGAGTCCTGGCTCTCAGCCCTGGGCTCCACTCTCTAACTCTCCTGCCTCTGTCCTTCCACATCCCCCAGCTTGGGAGACCCTCTGTCAGGTGCCCCAATGTTCCCTTAAAGCCCGGGACCCTTCGGGTGCGTCTCTCGCCATGGGCCTGCTGGGACCTCCGACCCCACTGGAAGGGGGCTGGAGTCTTGCAGGGAGATGGGGCTGAGCCAACTGGGCTGCCACACACATACACACACGTGTGTGTGCAAACAGCCATGCACGCACACACATTTGCACATACACACGCCCACACTCCCTCCCTCCAAGCCTGTTGCCCCTAATCTGGGCCGTGACTGGAGCACCGAGGGGGTTACCGTAATAGCGCTAAAATAATCGCAATAAAAATGTACACCCCACCCCCCAGCCCCATGGACCCCCGGTCTATGACTGGGGCTCTTCCACGCTACCGCAAGACATGTAATAGCCCCAGCCTCCAAATGCCAGCATCAAACCTCAGTTTCCAAGCATACAAGGCCACTTGGCTCCTGTCAGCCACCGCGTCCCGGGACCCCTCGGCCCAGCCCTCGCACTGCGCCCTGTGGTCGTCCACGTGCTCATCCCAGGAGCCGGCGCTCAGCTCTGGTTCGATACAAATCTCCAGGACTGCAGGGGCTCAGCTCGGCCTAAGCCCTCCCTTCACCCTGACCCCAATCACAAAAACACATGGGGAGCTGAGATGTGAATGGGGTCTAGTGGTTAGAGCAGGGGGCTGGGAGACAGGGCTCCTGGGGTCTATCCCCAGCTCTGGGAGGGGAGTGTGGTCTAGTGGTTAGAGCGGGAGGGGGCGGGGGGGGGGCTGGGAGCCAGGACTCCTGGGGTCTAACCCCAGCTTTAGGAGGGGAGTGGGGTCTAGTGGTTAGAGCAGGGGAGGGCTGGGAGCCAGGGCTCCTGGGTTCTAACCCCAGCTTTAGGAGGGGAGCGGGGTCTAGTGGTTAGAGCAGGGGGCTGGGAGCCAGGACTCCTGGGGTCTATCCGCAGCTCAGGGAGCAGAGTGGAGCCCACTGGTTAGAGCGGGGACTGGGCCTCACACTCACAATTGCTTGGTCTGGTGTTTACACCATTCCTGGCGTGCCCTGGACGCATTCCTAGCTCTCATGCTGCCCCCTGCAGGCTGTTAGAGGCACTGGCCTCTGTATGACAAAGGCCCCGGACGCCCAGGGATGGAGGGGGAGGGCAGCATTCGGGGCCGGGGGCGTCAGGGCTGGTTTCGGGGCCGGCCTGAGCCACACATGCTGATCCGGAAGGAGGCTGAGCCTGGCACAACCAGGGCCTGTATCAGCCCCCCAGCCTGCCCACCCCAGCAGCCAGGGGTGCGACGCCCTGGGCCGGAGTTGCAAAGGAAGAGACAGTGCTCTCACACACACACACACCCCTACACACTGACACAACCGCACAGAGCTCCCACACACACACCTACACACCGACACAACCGCACAGAGCTCACACCTACACACCGACACAACCGCACAGAGCTCCCACAACACACCTACACACCGACACAACCGCACAGAGCTCACACACACACACCTACACACCGACACAACCGCACAGAGCTCCCACAAACACACCTACACACCGACACAACCGCACAGAGCTCACTGACATTAACACAGAGCTCACAAAACCTCACTAACACAATCGCACAGCGCCCCCAGGCCCACACACAGCTCACAAATACCGACACAACTACACAGCTCTAACACACACACAGAGCTCACCCTTCACACACACAGCTAAAAAACCCGGACACCCGCAAAGATCACAAACACACACAGCGCTCACACAGCTAACCAAGACACACTGACACAAACACTGAGCTAACGCACACAGCTAACAACCCTGCCCCCCCCCACACACACGGCTAACAACCCCACCCAACTTTCAGACACTCTCAGCTCCCCAGACACAGATCTCTCTCTCTCCCACCCCCCCCAAAAACCAAACAAACACAACGCATCCCTCCCCCTCTTCCAAGGAAAGGCAGAGTTCACACCTCACCCACACCCAATTCACCCACAGCAAACACACAGCCACCCCCCCACCCGCCCCTGCCCGGACTGCCACAGCGCCCTGCCACACACGCTAACCCACAAACCCTCTCAGTGACGCACTGGCTGGCATGTCCGGAAACCCACCCGCCGGCACACCTGCTCTCGCCTGCGTGCACACCCAGTGTGTTGCTCACACACCTGCTGCCCTGTGCATGCCCCCTCGCACTCACACACAGACAGTGAAAAGAACAGGAGGACTTGGGGCACCTTAGAGACTAACCCATTTATTTGAGCATGAGCTTTCGTGAGCTACAGCTCACTTCATCGGATGCATGCCGTGGAAAGTGTAGAAGATCTTTTTATATACACACAAAGCATGAAAAAATACCTCCCCCACCCCACTCTCCTGCTGGTAATAGCTTATCTAAAGTGATCACACACACAGCTCACAAATACCGACACTTATCTAAAGTGATCACTCTCCTTACAATGTGTATGATAATCAAGGTGGGCCATTTCCATTTCCGTATCATACACACTGTAAGGAGAGTGATCACTTTAGATAAGTGTGGGTGTTTGTGAGCTGTGTGTGTGATCACTTTAGATAAGCTATTACCAGTGGGAGAGTGGGGTGGGGGGAGGTATTTTTTCATGCTTTGTGTGTATATAAAAAGATCTTCTACACTTTCCACGGTATGCAGCCGATGAAGTGAGCTGTCGCTCACGAAAGCTCATGCTCAAATAAATGGGTTAGTCTCTAAGGTGCCCCAAGTCCTCCTGTTCTTTTTGCGAATACAGACTAACACGGCTGTTACTCTGAAACACAGACAGTGCACACCCCTCTGTCACACTCACATGCTACAGTGCACACCCGCTGTCACGCTCACACATCTACTGTGCACACGGCCCTGTCACACTCACATGCTACAGGGCACACACCCCATCAGCCTGAACTGAGCCGGGGAACAACCCCTGGGGCCTTTACCAGGGCCCCGTCTGGTGCCCCACCAAGGAGGTGCTCCGGCCCAGTTCCTGTTTCCCTGGAGCTCAGAGGGGGCCTGGCCCACGCCCCAATGCACCCCAGGAGGGAGGCAAGGCACAGGGGAGTGCCAGGGTTGCAGCATAGGGTGCTCATGTTAAGAGGGCTCCCTTTTTCCCTGCCCCCTGCTCCCCAGCTGTATCACTCTCTGCCCTCCGCTCCCCAGGGGGTCCTCTGCCACTCGGGGCAGCCCTGGGGCTGGGGGCTGGCCTGCCAGCCCGGTGAGCCACAACAGGAAATCCTGCAAATCTGGCTGTGGGAAGAGGGCTGGGTTGCAGGGGACAGAGTAGGGGGCTGGGAGGCAGACTTTCGGGGGGGAATCAAGGGGCTTCTCCATCCCCCACTTCCAGCCGCCCCTCCCCGCCGGCCAGCCCATCCCCGCAGCAGGGCTGCCAGGGTGGGAAGAAGTTGCGTAAATCAGAAACAATGCAGAGAATTCCCCTCTTGCCATGCAAAGAACAGGCTGTTCTCTGTGAGTTCATCCCTCAGCCTAGATCAGCCACTCCCCGCCCCCCCGGCCACAAGCACCCCCCTCCCCTTTCCACCCCCACCTCTGCTCCCCCGGACCCACCACCACCACCACTCCGCTCTCAGCTGGAGGGATGAAAATCCGAACCAGGAAATGAGCTCAGAGGCCCACGCAGGAACTTCAGGGGAGGGGGAGTTGATTTTGGGTTTGCAAACAGGCCCCCCCCCTCCCCCGCCACTGCCAGGCAATGCAGGTCACGCAGCACAGTGCCAGCTACACTCAATGGAGTGGTTAGAGCAGGGGGCTGGGGGTCAGGACTCCTGGATTCCACTCCCAGCTCTGGGATGGGAGTGGTGTCCAATGGTTAGAGCAAGGAGGTGAAGCATGGTCTAGTGGTTTAGAGCAGAGAGGTAACAGTCAGGACTCCTGGGTTCTTCTTCTGGCTGTGTGACCTTTCCCATCCCTGTGTCTCAGTTTCCCCACCTATAAAATGAGGAGAATGCTACTGGCCCACATGCCAGGAGGCCGTGACAGGCCTCGTTAGTTATTAACATACAGCACAGAGAGTGAGTGACCCAGGGGGAAGGTATGTGACTGAGATCAGCACCTGGCCTTTGCTCCAGTGGAGTCCCTCTAGGTTTACACACGGGTATACCTCGGATCAGGATCTGCCCTGGTGGAGTTACTCCAGCTTTCACACTGACATAAACAGGATCAGAAGCTATAGTCACGCCACTGACATCCATGTGGCGACTCCTGTTTACACAACTGAGATCAGAATCTGCCTTGGGTTGCACTGAAGCCAGTCGGGGAGTGACTCCAGATTTACACCACTGTGATCAGAATCTGGCCCAGGCTGCACTGAAGCCAGTCAGGGAGTGACTCCAGATTTACACCACTGACTGTGTAATCTGGCCTGGCCTGTGTCCGAAGCGGCTTGGCTCCTTGTTCCCGCCCTGCTGCTGGGCTGGAGCTTGGCAGCTGGTTCCTGTTTCCAAGAGCTCACTGCTGCTCCCGGGTTTGGCAGAGAGGGGAGGCCACGCTGGCCTAGGACAGAGCGTTCCCTCCCTACGAGGGGCTCGTCCTTCCTTTCCCACCCCCAGCCACAGGATGCAGCTTCCCCCTCCCTGACCGCGACCAGCGGGAGCAGGGGCCCCAGTTCCGAGGCTTCAGCCCTAAAAATTCTGCAGTGATGCAACCTGCCTTTTCCAACCGCAGGAACCTGCCTAGAACTGGACGTCCTCTTCCCAGCCCTGCCGCTTCATTGCAGGAGGGGTTATTGGCACAGCCCCCCGCCCCCGCAACCCCTTGAGGGGAAACCCCCCAGGGAGCGGCGGCCAGAGGGATTTGAACTCCCCTCCCAGCTGCTGGAGGAGGATATTCATCGGCTGTGAGCAGCAGAGGGAGCTAGTACACACAGCTGAGTGGTCCTGATCCCAGCCAGCAGGGGGCAGCAGAGCACACACCCCTGGTGCCAGGTGCTGCACACTTTTATGGCTATTAGTTGTATTACGGTAGCACGTAGGGGCCCATCATGGCACTAGGCACTATACCATTTAGCGCGATTAGGTGGATTACGGTAGCACCTAGGCACCCGAGTCATGGACCAGGCCCCACTGTGTCTGGCGCTGTATATTTTAGTGCTATTAGGTATATTACGGTAGCACCTAGGAGCCTGAGTCATGGACCAGGCCCCATTGTGCCAGGTGCTGTACATTTTAGTGCTATTAGATGTATTGCGGTAGCACCTAGGAGCCCCTGTCATGTGCCAGGAGCTGTACAAACACAGAGCTAAACCCAGATGGGAGGGGCCCAGCTCACACTAGAGGCAGGGGGTGGGGGTGGACGGAGGGAAAAGGGGGGCAGAGGACCCCAGAACCCTGCCCCCCATCCCCAGGACCGACCCGCAGGCCACTTACGGAACATGGCGTCCAGGCGAACCAGGCAGCTGATGAAGTTGTCGAAGTCCATGTGGCCGTTCTCGTCCGAGAACCTGCGCACGATCATCTGGTACAGCTGCTCGTTCAGCCGGAAGCCTGGGGGTGGGGGGCAGAGACAGTCACTCCCCATCGACCTGAGACAGTCACTCCCCCGCCCACCAATCCCACCCCTCGGCGGCTCCTTACCCGCTGCCCCGAAGGCGCCTGGCAGCTCGCTGCTCCCGATGGTGCCGGATCGGTCCGTGTCGTACTGTTTGTAGACACACTGGGGGTAGGTGGGGGGGAGACAAATTGGTTATGGGCTAAGAGAGTCCCCCCCCCCCAGCACAAACACCCAGCCGCAGACTGGGGCTGGGCAGGGAGGGGGACCACAGGCAGAGAGATGGCCGATATGGGCAAGGGGGGAAGGGACAGAAGCCGAGATCCCCCCCCCCCGGAGAATGGCAGAGCAGGGGAGGGAAATAAGAAACCACCACCCCATTGCTCAAGTGGCACATGGGGGGCATGAGGGACACGAGAGAGACGCCCCCCCCACTAAAACGGCAGCCCCTCCCTAGAGCGCTGGGTGATGGAGGGAGCAGGGAGGGGGACATCAGAGGCTACGCAGCCCCTTAACTCTGCCCCCAAGGAGGGGACTGCTCGGATCCCAGCTGCCCCCTGCCGGGCACCCCCAGTACCTCTGGCAGGTAGGCAGGGGAGCGGCGCTGGGAATTCTGGGTACCCAGAAGGCAATGCAGCAGCAAGGTGTCCCCCCCACACACACACGCAGGGCTGAAAGTAACGCATGTCAATTCCAGCCGGGAAGGCTGCTTGGAGTCCAGCGCTTTTGAAAAGCCCCCCCCCCAAAACGGGGAGCCCCAAGGTCTCTCATTCCCCCTCCTGTTCCCACCCCAGAGGGGGGGTACGGTTGGGTCTCAGCCACACGTGATAACCACCCGCCTCCCCCCGATCTCTCTACCTGCCACTTCTTGATGTTCCCCCACAAATACTTGAACTCCTCGAAGCCCAGCTTCCCGGTCGTGTCGCTCTGAAGCGCTCGAGGTCAAGGAACAAAGACGTCGGCCAAAGCCACCCGGGGCCCTGCCAAGCCGCGGGGAGAGGATCCAGCAGCACAAGGGCCTTCAACATGGGTGGAAACGGCCCCCTGAGACTCTCACCCGTGCAGGGGATCTCCCCAGCCAGCGTGGAGCTGGGCATATGGGCCCCAGCATAGGGGGTGGATTAAGGGCGTGGCCGGAGCGCACTGAGCTGTGGCTATTCTCTGCCCCCCAGGGCCCAGAGGGGGCCGATCAGGGGCGTGGTCGGAGTGCACTGAGCTGTGGCTATTCTCTGCCCTCCAATAGGGGGGCGGATCGGGGCTGTGGCCAGAGCGCCCTGCACTGGGGCTGTTCTCTGCCCCTTAGGGAGTGGATCACCAGCCCCCCTACATTACCTGGGCATGGGCCCCACAACCTTCTCTTGCATCTAGGCCTATGTCCTGTGCCCCAGGAAGCCCAGACCCAGTTGATCCTGCCTAGTTCTGGCAGACCAGCTGCTGTGAATGGGCAGGAAGCTGGGGGCCTTTGCACCAGTGGACAGCAAGAGTGTCAAAGTGTCAAAGTTGAGCACAGTTGGCTGGGGACTGGGTGACTGCTGGCCAAAAGCCAGGGGCAATCGCCCCAAGGAGACTCATCTCCCTCCAGCGGGGCAGGGAGGACTGAAACGCACCCTTGTTACAGCAGATCCACAAAGGGATCCAGGTCCCGGGCTTGTTAAGAGTCTGGCTTAGCTAATTAAGCTCTGGGCCCAATCCCCGATTGTCCCTAGCCACAGGGCCCATTCGGGCTAGCCCGCGCCCACTTCCTGGAGCAGGCTGAGGGCAGCATTTTCTAAAGCAGGTGCTGATTTTCGGGTGCTGAATGCGAGTGGCTCTGGACCAGATTCCCAGAAAGCACCAGCTGCAGCTGAAGCCGAGGGGCGCTGGGGCTGGCGGGTGGATTTTCCCCCCGAGCCCTCATGACCAGGGGAGACTCTTTCCTCCCTCCATCCCTCATTAAGGGCCCCGGAGCTGCGTCCTTTTGAAGAACACAGGATTGGCTCCCCCGCCCCCCCAAATGGCCTGCCAAGCAAGGAACATGGGCTGAGATCCTCCAAAGGTATTTCAGCCCTCGAGCGGTGGGAGTTGATCCTCAGCGTTAGACAGGTGCTTAACTCCTACTGGTGACAGTGGCAATTAAGGTCCTAAAAACCTTTAACGATCTAGCCCCCAAGCTGCTGCAATGGGGTTTCTTAACCACAGTCACCTTTGCTCTCCCTGCCCCCCAACTCTACGCTCATATCCCCGTTTTCAGGATAGGACTATTGTGGGATAGACAATCACCTTCTCAGGCAGACAGGCCCCTCCTGCAGGCTGTCGTCAGGTGCAAAGTCCATTGCTTTATGGGCCATGTGCTCCCCCACGGGTTAAACTGTGAACCAAAGCACGCCTGCGTGCGTGGGAAAGCTCACCCCTGGTTTTCCAGGGCCTAGGGCAGCTGGAGTACAGTCCCGCATTTCAAGGAAGGGTACTAGGCCGGGGCTCTGCCCCAACAGTGACAGAGCAGAATGAGAGAAGCAGCGTTAGGCATCAGCTTTTAGAAACTAAACCTCCCACCATTGCAAAGAGACAGGTCAGAGCTTTCATTAGAATGACGACACCAAGAAACCTGCGGGCTGGGTTCCGATCGGTCAAGTGCCAGAGTAAATCCACCATGTGCCTGGTGCTTTCAATGGGAGGCTGCGGATTTACTCCTCGGGGCTTAGAACGCAGCCCGCTGTCAAATACATTTTATGGTTGAATGCAAAAAAAGTTTTAGAAAAACCCGAATAGGAAAAGTTTTTTGTTTTTGTTTTTTTTTAAAGAAATCAAAGGGCCAAAGTGTGTGTGAAACTCCTTGTCCTTCTGAATATAAATTCTAAACCGCACTTTGTAATTTGAAAAGCCCAAACTCAACTCCTGGGGGAATTCTGCATCCAAAAATGGAAAATGCTGCACTACAAATCCATTAAAATTCTGCATATTTTATTCGTCAAAATAACCCAATATAATCCCGCCAGGGATTGTGAAAGAAATCCCCCAAATAATTGAAACCAGCAGGAAGTACATCTGTAACAATACAGGGCACAAAAAAGATTCCCCCAGGCGTAGAGTTAAAGAAACCCCTGCACCCACATGGATCCTCACTGCAGGACCAAGGTGGAAGTTACCCTGAAGTAGGAGAGATGGGGAGGAAGGCAGAGAGCAGATGAGTCAGCTGAGCGAAGGCATCATCTTCGGGGGGGGGGGGCGGGGGGTCTGTCCCAAGCCTCTTCCCAGGGAGAGGTGAAGGTGCTCCCTGATTCTCTGAGAACAAATCCCAAGACTTCACTGCTCCTAGTCCCCCACACTTCTTCAGCTCCCTCCCCCTCATGATCCTTGCCACGGGGACTGTGCCCCCTCAATTGCTCTGCCCATGCTCACTGCCCCTCTCCCTCAGGGCACAGCCCTATGCCCTCACCTCTCTCTTCCCCTGGAGATTTCCCACCCCACTGGCCTTGCCAGGCTCCAACACCCTCCCGGCAACTGGGAGCCCTGTGCTCCCTCTGCTTCTTCTCACCTCCCACCACCACCTCTGCGGACTTGTGCTCCCCACCACCACCCTCTTTCATGCCTGCCCCACCCCCAGAGGCCCTACGGCAGTGGAGGAAACTGACCATGGGAGTCGCAGCCAGAGAATTCCAGGTCCTGGAGGAGGGACCTGCCTGTGCAAGGCTGCAGGTAAGAGCTCTGCCTGGAACTGGGGCGTGCGCCATGAGCTGACCTCTGGTGTGAAACTTGGCGGGGGGGGCTGTGCCCCCCCCCCTCCTTATATGGCGCCCCGGCCAAGGCTCCTTGCAGCTTCCCACAGCTGCTTGCATCAGCCTCTGCAGGGCATGTGCAGCAAGGAGCGCACACTGGGGCTGCACAGAGGTGGGGGATCACCCCGCAGCCCTCCCCCCACCACC
Source organism: Eretmochelys imbricata (assembly GCF_965152235.1). Lineage (NCBI taxonomy): Eukaryota > Metazoa > Chordata > Testudines > Cheloniidae > Eretmochelys > Eretmochelys imbricata. The sequence continues at coordinate 3,695,810 of NC_135594.1, read as the reverse complement.
CAACCCTGACACAGAGCAAGGGCCAGGCCTTCCCCACAAACACCCCAGTGCCCTGCCCTTCCCTGCTGGGCGCATCGCAATAGTGAGCGATAGAGTCAGAGTCTTACATGCACACCCAGCCCCGCAGCAGTGATTTACATCTCTCCCAGCTGCTTCCACGTGCCCGCTTGGGACCGCTGCCAAGGAAGGGCATGTGACCCCCCCTCTTGTGGCATCCCTTTCAGAATCAATTGTTCTGCAGGGAAACAAAAAAAATCTGTGGGGAACAGGAATTCTGCGCATGCTCAGTGATGCAGAATTCCCCCAGGAGTAAAATTCAGATCCCTGGAGCAAACTGGGAAGGGAGAGCGAAGGTGAAACTGATTACAAATGGAAAGTGAAACTGACCAGGCTAGATTGAGTCTGACAAATAGAGGGAAACAAAACTGAATCAAAGTTGTTTTGCTTTAATTCACTCTTTGGAATGGATTCTCCTCTAGGTTTTATGCCAATCTGATGCAGAGATAATTCTGTTCATTACTTCTGCTCTGTGTTGGTGTGAATGGAATCACGGTCCAGCCTTCTGTTTTAAACGATCACAGGCATTATCATAAATGAGCTTTAAATGAGCCGGAGCCCAACTCCCCTCTCGCTCCATGCTAGTCAGGAGAGAAATGTCTCAAAGGACAGAAAGGTTACAATGGGGTAAAGGCAGTGTGTTGGCGGGAGGAAATTAACACCTGGGGTTGTTTTAACTCAATGGCATTTCTCTGAAATGGTTACTCTTTAAGAAGAATAAACAATACACCCACCAACCTGGAAAGCTACAATCCAGCCCATTCACCTGGGGTTGGGGGAAGTTTTAATTTGATGGCAGAGACAGATTCTGTCTGATCCTCCTCACTTCATTAGCAGCACAATCTCGGGTCTCCTCGACCCCTCCTGAAGTCAAAGGGGAGTGGAGGGTGCTTAGGCCCTGGCATGGCAGACCCAGCAAGTAGATCGCGTGCCGGGTGAGTCAGTTTTAGCAGGGCTAATGCGTTCTGAATGTACGTGGGCCAAGACATCGGGTGGCATAGGCTAGTGTAGCAACAGTGAGCTCGGCGAAGGCCTGACGACAGCTGAGGATCACGCCCGGGCGGGAGGAAGGAGTAAGACCAGAGGGAGTTAGAGGAAAATGAGAGGGGAGGAAGAAGCAGAGCAGGAACATTTGTTTCACTCTCCATACGAACGAGAGCATCCACCCACGCAGGGAATTCAGAGGACATGAGACAGGCCGTGGGTCAGGTGCAAGTTTGTAAAGTTTCACCGTCTGACACAGCACCGGCCTGGAAACGATCCAAGTCTCCTTCAAACCACGCTGGTCGCAGAGCAGGAACAATAACTGTGCCAGCTCCGTGGGCTACGGCCCCCCTTGGGCGGGGATCTTGCCGGTGATCTTGTTGGAGCACTCCAGCAGGGCGTTGTGGATGTCCTTGGCGCAGGAGATCTGGGATTTGATCATGCTCAGGTATTGGGTGTAGGGCAGACTCTCGGTTTGTACCGCATCGGGTTTGGTGGCCGTCGGCACCAGGTTGGGGGAATGCTTGGTGCTGTCGAAGCTCTGGGAGAGGCATTCGTAGGCAAGCCGCTGGAAGGGGAGGGAAACAGTTAACACATGGGATCCGGCCACTCGCCCTCCGGCCTTGGGCAGAACAATCTTCCCTCTAGCCTCTGACCTGCCCCTGGACAGATCAACACCACATTTAGCCTCTATGCATTCACATTCTTGCCTGTACCCACAGTGCATCTGTGCTCATTTCTCCAAACCCCACAGCTCCCACCCCCTCCCTTCCCCTTGCTCTGAGCCCTCCCATCACCCTACTCCCTATGCCTGGGATGTCCTACCACATCATCTCCTGACAGACGCTCCTCTTCCTTCAAAGCCACCTCTCCCAGCAGTCCCCACAATGCCCCCCATCTCTTGAGCCCATTTTGTCCCGCTGCCCCGGAAAAGGCTCCCTTCAGTAGAGGGCAGAGAGCTCAGTCTCCCTGCTGAACTTGCCAGGGCAGGACCCATGTCTTTGTTTATGGCTGCAGACCCCTGTGTCAATGACTGAGATCAATACTCCCTAAAGGGACCTGTAATGATGCCCATGGCTGGGTCCCCTGTAGGGACCAAACCTACAATGCCTAGAACTAACAGTGAAGACTCCACTGTCTGAACTAAAAGGACCATTAGCCTGGAGACCGAACTGCTCTGCGTGACCCAGCCACGAGAGGGAGACAGAGCCACACAGTCAGAGCAGGGCAAATAACGGATTTTTTGGCTCTCTGGCAATTCTGAGAAGTAAAATAAAATAAAATAAAATAAAATGTAGGTCAAACCAAAAATGAAGGTTTTTTTTTTAAATTTCAGCAAATCAAGAACTAAAAAAGGTTAGTCTGGGGTCGAACAAAGCAGCTTTTGGTAAAATTAAAGGAAATTTTCAGATAGCCATTTGGACTAAAAAACATTTCAGATGGGGAAGGACTACATCTCCCAAGAGGCACTATGTCTCATGGCGCGAGATGATTGCATCACTGCAGTAGCGGGCAACATGGGAGACACCGTTTGGTTGCTTCACAGCCTCCTTCTCTATGGGCCGGGCTTTCCGGACAGCCTCCATCTCCCATGATGCCCCACAGCCAGCAACTGCAGTGATGCAATTGCCTCGTGGGTGCATCATGGGACACTAAGTCCCGCTGGGGACCCCGGCCTATGGAGGAGAACAGGGGACATGATGCCATCAAAACTACAACTCCCATGAAGCACTGTCGATAAGGGGCTAACTGACCAGACACAGCTCCAGCTGGTCGCACAGGGCGTAGAACTCCTCCAGGCTCTTGTCGAAACGCTGCACCACCCCATCGTTGCTCTTCCTGAAATAACAGGTACTGTGATACGGCAGCGGAGGCATCTGCTCCGGGAAAGGCATGCAGACCCAAACCGCAGCACCTCGCCCGGGTCAGGGATTAGGCCCCACAAGAGAGGGCAGACAGAATGGGGCTGATCCTCTGCTGGGACTGCTGGACCCCAGGCTGGGAGTCTCCCCTGTGACCCACAAACCTCAGTGTCAACTGAGAAAGAGGTGCAGAAGGGTTACAATTATTTCTTGAGTCTGGTTCATGACAGGGCATCACGTGAGCTCCCAAACGAAAGCTGGTGTCTCAGTGCTCAGCAATATCATTGGGAAAATGTACGTGCAGATTCTATGTATCTATATCTACTCCAAATACATTCTTCAAGTCTGGATCAAGGTACTGGTCACCAGCAAAGGTGAAAATCAGGTTCTCTCTCAGACAGGCCCTCTCTCTCCATCCACCTGTTGACAGGTAAATTGTGCAGGGTCCCAGTCACAGTGGGCCTCCCGTCACTGGCTTGTGGGGATTTAACAGGAAGAGAAAGAGAGCCGGGGGAGGGAAGGCACCCTTCACCAAGGAAGAAAAAGGACGGCAGTTTTGTTCCATGAAAAGGGGCCTTTTCTGGCAGCTTGGTTGAAAACGCTGCAGAGAACTTCAAGAGAGATCAAACTTCTGCAGACAGAAGGTTTAACCTGTTGAGTTTAGACTCTCTGAAGCGCGTTAAGATTTTGTTTGCTATGTAACCGTGTTTCCAACCTCCTCTGTGCTTTGGTAACAAATTTCTTCTCGCTTTCCCTACCAGAGGGCGGAGCGAGGTGGTGTTGAGCGAAGTGCTGGGCCTGAATTGCATTTTATGAGCACGGTTCCTGTGGGAACAACAGGCCTGGGATTCTGGGAGTGTCCTGGGCACCACAGGGGACATGCCGAGGACTTGGGAGTTGGCGTGCGTCTGCTGCTCCAGAGAGCGCGAGGAGGGCAGGGCTTGTGCTGCCCGAGGCTGCTGGATTCAGGGAGCTGAGCCATAGCAGGGCCAAACAAGCTGCTTCATGCTAACGGCAGGTGGTGCTGAGGTGCCTCCCAACCCTGGGTACCCCTGGGGAATATTGGCCCCCCACCAATGCACAGCAAGATGCTGGGGATCCCAACTGAGATGGGGCAATGCCGCCGGATTCCAGAGGATTTACAGTGAAGGGGGTGGGGCAAGCGGACACGGAAGGGGCAGAGTCTCCAGCAGAGCGGGCAGGGACAGAAACAGAGAGGATGGTAAATTGGGCCGGAAAGCGGGTGTAGCCCACCCCATCTTTAAAGGGGACATGTTAATGAGTCTTGGGGTGACCACTACAAAAGGGACAGCTGCAGGGCAAACTCTCCCCTCTTCCACACTCCCAACAATATGGCTCCCCCACCCCAGAGGGTCACCTCTTTAGCAGGGGTAGCTCAGTCACTGTCCCCCATTCAGTCCCTGGCCTCTCTGTAACACCTGCCCACGATGGGGCTGGAGTGCCGGAGGGGAGAGTGGGTTTTGGCCATGCGGCTGCCAGTTCCAACTAGACCCAGCCAACTCCTTTCACGTGGGCCCCCCTGCAGTTGTCAGGCGGGGGTGGCGTTTGGCCGTTACTCAGCTGCGCTGGGATTGAATCAGCACTGATTTGGGGCACCCTATTCAAGTCACCCAGGGCTTCATTCTCCCAGACGGTACCGACAGGAGCCATCGAGTGCCCAGAACCTGGTGCGCCTGCCATCCACAGCCACTTCGGGAAGTTTGGTTGCTAGGTACCGGAACAACATGGGCACCAGAAAGGCACCAAAAGCAGGCCTGGCTCTGATCTTTACTGACACAACAGAGCTAGTCACTCACCCCAGCCTATCTCGAGATGGCCCCATGAACTGCACTGGAGTCACTCCTGCTTTACACCAGGGGGAGTGACCGGCAGTGTCCTCTGATGCTGAGAAGTTTAAGACACGGGTGAAAGCCTTCTGGCTCCTGGGTTAGAAGATAGCCCTGCCCGGGGAGGAGGGGAGAGAATACTCACTGCCCGTTATCGATGTTCGTGTTCTGGACGAGATTCTGAGCCGCGATTTTCATCAGGTTCTGGAGTGCGAGAGAAAGCAAGAGTCAGACAGTGCAAGGTAAGTGACAGGTGCCAGCGCTCCCTCCTTTGCTTGGCTAGCCCTGGGAATGGGGTCGGGACTTGATGCCGTCTGTGCCCGGAGAGGCCGTGTTTGGGACCCTCACAGCTGTCACAAGAATCCTGGCTTTGGCAAGAAACAGCCATTAATATTAAACACCACACTGCACTGTGGTCCTCTGGGATCTCAAAGCAAATCACAACTGTGGGCTGGCGTTCAGTTCCCCATCTTACAGATGGGGAAACTGATGCATAGAGCCATGAAGCCATTCACACAAGGTCACCCATTCCAGAGCTGTGAAAAGGACTGAACTGCCAAAGTCTGCTGCTTTAACCACTAGCCACCACTCCCCACCCAAAGCCAGAAACAGAGCAGGCAGCTGGGGGTCAGGACTCCTTTAACCACTAGACCCCAATCAAAGCATTTTACAAACAATAATTAAACCTTACTCCCCCATCCAGGTGGTGAATATCCATCTCCTTGTTTGAAAAAGCAAGACACAGTCACGCAGGAACCATATGAGCTATTCCACTCTTGTGAATTTCTTAATGCAATTTACATCTAGGGGCTCTAAATCGGGAAAGACTAACAGGAACTGGAACCAAACTTAATCCACGAATTTGCTGAGTCAAATCAGGTCAGATGGCATATTGACAAGAGGAATTTGGGTTAAAGTTCTGTTCCATTTTATCTGAACGTTGCAGTTTCTGAGATGTTGACATTATTATCTAACCCAGCGCTGAGTCATTTACCAGAATCTCAGTCTCAAGTGGCTTATGACATGACACACAGATTCTGTACCGGTTTCATTCTCCTGAGTTTCTATTTTTGGAGAAGGGTGACTCACTTTGTTTTAAAAGTAAATATTTTGTTTTTAAAAAATGCTTTTTTTAAGTTGAACCTTTATAAAAAAGCCCCATCAGTCTGGGCAACAAACTCCCTGACTCAGATGGGGGCTGAGAAACGGATGTGAAATTTCGAGGTAGGTTTTAGTTTTAAAAAACGCCATCCTCTATATGTTGATTAAGCCTGGAAACTGAAACGTGACATGGAGCGTTTTCCCATGCAAAGGCTCTGGTCAGGCAAGCAATAGCTACCTTAACCCTCCCCTTTCAATCTCGTTGCCCGATGCCAATCCACAGGTTAGAGTATCATAAAATGAGTCTCCATTTCCTCACTCAAAGCACGAGAAGTTGCCGATGGGCAGTTTTAAAGGACCCCCCTTAGCACCAGAGACAGTAGCCACTGATATTAACAGGGCAGGTCACCCACATAAGAGTGGCCAGACGAATGGTCCAGCTAGCCCAGTCTCCTGTCTACTAACAGTGGCCAATGCCAGGTGCCCCAGAGGGAATGAACAGACCAGGGCATCATCAAATGATCCATCCCCTGTCACCCATTCTCAGCTTCTGGCAAACAGAGTCTAGGGACACCATCCCAGCCCATTCTGGCTAATAGCCATTGATGGACCTATCCTCCATGAATTTATCTAGCTCTTTTTGAACCTGTTGTAGTCTTGGCCTTCACAACATCCTCTGGCAAAGAGTTCCACAGATTGACTGTGCGATGTGTGAAGAAATACTTCCTTTTGTTTGTTTTAAATCCGCTGCCTATTAATTTCATTTGGTGACCCCTAGATCTTGGGTTATGAGAAGCAGTAAACAACACTTCCTTATTTACTTTCTCCACACCAGCCATGATTTTATAGACCTCTATCATATCCCCCCTTAGTCATCTCTTGTCCAAGCTGAAAAGTCCCAATCCTATTAATCTCTCCTCATACGGAAGCTGCTCCACACCCCTTGTCATTTTTGTCATCCTTTTCTTGACCTTTTGCAATTCCAATACATCTTTTTTGAGATGTGGTGACCACATCTGCACACAGCATTCAAGATGTGGGTGTACCATAGATTTATATAGAGGTGACATGATCTATTATCTATCCCTTTCTTAGTGATTCCCAACATTGTTAGCTTTTTTGACTGCCGCTGCTCATTGAGGAGCTGAAGAAAAACGGGGAGGGATCTCTAGGTCCCACCCCCCAGCTAGTCCTTCATACCCCTCCAGGGGGCACACCCAGCTCCTTTGGAAACAATGCAATAAGGAACAGACTGTTCCGACTCTCAGTCCACTTAATTATTACAACACAGAACACTCCACTGTGTAACCAGTTCTGGCACAACTGCCTCCAACGTCAATATTGAAGAGAGGCAGGCTGACTTCTGGCCATCTTTTGCCTGGATCCTTGCCAGCCGCCTGTCCTGGTATTGTGATCTCGCTTTATAAGGGCAAGGGTCTTCACAGCAAACGTAAGAGCTACAGGCCGATCACCTTGATGTCCGTGCCGGGGAATGGGTGTGTGCACATTCTGCTGGCGCGTTTGGAGCCCCGGTTACATCAGAAGCATCGGCCCAAACAGTCAGGCTTTATGGGGAACAGGTCCACGTTAGACACCATTTTGGCCCTCCACTTGTCGGAGATATGCTGCGAATTCAAGAAGCCCCTGCACATGGTGTATGTCAATCTTAAGCCTGCGTTTGATTCAGTTGACCAAGTCGGGCTATGGAAGGCCTTAAAGGGCATAGGTGTCCCAGCCACTCTATTGGACTTGATCAGCAAGCTGCATAACAGAACCACTGCTTGTGTACGTCTGGGGAATCGGATGTCGGCACCTTTTAAATCCGTATCTGGTGTCAGGCAGGGCTTTGTCTTGGCCCCTGCACTCTTTTGTCAGGCAATGGATTTCATAATGCAGCCTTCCATCAGATCCATAGGCACTAAAATCAGTGATCTCTCGCTCTCAGACCTTGACTCTGCTGATGCCGTTGTTCTCCTAGTATAGAGCCCCGACAGGTTTCGTGAGGCACTCCAGTAAACGGAGCAGCTGTCGGCCAAGGTCAGCCTCCATGTTCATGGTCAAAGACTAAAATGCAAAACCTAGGATCAGGTCCAGCTGTGACTCCAATCTCTTTGAATAATGAAACCGCCAAAGCAGTCTCCAGCTTTTGCTATTTGGGTTCAATACTCACCAGTCCCTCCAGCTCTCACCCGGGGGTTCTTCACCAGATTGGCATTGCAGCGTCTGCCATGGGTTGTTTACAACAAATACGGCATCATCATCATCTTGGCACGACAGCCAAGTTCAGATCTATTCGAGCTGTATCCTCTCTGTACTGCTGTACAGTTGTGAAACATGGACACTATGTCGCTCAGACGGGGCAAAGCTCGAGTCTTTCCTCACAAAATGCCAACATCGTATATTGTGCATAAAGTGGAATGACTTCATTTGTAATGCAGATGTTTACAGTTGCTCTGGTTTACAGACTACTGGGGCCATTGTCCACAGCCAACGTCTTACGCTTTTCAGACATGTTGCCAGAATGCTGTTCTCCTGGTGGCTTATAACATCCATGATAAAATCCCACCAACCGAGGGGTGGCGGCAGCTCACAGGCAGACCCCCTATTAAATGGGAACATTAAGTCTGTTCCGACATTGGACTTTCAGCCTGTTAAGCCCTTGTGACCACACAGGAACGACCCAAATGGCTAACGATTGCTACGATCAGCTGTTTAGCTAAGCATTGAAGAAGGCGGCTGGCTTTCTGGTTAAGGCACTGGAATGAATCTGGATTCTCTTCCCGCCTCTGCTACAGATGTCCTGTGTGCCTGTGGACAAGACATTTACCTGCTAATCGGGCAAACACCCCCTGCCCCCCCCATGTATTTTGGGCACCCAGGAAAAGCCTTGCCACTGGAATCAACAGCGTTATTCCCAGGCTTATGGTGAAGCACATGCCTGCAGCATCAGAGCGTTAACCTCGCTGGGCCTCACTCCACCATCTGCTGGACTGAGCGAATGATGCTTCTCTCCTCCTACCGGTTGTCTCTCCGGTCGGACTGGGAGCCCTTGGGGGGCAGAGACTGTCTCTCACTAGGTCCGCCTGGCACAATGAGGGCTCGGTCCTGAGTGAGGGGGACTCGAGGCGCGACTGTAATATCCCTAGCAAACAGTGAGTTACCGTTTCAACAAACGCACCGCGCGGCAGGTTAAAGGGCACCGCAGCCATGCTCCCACCCGGTGCAACACAGAAATGGCCCCCGCCGCGCTCATCAGCAAATACCCCCACTAAACAGCCTTAACTCTGCCCACCCCAGCAGCTGCCCCACCCCCCATCCCGCATGCCCCACCCACTCCCCAATAGACCTCAGCCGCCGCCCTGGAAGCTCCGCCCCCGCCCCTTCAGGCCACACCCCCTTCCGCTTAGCCCTTCCCCCTCACCTCCAGCGGTGGGCCCCGCCCCCTCCCCAGGCCCCGCCCACTCCTCAGGCCCCGCCCCCACCTGCAGACTCTCCTTCAGCTGCGGGATCAGCATCTTGTAGCGCTGCACGGGGTCGAAATCCTGCGCCTGCGCGGCGGCGGCAGCGGCAGCCTGAGCCTGGGCCTGCGCCTGCGCGGCCGCCTGGGCCTGCAGCTGGGGCTGCTGCCCCGGGCCCGCCTGGAGCGTGAGCGGCGGCCCGGGCGGCGGGGCCTGAGACGGGGCCGGCTGCTGCTGCTGCTGCTGTGAGGGGGCCGCCATCTTCCCTAGCAACGACAGCTCCCTCCCGGCGTGCACCGCGAACTACGATTCCCAGCGTGCACCACGCGCTCCCTGCTCGCACACTGACTAAAACTCCCAGCCTGCATTGCGCGCGCCGCTCCTCACCCAGCTGGCCCCTCCCGCACACGCCTGGAACTACAGCTCCCGGCATGCATCGCTCCCCGCAGACTGGAGACTCCCGTTCCCGTCATGAACCGCGCCCCTAGCGTTCATGCGCAATACGTTCCGAGAGCGCCGTTCCGGGCACTACAACTCCCAGCACGCCCTGCTCTCTGCCCGGAAGTGCACCTCTCCGAGCCGCGCTTCCCGTGAGACTGCGCGGTACCAGGGCCCTGTGAGCCCGTCCGTAGGTGTCTACCCCGGTGCCTGTCTCCGGGGCGGAGTCTCGGTCCGCCCAGGGTCCCGCCGCCTCGCCTCCCCGCCTCCCCGCATCCTCGAGCTCCCTCTCCCGGAGCCGCTTCGCGGGGCGCGGCCGCGTTTCCCGTCAGGCGGGCCTCGACCACCCTCCCCGCCCGCAGGCCCCGCGGCGGGGCAGCAGCGATCGCAGCCGCGGCCCCGCCATGGCCCCGACCATCCAGACCCAGGCGCAGCGGGAGGAGCCGGGGCACAGGTAGGGCCGCCCCCGGCCGCACGTCACAGCCGTGACCTCATACCCCCGTGACGTCACGGGGCCCGGACTCCTGGGTCCCTTCCCACCAGGGGTGCTGGGGAGAGTGGGAGTGGGGGGGAAGCTGGGAGCCCGGACTCCTGGGTCCCTTCCCGCCAGGGATGATGGGGGTGGGGGGAACCTGGGAACCCGGACTCCTGGGTCCCTTCCCGCCAGGGATGATGGGGGAACCTGGGAACCCGGACTCCTGGGTCCCTTCCCGCCAGGGATGATGGGGGGGGGGAACCCTGGGAACCCGGACTCCTGGGTCCCTTCCCGCCAGGGATGATGGGGGGGGGGAACCCTGGGAACCCGGACTCCTGGGTCCCTTCCCGCCAGGGATAATGGGGGGGGGAACCTGGGAACCCGGACTCCTGGGTCCCTTCCCGCCAGGGGTGTTGGGGGGAGCTGGGAGCCCGGACTCCTGGGTTCCCTCCCCTCCGCTAGGGGTGATGGAGAGAGTGTGTATGTGGGGGGGGGGAAGCTAGGAGCCTGGACTCCTGGGTCCCTTCCCGCCAGGGGTGATGGGGAGAGTTGGGGGGAGCTGGGAGCCTGCACTCTCCCCCCATAGCAGGGGTGATAGGGAGAGTCTGGGTCCCTTCACCACCCCACCCTCCCTGTCGGGGGGGATGGGGAGAGTCGGGGAGGGGGGCTGGGAGCCCAGACTCTTGGGTTCTCTCCCTGTCCCCCCTTCCGCCAGGGGTGATGGGGAGAGTTGGAGGAGCTGGGAGCCCGGACTTCTGGGATTCCCCCCCCATAGCAAGGGTGATGGGGAAAGTCAGGGTCCTGGACTCCTGGGTCCCTTCACCACCCCACCCTCCCTGCCGGGGGGGATGGGGAGAGTCGGGGCAGGGCGCTGGGAACCCAGACTCCTGGGTTCCATCTCCCGGTGTGTGGACAGCCAGAGCCCTGTGGGGAGGGCCTGTTCAGAGTCCCCTGAGAGGCCTGACCTAACCCCCACTAAACTCCAGCATAGCGTCACTGTGTGGCTGCCATATCCCACCCCAGACGTGGCCACACAAAGTCCACAGCAGTTCCACTTGGTGGATCCTGGCCCTGCTGCTGGTCTTGCCTCAGTTTCCCCTTCTGGCCAATAGAGCTGATGCTGCTGACTTGCCTTCTGTGGGGGAGGAGCAACGCATCAATATTGATAAAGTGCTTTAAATCGGTTTCACTCTATGTGGAGAGTCTGGGCAGGGCTCTCACTTTGGGGCAGCCTCCAAGGACCGGACCCACAGGCAGGTTCTCCTCCCCTCCCCCTCCCCCCCCCGGTGTTGACCCTCTTTCTGCCACTCTGTGCCTCAGTTTCCCCATCTGCAGAGTGGGGATAATGCTACCGACACTCTTTTGGTAAAGGGCATTGGACGAAAAGAGCCCACAGTGTTGTGATTATTTAATGTTGTTATTTATTTCCTTGTCTTTGCAGGCCCAACGCTCACCGGACCTTGCCTGAGAGGTATGACCCCTCCTCGTCCCACAGCTCACAGTTCCCCCACCGCTGTGCCCTGGGAGGTGGGGAGGAAACAGTCCTGTTTTTACTGCTCCCCTGCCCAGCCCTTGGACTTGCTGGCAAAGGCTGGTGGGGGGAGCGATTGCTGTGGCTGCGTGTCACTCACAAACCGGACAGCCGGACAGAATCATAGAATCATAGAATATCAGGGTTGGAAGGGACCTCAGGAGGTCATCTCGTCCAACCCCCTGCTCAAAGCAGGACCAATCCCAAATTTTTGCCCCAGATCCTTAAATGGCCCCCTCAAGGATTGAACTCACAACCCTGGGTTTAGCAGGCCAACGCTCAAACCACTGAGCTATCCCTCCCCCCCCAAAAGGAGTGTCTCAGGATGAATCATAGAATATCAGGGTTGGAAGGGACCTCAGGAGATCATCTAGTCCAACCCCCTGGTCAAAGTAGGACCAAGAAAGATTAAACCTTACACAATGAATCATAGACTCTCACAGTTGGGAGAGACCTCAGAAAGTCATCTAGTCCAAACCCCTGCTCAAAGCAGGACCAATCCCCAATCTTTGCCCTAGATCCTTAAATGGCCCCCTCAAGGACTGAACTCACAACTTTGGGTTTAGCAAGCCAATGCTCAAACCACTGAGCTATCCCTCCCCACCTCCGTCTGAGTCCCAGAGTCCCAGCAAACTCATTTCACGGCGGCCGGGCACGATCGTAGGTTGCCGTTGACGTGGGGCATTGGAGATTCCAGCACAGTTCGGTGTGGGGGGGGGGGTGTTTGGCACATGACCCCTTCCACTATCCCCCACCCATAGCTCCCTCTGCATGCACCCTTTCCTTCCCCCGCTGCTGGCGGAGGGTAAGGAACCCAGGAGTCCGGGATCCCTGTCCTCCATGGTGCCCTGCTCCAGACTCACCCTGTCACCCTAGGCTGGGCTGGTGGGATGAGGGATAAGGACCTCAGGAATCCGGGGGGGAGGAGGGGCAGACCCCCACCCCCAGTGCTGATGTCTCTCCCTGTGCTTCCAGATCGGGCGTGGTGTGTCGGGTGAAATACTGCAACAGTCTCCCGGATATTCCCTTCGACCCCAAATTCATCACATATCCCTTTGACCAGAACAGGTGAGAGAGCAGCTGCTGAGCCGGGCTGGGATCGGGGCCCCCTCCCAGGCTCACCAGTGCCGCTCCCGGGATGGAGGCAGGGGGAGGGGAGAGGGCTCTGCCCAGGGGGCTCTCCCGGGCCGGCGTCTCACCTGTCCCTCCCCCAGGTTTGTGCAGTACAAAGCCACCTCTCTGGAGAAACAGCACAAACACGACCTCCTCACTGAGCCGGACCTGGGCGTGACCATCGACCTCATCAACCCTGACACGTATCGCATCGACCCCAATGGTGAGAGCCGGGCCGGGCGGGCGCCCACGTGTGCATCACCGACAGATCCTGGGGCACTGTTTGTGTCTTGCACTGACTGGGGTGTGGGTGTGTGTGTTGTGCGTGCCCACGTCGGGCGGGGGCATCTTTTGCATTTCAGGGATCCCTCCTTGCACCCCGAATCCTGGGTTCTAGTTTCAAAGTGCCCCCCACGAAGCATCTTGCTCACTGAAGAATCTCCATTGCACCCATCTCCAATCAGTCCTGCCCCACTGAGAGCCGAACCCAGGAGCTTTGGAGGTGGGGGGTGGGGCATGATGGGAGGGGGGGCTGGCGCAGGTCCTGTCTCATCCTGCTCTGCCTCTTCCAGTTCTCCTGGATCCGGCCGACGAAAAGCTGCTGGAGGAGGAAATCCAGGCTCCCACCAGCTCGAAGAGGTAGCCCGGCCCCCAAAACACATGGCATCCCCTGGCTGTGGAGAGCAGCCCCTCCCTGAACCCCTGGCTAGCCAGCTCTCCCCGCCCTGCTGTGTGGCCTTGGGGTCCCTTTGCTCGGTCCCACCCGATTGAGCCCTGTCCCCCAGTGGAAGGTTCTTCCTCCCACACACACATCAGGAGGGGGCAATCAGCAGCTCCCTCTGCCCCACGGCCTAGAAGCCCCCCATCCTTTTCTGCCCTAGATCCCAGCAGCATGCCAAAGTGGTACCATGGATGAGGAAGACAGAATACATCTCCACCGAATTCAACCGCTATGGCGTGTCCAACGAGAAGCCGGAGGTCAAGTGAGTGGGCCGGGAGCCAGCTGGGGTGACTCTCCTGGGCAGGGACAGCATCCCAGGGGTGGGGGGGGACCATCCCCTTTATGGGAGGGAGGGAGGTTACCCTCCCTCTGGGATCTCCACTTCCTCTTGTGGCAGGGGGCCATGCAGCATCACAAGGAGCGTGGGGCGTCGGAGAGTCTGCTCGGCTGCCCCTGTGTTGGGGTGCAGTATTTTCAGCCACTAGGGGGAGACCTATCCTGGCACAGGACTGGTTGCGTCCAGCAGGGGGCAGCATAGGTCTGGTGCTTGTGGACCTAGCCACGGGTGGTGTTGGATCCGGTTCGATCCAGCCGGCGAGGGTCAGGGGGAGCGTCGCATTCAGCGATGCTGGTTGCATCCAGCCAGGGGGCAGTGTTTTCCCAGCAGGCCTCACTCTGCTAACTCTGCCCCCAATCAGGATCGGCGTGTCTGTCAAGCAGCAGTTCACGGAGGAGGAGATCTACAAGGACCGGGACAGCCAGATCGCTGCCATCGAGAAGACCTTCGAGGATGCCCAGAAATCAGTGAGTCGCCCTTTTAAATATCTCCCTCCTCCCCCACACAACGTACTGTACCTTTAAGCCTTAAAGGGCCCATGTTGAAAGCGGGGGGGGGGGGGGAGGGAGGAGGAGGAGGGGATTTAGGGTTACCCCTCCCCTGAGGCCTCACTGTCTCTCTGCTTCCTCCGTCCCCAGATTTCCCAGCATTACAGCAAACCTCGCGTCACCCCCATGGAGGTGATGCCTGTGTTCCCAGACTTCAAGGTAAGGCTGGGGGAGGGGGACTTAGCATCGGCTTCCCTAGGCCCAGGGGCACTGGCCCGTGGCACGCAAGGACCTTCGAGGCTCCGTTAGCGGCTGGGCCGGTCCTAAGCACCTCCCGGTCTGGGGCTAAGTGAGCATAGTGGGTAGCGCGCCGGGTCAGGAGGCAGGAGACCTGGCTTCTAATCCCAGCCCGTCCTGTGACCTCTCTGTGCCTCAGTTTCCCCATCGGCCCTGACTCCCCTCCCGCAGATGGAAGTGTAGCCTGAAGGGGGCTCCCCCCATGTTGAGGGAGATCCAGGGGCTAATGCCGGGGTCGCTGGTGCCTAGAGGAGGGTCTGCCTGATGGAAGGGCCATGGGTGGAGTGCCATGCCAGGGAAGTGGAGTGGGGATGGTGGCGGGGGGGGGGGCAGGGATCATCCCGCTAACCGACTCCTTCCCCCCTAGATGTGGATCAACCCCTGCGCCCAGGTCATCTTCGACTCGGACCCAGCCCCCAAGGACACCAGTGGGGCCGCGGCCCTCGAGATGATGTCTCAGGCGATGATCAGGTAACGCCGCACCCCTCAGCCTTGGGTGGGGTGGGGGTTCACCCTGCCTCTGCCTGGCCTGATATCCCCACTCCGCTAGCCAGAGCCCTTCCCGTGGGCCCCAAGAGCCGGGCGTCCCCCATCCCTGTGCTAACCTCCTCCCATCACGGAGAGCCGCACCATCAAGCGTTCTAGCAAGGCGGGGGCTGTCCTGCCCTGGAAGGAGGCTCCTCGCCCCCCCCGGGCTCAGCCCTCATGGGCTGCTGCTGTAGGGCCGTGGGAGGGGATCCCTAGCTAAAGGGGGGGCAGGCTGCTGTTTGGATGGGAGGCCCCTATGTGCTCTCTCCCATAGTCAGGGCTGGCCCCAGGGCGGCGCTAGGGGGCGCTGTGCTGCAGGGGGCAGTAGGGGGTGCTCTCCCTGGCAGTCAGGGCTGTGCTCCATGGGGCGGAGGGGAGCGCCGTGGGGAGCTGGGGAGAGTGTTCCTCGTTAACCCTTTCCCGGCCGTCTCAGGGGGATGATGGACGAAGAGGGGAACCAGTTTGTGGCCTATTTCCTGCCCGTGGAGGACACCCTGCGGAAACGCAAGCGGGACCAGGAGGAGGAGATGGACTATGCACCCGAAGATGTGTACGTGGCTGGGGAGGTGGGGGGCTGGGAGAAGGAGGAGGGAAGGGGAGTTGTGTGGGGGGCCTGGGGAAAAGGTGGGGTAGTGCAGGGGAGGGGGGGGCTGTGCTTTGGAATGGGAGAGTGGGGGGGAAGGGAGGGGATGTTGTGTTGAGGAATGGGGGAGAGGTGGGGTGGGGGGCTGGGGAAGTGGGGGGTCTGGGGAGGGGGGCTGTGCTTGGGAACGGGGGGAGAGGTGGGGTCTGGGGAAGTGGGAGGTCTGGGGAAGTGGGGGAGCTGTGCTGGGGAATGGAGGGAGGCTGCGGGGGGGTCAGCTTTGTGCTCGGGGGGGGCGGGGCGGCAAAGCTGTGGGGGTGCTGACCCTCTCTTCCCCCGCCCAGGTACGACTACAAGATCGCCCGGGAGTACAACTGGAATGTGAAGAACAAAGCCAGCAAGGGCTACGAGGAGAATTACTTCTTCATCTTCCGCGAGGGTGACGGCGTCTACTACAACGAGCTGGAGACCCGGTGAGGCGGGGGGAAGCCCGGGGCCTGCCCCAGCCGGGGCGCAGGGTGGGTCAGGGCCAGTGCCCATGGCCCGGCTCAGATCTCGGCTCCAAGGCCAGGTCTGGGAGGGCAAAGAGAGGGTGGAGTTCGTGGCCGCTGCCCGTCGGCACTTGAACCGATGGGAATTGACCGGCCGAGGGTAAACTGAGGCTGGAGCTACCTGGTTCCTGACCCGGAACGGCCTCCTGCTCAGAGCCGTGGGGGGCCAAGAACCGCACGGAGCCCGGCTGGGGCCATCCCAGGGAGCCCTGACCCCCCGGCAGCTGGGCCAGGGGGATCCCCAGCTCCAGGATGTGCCTTTAGGGGGCTCATGGAGCGGGTAGAGCTGTGGCCTGGGAAGAGGGGGCGGGGCCTGACATCGCCCTTCGTTTTCTCCCCCACAGGGTGCGGCTCAGCAAACGCAGGGCCAAGGCGGGCGTGCAGTCGGGCACCAACGCCGTGCTGGTGGTGAAGCACCGGGACATGAACGAGAAGGAACTGGAGGCTCAGGTATGGCGAGGGTTGCTCTCCGAGCTCTGTGCTGGGGGGCGGAGGGGGAGCACACTCAGGGAGGGGGGGCGGGGGGAGTCAGTGCATTCATGCCCCCCACGTAGCTTCTGTTCTCACCCCCTACGCTGGGATCTGGGAGTAGAACCCAGGAGTCCTGGCTCCGAGCCCCCATGACGAACCCACTAGAGCCCACTCCCCTCCCAGTGCTGGGAATAGAACCCAGGGGTCCTGACTCCCAGCACCCCCCTGCTCTAACCACTAGACCCCAATCCCCTCCCAGAGCTGGGGAGAGAACCCAGGAGTCTGGTTCCATGCCCTGAAAGCCCCATGCCACCCACTCTCACTGACTGAGGAGGGGTGCTGGTTGGGGTCCCAGCCTGGGCAGGGTGGGTGGGGTGTGCCCCCCACCGCGTGGCTAACCCAGCTCCCCGTTCCCGGCAGGAGGCTCGCAAGGCGCAGCTGGAGAATCACGAGCCGGAGGAGGAAGAGGAGGAGGAGATGGAGATGGACAAGGAGGCCCAGGGCTCAGGTAGCGGCCACGGAAGGGGGGGTGGCATGGGAAAAAGGGGCCCCTCTGCCTGTCCCCTCCCCCATCGGCTTCCTCCCACCCACTGCTGGTGGCACAGGGGCTCACAGCTCCCTCTGGTGGCTGCCCTTGGGACTGCCGTGGCACTTCATCCTCGGTCTCTCTGACCCCACACACACCCCCCCGGGGATGGTGCTGCAGCTCCCGCTACAGGGGGCAGCCCTGAGCCCTGCCTCCCTCATGGACTGGTCCTGTTCCCCACCCCCGAGGATGGCTCCTGTGGCCCCCCCCCCCCCCAAGAATAGGAGGTGAGCAGCCATCGCTTCTCTCTTCCCTTCCCCCTCCCATGGGAGGGCAGTTCCCTCTCTTCCATCAGCCCTCCATCTCCCTTGGGGGGATGGTCCCCTTTCTGCCATCACCCCTCCCGCACTCCAGGGGGTGATTCTCCCCTCCCTTCCGTCACCCCCCTCCCCGCCATCACCCTGCCTCGACTGCCCCCTCCCTGCTGGGGGGGCCCGGCCCTGCCCCTCTGACTCTGTGGCTCTCCCCGCAGACGAGGAGCCGGAGAAGGGCAGCGAGAGCGAGCCGGAGGCCAGCGAGGAGGAGGAGGAAGAGGAGGAGGAAGAAGGACGCTCGGGCAGCGAGAGCGAGCGGGAGGCCAGCGGGCACAGTGCCAGCGAGGGCTCGCCGGAGGCCAGCGAGGAGGACGAGCGGGCGGCCCGCGACAAGGAGGAGATCTTCGGCAGCGACGACGAGGACTCGGAGGGCGAGGGGGGCGGCGGGCGGCGCAGCCCCGGGGAGGAGGAGAGCGGCAGCGACGGGGGCGGCCGGCGCCCCTTCCTCAGCGGCAGCGAGGGCTCCAACGCCGAGGAGGAGGAGGACGAGGAAGAGCGCAGCGGGAGCGGCAGCGAGGCTGCCTCGGACTCGAGCGAGGAGGGGAGCGACAGCGACTGAGTGGGGCGCAGCCCCTTGCCCCCCCGCCACCTGGGCCAGATCCAGCCCCCCCCCCGGGGGACCGTCACTCCAGCCTGCGGCCACCAGGAGGATGTGGGCATGATGGGGAGGACTCAGGCTCTGCCTGGCATCCCTGTGCTTGGTCAAAGACCTCTGGGGTCGTCCCCCCCCGACACTGGGGTGTTTTTATTCTTACTGCTGTTTGTTTTGCCCCCTGTACATACCAGGCTGTACCAGAACCCCCTCTCCGTCCTCAATAAAAGGGTCTCGTCCTAAAACCCGGGCGTCTCTCCCCCGACCCGCGCTCGGCTCTGGCCCTGCTGGCATCAGCGCCTCCCTCAGGCTGCGAGCAGAGGGTCCGGCATCCGCTGCCCAGCCCCCTCCTTTGCCGGGGTGCTGAGCCAGCAGGGTCTATTCTCCCTGGAGCGGGCGGCGGGTGCAGTGCGCCCAGTCAGAGGGCTGGGGCGGGAAGGCACCCCGGGAGGAGTGGGGGGGCAGGTACTCCAGGGAAGAAAGGGCTTGTGTATCCCTAGATTCCCCATCCCCTTGTGCCCCAAACTCTGCCCTGTCCCCTGCAAGGGCTGGGCTCGAAGCTGCAGTCGAAGGGCCGGGGAGGCAGGCTGGGTTCCCCGCTCTCTGCGTGGCCAGGGCCGGGACTCACCAGCCCTTTCGCCGTTGGAAGTGTGAGCGGGAGATCGGACCCTGCATGGGGAGGGGAGCGGGGCGGAGCCCTTCTTGGGGAGGGTTAGGGGGCATTTGGGGACAAAGGGGCTTTGAGGTGGGGGCAGGACCTTGCACAGCCATGCTGGCACCTGGGGCATTGAAACGGACCGGCATTTCCCTCGGCTGGGGAAACCGCCCCCCTTGCTCCCCTGGGGGCCCTGGCCAAAGGCGAGCACACCGCTGCCTCGCAGCTGCCTCGGGCGCCCAGGGCTGAGGCGAAGGTTGGGGGTGCATCCGCTGCCCTGCTGGGGTACACTGTACCTCCACGTAGCCCCCTGGAGCCCCCCACTTTGCTCGGGGTATGGCACCTCCCGAGGCATGCTGCGTCCAGAACGTATCGTCTGCCAGCCCGCCAGCTGCTGAGCATCCTTCTCCGGTTAACGGGCCAGGGCGAGCGCTGGCTAGGGACGGCCGGGGTGTTGCCGTAGGTGTGTTACTCCCACACGGCGTGAGGCTGGGGAATAACAAAGGCCTGGAGTGTCACGGACGCAATTCACCGGAGAGATGCTTCGAATCGCACCTGCCCAGGCGCCTGCTTTGTCTATCCCCATGAGGGGGTCAGTGAGGAGGGGAGAGGCGGGTATAAAGTAAGAGGCAATTAATTTCATCTTCGTCAGCTCTGTGCCCCGGTCTCTGCTGGAAGGACCCTGCGCTAGACGGCCAGAGGGGTCCGCGTGGGGAGGTTCAGGCAGTTTGCGATTTGATCGTTTTCTTTGTGTGACCAGTTCTGACCTTTTGAGGCCTCGATCACCTCGAATCTCTCTCTCGTTAATAAACGAGTTTTATTCTTTTATCTAAACCGGTGTCTTTTGATTGCAGGGCGTGGGGGAATCTCGGCTCCGGCTTAACGACGGCTGGTGCCTTTCCCAGTTCCTTGGATACAGTGACGACTTGAGGCGCTTGCCCTGGCCAAGGGGGGCTGGAGCAGTGTCGGACGCACGTTTCTGGGGGGCAAGGCTGGGGCGATTGGCAGGCGCCTCCCTGGGTACGGCCCACGAGTGGCTGGGGGATCGTTCACGTCATGTAACAGGGCGTGCCGTCCCGTGCTGATTTCTGTGCGAGGCAGAGCAGCGTGAGCGGTATCTGGAGCTAGAGAGTTAAGGGGTCCCAACGTTTCCACAGGCCGGATGGTACCGTGGGGGATGTCAGACCCACACCCCACGCCTGCTGGAAGGGTCGGGATTCGGGGGGGGGCCGTAGGGTCTGCTAGCTTGGCCTGCTGCTTCCAAGGAGAGCTGGTTTTGGGGGGGTGAGAATCAGCTGGGGGGGCCGTGCTTATTTTTTCTCCCCCCCAAGATCCTGCTGGGGGAGGGATTGTGTAGGGGGAGGTGTGGGATAATCAAGGAGGCCCCGGACAAGGCCAGGTACTTTACCCCAAGAGGACTTGGAGGCATTTACGGGGGGGGGGGGGGGAGGATTCTGCAGAGGAACCCCCCGACTCAATCCAACACGGGCCAAACCCTGGGCTTTGCAGGGAGGGGGCCAACCAGGCCCGGGATGAGTGTGCGGCACGCACGGCTGTGAGACTTATGTGTGCGGGGGGGGCTGTGAGTGTGAGACGTGGTGGGGGAGAGAGAGAGACACACTCCAGCGTGCAAAGGACACGTGCGTGTGGGTGCCCAAGGCCCATGTGTGCGAAGGAGGTGGATGCAGGTGTTAGTGGGCCTGGCACAAGCGGCTGTGAGTGAGTCTCAGGGCCAGACGGGGCCCCAGCCAGATGGGGGCCCAGCCCAGACGGGGGCAGAAGGACGACACTGAGCGAGGGACGAGCAGGGTGTGTGTGAGAGACACTAAGTCGTGTGCAAGACGCACACAAAAGTGCAAAACACCTGGGGCCAGGTGGGGGGTGTTCTCTCCCCAGCTCTGGGGTGGGAGGGTGCAGTGGTCAGGGCAGGGGGGCTAGGATGCCTGGGTTCTCTCCCTAGGGCAGGGTGGCAGGTTGTGCTTGGTGGTCAGAACTGGGGGGAGGGGCTGGAGGCCTGGGTTCTTTCCCTGGGTTGGGGTGGGGGTGGGAGATGGGGAACTGGGGTGGGGAGAGGGCCCAGGACGCCTGGGTTCTCTCCCTAGGTCTGGAGGGGAGGGGAGTCTGCTGCTGCAGGAGGGGCTGGGGCCAGGGCGCCCGTGCTCTCTCCAGGCTCAGGGAGGGGAGTGGGGGTCTAGTGGTTAGGGCAGGGTGGGGGAAGGTTCTGGGGAGCAGGACGCCTGGGTTCTTTTCTCTTCCCAGGTTGGAGGGAAGAGTGGGGTCTAGTGAGGGAAGGTTGGGGGCCAAGATGCCTGGGTTCTCTCCTGGCTCGTGTGGGGGTGGGGCTGCGGGGGCAGGACGCCTGGGTTCTCGCCTGGCTATTGTGGGGGCAGGACGCCTGGGTTCTCTCCTGGCTCTGGTGCGGGTGGGGCTGGGGCTGCGGGGGCACCTGGGTTCTCGCCTGGCTCTGGTGGTGGGGGGCGTAGGACGCCTGGGTTCTCTCCCGGCTCTTGGTGGAGGGCAGGACGCCTGGGTTCTCTCCCGGCCTGGCCTTCCCTTCCCCCGGCGGCGGCTGCAGCTGGGCGGCGCAGGGGGGGAGCTGGGCGCTGGGCCCGGCCTCGCCTCCCCGGCTGGCTCCGTCTTCGGTCGCCGCTTCCCAGCCCGGCCCGGGCCCGGCCCCGGCCCCGGCCCCGGCCTGGCCGCGTGGGGACCCTCCGCGGTGAGTCCGGCCCCGGCCCGCGGGCGGCGGCGACTGTGGGGTGAATTGGCAGGGAGTGGGGATCGGGGTGTGTGTGTGTGTGGGGGGGTAGATCTGTGGGGCAGGGCTGGGCTATGGGGTGGGGGTAGATCTGTGGGGCGGGGCTGGGATATGGGGTGTGGGGGGGGTAGATCTGTGGGGCTGGGCTGTGATATGGGGTGGGGGGCGCTGGGGATAGGCGGGGGGTAAATGTGTGGGGCAGGAGTGGGGTGTGAATGGGCAGGGCTGGGGTGTGGGGGGAGTGGGGTAGATTTGTGGGGATGGGATGTGGGGTGGGAGAGCTGGGGCCAGGATGGGTGGGGGTAGATCTGTGGGGCAGGGCTGGGATATGGGGCGTGGGTTGCTGGGGGTAGATGTGTGGGGTGAATGGGCAGGGAGTGGGGGTTGGGGTGTGTGGGGGGAGCTGGGTACAGGTGGGGGGTAAATGTGTGGGGTGTGGAGGTGAATGGGCAGGGCTGGGATATGGGGGGAGTGGGGTAGATCTGTGGGGCTGGGATATGGGGTGGGAGAGCTGGGGACAGGATGGGGTGGGGGTAGATCTGTGGGGCAGGGCTGGGCTATGGGGTGGGAGTAGATCTGTGGGGCAGGGATCTGAAATGCAGCAACCTAGGCCCAGACCCTCACAGCTGCTGCCGGATGGTTGAGCTGGACCCCAAAACGGCCATCGTCTGGCCTCTTTCCTGGCTGAAGGGAACGTGCCCCCCCATGCTCTGAGCACGCCCCCACCCCGAGTGCTGGGGGCTGGCCCCTAGGATGGGGTAGGATGTGGAGGGGGTGGGGGGGCCTTGTGAGTGGAGACTGTCACTTCCCCGTTAGCGCTGAACGAAATACCTGTGGCTGGATGGGATCGGCTGCTGGCCGGGACAGAACCCAGGTTCTGCCAGCCCAGTGCCCCCTCAGCTGGGCCACTGAGTTGCAACTTGCTCTGGGGTGGGGCACGCCTGGGTAGGGCAGCTGGTCTTATAGGGATCCCTCATCTGGTGCTGAGAGGCAGCCACTTCTGGGGTGGGGAGCGGGCGGCTGTTTATACACGGATCCATTGCCCGGCCCTGAGACGCAGCCACTTCTGGGGTAGGATGCAGGGGTCCGGGGGTCCCAGTGGTGGGGTGGGGGACACAGCCTGGGTCTGGGCTCTAACGAACTCTCTCCCTTCAGTGCAGGCCGGATGCTCCCCGTCCCCACCATGAGTGAGCTGGGGTCGCCCCACCGCAGCAGAGACCCCCCAGCCATCTTCCGGTCCCAGCCGGGCCCCCTGACACCTTCCCGAGTCCTCTGAGCCCTCGGCCCCGTCATGTCCCAGGCCGGAGAGGGGCCGGACCGAGCGGCCCGGCCCAAGGAAAGGTCAGGCGAGGCCGGGGGCCGGCGCAGCGGACGCAGGCGGGCAAAGCTCCCGGAGACCCCGGCGGGGCGGGACCCAGAGGGGGCAGAGCCGGGCCGGGGGTCGGGGCGCTCGCTGCGGCAGAGGATCCGGGACGCGGTGGGCCAGTGTTTCCCCATCAAGGGGCACGGCGGGCCCCGCGCCCCGGAGTTCTCCCCCTCCCAGCGCAAGATCCACCTGCGGGAGCTGATGCTGGAGACCTGCCCCTTCCCGCCCGGCTCGGAGCTGGCCCGCAAGTGGAACCTCATCAAGCAGCACACGGCCCCCGTCTCGGCCCAGGAGGGCCTGGCTTGCGGCGGGGCGGGGCCGGCAGAGGACGAGGACGACCGGCTGCGGGAGCGGAGGCGTATCAGCATCGAGCAGGGGGTGGAGCCGCCCCCGGACGCCACGATCCACACCTTCGAGGCCAGGGCGCAGATCAACCCGCTCTACAAATTGGGGCCCAAGCTGGCCCCCGGCATGAACGAACTGGCCGGGGACAACCGGGCCACCCTGGCCCCCCAGGAGGAAGAGGAGGAGGAGGTGGTGGCGGCCCCCGAACCGGAGCTCCGCGTTCACACCCAGATCGACTACATCCACTGCCTGGTGCCGGATCTGCTGCAGCTGACCCGGCTGGCCTGCTACTGGGGGGTGATGGATCGCTACCAGGCCGAGGCCCTGCTGGAGGGGAAGCCGGAAGGGACCTTCCTGCTGCGGGATTCGGCCCAGGAGGATTATCTCTTCTCGGTCAGCTTCCGGCGCTACGGCCGCTCGCTCCACGCCCGCGTCGAGCAGTGGAACTATCACTTCAGCTTCGACGTGCACGACCCCGGCGTCTTCCACGCCCCCACCGTCTCGGGCCTGCTGGAGCGCTACAAGGACCCCAGCGCCTGCATGTTCTTCGAGCCCCTGCTCTCCCGCCCCGTGCCCCGGCCCTTCCCCTTCGCCCTGCAGCACCTGTGCCGGGCCGTGGTGGCCGGCTGCACCTCCTACGATGGCATCGGCCGCCTGCCCATCCCCGGCGCGCTCCAGGAGTACCTCAAGGAATACCACTACAAGCAGAAGGTGCGGGTTCGGCGGCTGGACACCTGCTGGAACTGAGCCCCGCACCCAGCGCCCTGCCTCTGGGCCACAGCCCAAGTACGAGGGGCTTGGGCTTGGCTCCGGGATCAGGGCCGATACGGGGCCGTATTGCCCGTAAACTTTCCGCCTTTACAGCAGGTTCTGGGCCCCCCCGGTGCTCTGGGACCGTCGGCCTCAGCGGGGGGGGGCAGAACCATGTGTCCCAATTGCCGTTCCACCCACGGGGCTAGGAGGGGGAAACTTCGTTAAAGGAGCCCCTGCCCCAATCCTGGCTGGGGGGGAAGAGGCAGCCGGAGCCTCAATCAGCTGTTTTATTGAAAGGGGCCGGGCTGCTGGAATAAAGTCATGTTGCTGTGACTGTAAGAGGCCCCTGCGGTCGTGTCTCCGGGCTGTAGCAGGGATGGGGGTGCCCAGCTCTGGCCCTCAGTCCCCGCCGATAGTTGGGAAAGGGGGTGGGCTGCTGCCAGATGATTTGGGGGTTCTCAGCCACACGGGAACATTGTGGCTGCAGGGCGCCCGGGGCTACAGCGCTGGGCTGTCTGCTCCGGCTAGTGGGCAGGGACAGGCTGCCTTCGGCGGCCCTGGCTCCAGCTGGGATGAAACCCCTCAACTGAGAAAAATAGGGACAGCGCTTGGGATCTGGTGCAATGCTCAACCCTGACCCACTCCCCATCACCCCCTATTCCAGCCCTGGGCTCCATACCCCGACCTTGGATTTTCACCGGAGGTTGGTCCCTCGTAAAGGGGAGCAACCCACCTGGCTCGGTTCCTTTGGAGGCCACGTGGTGGGATCCCAGCTCTCCAAGAGGGGGCGGGGGGGAAGAGACCCATTCCTTGGTCTGCTCCCACTTTGTCCCCTGCCACCGATCCCCCTGCCCTGGCCGTGCAATACAAGAGCATCCTATGTACCATTCCCTGGGCTGCATGAACGGGCATCTCGCACTGGAGTAGAGGGGTTCTTTCCCTTCCGTGTTTGCTGGTGGGATCCGGTGTCCGGTTCTGGTGCCCACAATTGGAGAAAGACATTGATCATTCTCGTGGCTCTTCTCTGACCCCTCTCCAATTGATCAAAGGGTTAGCAAACCTGCCTGGTAGTGAGAGACTCCAGGAGCAGAAATGACTGAGCTCAACAAAGAGAAGGTGAAGGGGTGACCTGCCCAGGGAACGAGTATTTAATCAAGGGCTCGTCAATCCAGCAGAGGAAGGTCGAACACAACCCACTGGCTGGAAGTTGAAGCTGGACAACTTCAGACAGGAAAGGGGTCAGTTTTGAATGGTGAGAGTCATTAATCTCTGGCACAATTGAGCGAGGGTTGAGGTGGATTCTCCAACGTGGCCCGTTTTTAAAAGAAGCTGGGGTGTTTTTTTTAACAGCTCTGCACTGGGAATTATTCGGGGCAGATCTCAGGCCTATTACATGGGAAGTCACCCGCTAGCTGCTCACACTGGCTCCTGCCAGCCTTGGGATCTTGGTGGTCTCTGCCTGCAGGAGCCAGATCCTTCCTCCAAAGGGTTGGGAGAAAACAGACAAAACTGCCCCCTTTGTGGATTCTGAGAGGTGGCTGGCAGCAAATTCACCAGCAGCCCCCCAACCTCCATGCGTCTTTCACTCGACCACCTGCTCCCAGGCAGGGAACCAGGCCCCTTGGCAAGGGAACGATCCCAGGACTGATCTCCAGGGCAGCAAACGACTCACCAGCCAGCAGCTGGTCCATAGCCCACCCCGCCCTTGCAGCTATTGGGGTCCGGAGGATTTTGACCATGGGATGCCCAGCCTGCTCTAGGTGTGGGGAGCAGGGGTGTCTCCCCCTTCCAGAGACACCCCTTGAGTTGTTTATAAGCCTCCATTTTTCTGCACCTGGCCAGGCACCATCTCAGCTCAACTGCGGGGCCTAGAGCCACCTGGCCCTGGGGGTGTGGGGTGAGACAAGACCCGGCTTCCCCCCATCTTCCTCCAGGGCAGCCCCACAATCCACCACCCGCCTTAGGGACACTTCAGACAGGAAAGTGGGACCCGCTTCCAGGCAGGCAGCTATGGGGGGGAAGTTAATGACCCAGGACACGTTTGTTCCACCTCCTTGGGGGCAGGGGGTGGGGTGGGGGCCGCAATCCAGGAATGAGGATCAGAGCCCTCACCCCAAGGTCTCTCACCCCCAGCTTCGAAAGAAGGGAGCAATGCCAAGGCAGAGCTGTGGAGAGAGGGAGAGGTGCCAGGGTGGTGTAGGACACAGGCCTGTTCCAAGACCAGCGAGTGAATTTGTGGGCAAGGGGTGAACCACTGCCCTGGTTTCCTGAAGCGCCGAGCTCTCTGCCAGCACACTCAGGCCCCCGGGGCTAGGCTCCCACCCACAGCCTCAAGAGTCTGCTCCAACCCGGGGAGCAGGGCCGGTTCCAGCCCCGCAGAGCCAGGCAAGGGACAGTCCGGCCTTGCGGGGCTCGGGCCAGGTGGCGCTATGCCCAGCAGGGGTTAGTGCCAGAGCAATGGCTGGAAGGCCCAGGGAGCTGGGGTCCGACGCATGGGCTGGGCCCCGTGACATGTGCAAGCTGGCACAGTCCTGCCCTGTGCGGCAGTACGAGCATCAGCTGGGCACGGGGGGGCCCTACCGAGAAGAAACTCGAGTCGGGGCCCAGGGTTCAACACGATGCCAGCTAGGAGCCAGGCACCGATCAGCAAGTGCGCTGAACGGGGCTGGCCCGAGACGGCTCCCACCCCGGCAAGCAGGTGCGCCGCAGCAGCAAGGGGCCCCGCTGGAGGCAGAGCTGGGATGGGGGGGGGGGGTGTTAAGGCTCAGCCTAGGGGGGTTGACAGCATGGGGGAGGGGGGAGAGCAGAGGGGTTCTGCCCAAGGACCCCTCGTTACAGCCCAGCTCCGTCAATCCCAGCCTGTTTGTCAAAAAACAGCTGAAAGCCCCCCCATCGTTCGGCACCGACAGGCTGCGGGGGAGTCTCAAGGGCCCGTTCGTCCCCACAGCTCAGACTACATCTACCACAATGCACCACAGAGTCCCTGCCCCAGTGCACAGTGGGAGATGTAGTTCATCTGGGAGAGTGAAATGGGGACAGGCAGCTGCCAGAGGATGACGCCTGGGGCCAAGGGCAGGCGAGCTCCTGAAAACACAGAGCTTTCTGGCCCCACAAAGCTAAATTTTGCCTGCAAACTTTTTTTTTTGGGGTGGTGGGGGGGGGAAGAGAATCACTGTTGAAAACCCCATTTTCTGCCCCAAGACAGTTTGGATGAAGCAGCCCAGAGTAGGGGGACACAGCAGAGGACCTTGGCAACTGCTACTGCACAAAACCGCTCAGGATCACGGAGAGGAGAAAAAAAGCCACCGTCAGGCCTTACACATGAGCAGAGATGCTGCCGTCCCAGGCTCTCCTCTTGGGAAGCCAAGCCAGTCCCCAGCGGTGCCCACGGGGCCCAGAGCAACAGCTTCTGGCACAAGGGGGGCAGGCCCCGAGGTGGGGGAGACGCTAAAGGCCAGGCACAGCCGACAGGATTCACCTAAACAGCTGGGTCCCTCCTACCGCTCCCCCGGCGCTTGCCCTGCACAGGGAAGGAACAAAATACAATCAGTGCCCTGCCCTCCCCACTAGCAAAGGCCTCAAAATCTTGGTCTTAAAAAGACCTGATGGTGCCCAGATCTCCAGCCCAGAGTGCTCCAGGCGTTTAAGTGGTGAACCACAGCTCACCAGCGCTCTAACCACTGGGCCAGCTGTCCCACCCTGGCTCTTACCTTTGTAAAGAAATACCCCCACCCCCACAAAGCCCCCCCCCCAACAAATCAAGAATAAAAAGCAGGGTTACAAAATAAGTACAACTTTATCAGAGAGGGTTTGGGGATGTTTCCACGGGGTGGTCTCGTACTTGGTTCAGGGGCAGGTTCTTTCACACGGTCAGACAGCGAGAGGCAGGGGCGCAGCGAGACAAAGCCAGCGAACACGGGCTGCCGGGTTTGGTTTTTTGGTTTTTGTTTTTTTTTTGTAAAATTTTTTTTTTCCGTTTTGTTTTTTAATAACGTATTCATGGTTACCAGCCATAGTCATAACAAAAGTTATTCATAATAAAATGTATCTAAAATAACATTTCTATCTGAAACAGGAACCTTGTCTCTACTGTAGAAATAGATGGGGGGGGGGTTGCCCCGGTTGGGGGTGGGGTTGTTTTTTGTACACACTACTATGCGGTATATACTTTGGAAAGGTCTTTAACATTTAAACAGGTAGAAGGGGGGGAATTTCTTTTGTACCAGTGGGAGGGGCTCAGCCTGTGGGGCTCATCTACTTTGGGGCATGCGTCTCCCCCCACGCTGTAGAGAGATCCGGGGAGACAAGGGACTTTTTGTCCCAGGGCATCTTTCTGGAAAGAGACAAACTTGTACCGAGGTCTGGGCAGGACCCTGCTCCCCTCTCCCCCCAAAATAAATCCATGGGGCTCTCACGAAGCACAGTCCTCCCCCAGATTCTCCCCTGCCCCCCCCCGCCTCAAAGCCCTGGTGTGAACTTCACCCCAGAGTCCCCTCCGCTGCCCCTGAACGCCTGAGGATACCACAAGCCTCGGGGTGACCCCGGTTCTCTGCTGGATGTGGCCCTTTTCACCAGTGCCGCTCCCCTGTTGAAACAGCATTATCTGCGCCCGCCGTTGCCCGGGTATCATTGTCGGCGCAAGGTGGTGGAGAAACAGGGGCCCCTTCCCCCAAGCACAGCCAGGCCCGCACCCTTCGGCGCCTCATGGGAGCAGAGCTCGGGGAAGGGAACATTTGGAAGGTTTTAAATCTATTTGTTTTTTAAAAATGAGTGGCAAATCAGAAGGAGAAAAAAAAAAAAAGTTAATCCAATCAAAAGGGGGGGGTTGGGATGGGTAAAAGCCACACCCCCTGCCCACAGGCTCCTCCCACCCCCCCAGCCCATGTAGTGTTTTTTGTTTTACACACATGCACACGCACACACAAAGCTTGGGGCTTAGGGGAGGGCTCGCTCCTGCCTAATGCCCTGCCCCTGCCCCCCCGAGCTCAGCAGGGCTCAATCCTCATCTCCCCTCACACCCCATCAAGGCATCTAAGGAACAGCTCTGTCCCCGCTGCCCCCCAAACCCAGCGGTGTGTGTGTGTCTTCCAGACCACCCCAAAGGGGCTTGCAAACAACCCCCTGCTTCACAGCCCTTTCTCCGTCCCCGGCAAGTTCATTAGCATCGTGAGCACCCCGCACTGTCCTGTGCGGCCCCCGGCCAGGAAGGGGTGCTCTAACCCGGCTGCCCGAGCTCAGTCTGACGGCGCTGCCCACACAGACGAGCTCCGGGCAGGGAGAGGCGACCCACATGCAGAGCCCAACGGGGGGAGCCGCCAATTCATCCAGGCGGGTCTGCCCTGTGCGGGCACAGCCTTCCCAGCCTATGCCAAAGGCGCACACAGCGGTGGGGGGGAGGAGGGGAGGGCAGACACACACACACACCCCCCCACCTATCAACCGAGCTGACCCTCGAGGGCCCCAGATGCAGTCAAACCAAACACCCACCAACCTTCTAATGCTTCAATCATGTAACCCTTATAATTCCCACGGGGGGGGGGAGGGGGGAATACACCCCAGGAGAAGACGCCCAAAGGGTTAAACACCCTCCAATGCTCCAACCCCTCCCTCCCAGGTATCCCCATCACCCCCTACCCCCTCTCTTCAGCCCCGACCCAACACCCCTTCTCTGGGGCGTGGCTTCTTTCCCTGAATCCACCACTTGCCCTATGGGGGAGGGCATGGACCCCTCAAAGGCCACACCCCCAGCCACCCTCTTATGGGGGAGGACGTGGCCCTCCTTCAAAGGCCACGCCCCCAAGTAGTCACAGGGGTGGGGTGGGGAGTTACAGGCACTTAATAACAGTTCCAGAAGAGTTCTCGGCCCCATCTGTGGAGGTGTTTCTCCCCAGCCCGCCCCCCATCGCAGGGATCAGGTGCGAAAAGCAGGCAGGAGGCGAACCCGGAAGAAACCAGCTCGCCAGGTTAGCCCCCCTGGTGCCTTTCGTGGCAACCAGCATCGGCCCAGAGCAGCCGGCCTGCCCCGGGGGGTGGGGAGGAAAGTGAATCAGATGCGCTGTATCCCCCCCTTCTCCACTACTCCCTCTCAGGAGCGTTTTTCCCCATGCTGAGAAAGGATGGGTGGGGGGGGGGAGAGGGGGCGGGAGGACACACACACATGCGTGACCCAAGATCCTGCTGCTTCTGGCTTCGTTACCCTGGGAGTTACAGGATGCAGCTCAGTATTAAACCATAGTTAAAGTAATAATAAAGTAGAAAAATATTAGAACATATAAGATGGTAAGATTGTAGTGAGAGCTTCTTCCAACCCCCGCGCCGTGACGGAGCTGATGGCAAACGCCGGGGGAGGGCAGGAGGGGGGTGGGGTGGAAGATTCAACCACCCCTTTAAGCACCCCCCCCAAAAAAAAAAAATAAAGAGAACCCCCTAAAGCTTCTCAGGAACCACGGATCCCCGAGGCTGGTCAGATGGTGGAGGTCTTGTCGGTGCCATCTGTTAGGAGAGAAAACAGGACCAGAGTGTGTTGAGTGTCGAGGCGGAAGGGGACGAGTCGTCGTCCTGTGGCCAGGTTCGGGGCAAGGGCATTCATAAGGGGCCAGTGATTCCGCGTGCCTGGCGGCAGCTCCACTCACAACAGAGAGACACCAGGAATTTGCTGGGCCCCCCAAACGCCAAGAGTAGCGGGAGGTCTTGGCCCAGGGTTTTGCTGCCGACTATGCCAGCTACGTGCTGGGTTCTGTCACAGGAGCCCCATTGCAGACAAGGTCACTGCTAGATACATGCGCCCCATGCGTCTGGCTGCGATCTAGGGCTGTGAGAGCGTCGCCCACCCTGGGACGGGGGTCAAGGGGAGGGATCGGGCCCCATCTCAGTCTCCCGGGGACCTGCTGGCTTGTAACCCCCTTGAACACCCTCCCATCCCCGGGCGGACCCTGCGTCTCACCGCCCAGCGCGTGCTCCGTCATGCTCAGGCACAGCGACTCCAGCGTGGGGTTGATCTCCAGGTCTGTTCCAGGGATCTGGCAATCTAGAGAGGGGGGCCGGAGGAACGGGATTAGCCATGTGGCCCCCGCACTCCCTGATGGGCAATGGAAACTGGATTCATGCAGCACTCATGACCGCCTTGGCCCACCCAGCAAGGTGGCAGCTTTGAGCCTCATTCCGTTATTAACCCCTGCGCTGCCAACTTCTCCACTGAAAAATGGTCAGTGATGGAGAATCCAGTAATTGGGCTGGGAATAGAACCCAGGAGTCCTGGGTTCCAGCTCCCACTGCACCCCACTCCCCTCCCAGAACCAGGGATAGAACCCAGGAGTCCTGACTTGCAGCAGATGGACGCTACTTGCCAACACCTGCAGCCTGCTCTGGGGAGGAGCATGGCAGGCTTACACCCCACAGCCAGAGAGGAGGAGGAGGAGGAGGAGAGCGAGTTTGCAGCAGATGGCCTCCTGCAGACCTGAGCTGGGCAGAACAGTCTCTCCAAGAACATCTCCTGTCTTGAGTCTGCCAAGGGCTGGTACCAGAAGGAGAGCGACCAGGCTACTCACCCTGGGGGAACATGATGATGGCCTGCGGGGACGTGTGGACGGGTAGCGAATGGGTGCGCTGGACCGAGCTGCGGCTCTGGCCGGGCATGCTGTTGCTGCCCCCGGGATTGGCGAACCACAGGTTCTGCGGCAAGAGGGGAAGACGGGCTAGATGATGCAGGAGACTGGCACAGAATAGCTGGCTCCCCCAGGCTCACCCGCGCCAGCCTGGCACACGGGGGATCCGGAGACAACGTTCCATAGCAGCAAAGGATTGGGGCGGCTCCGAGTCACGCTCCCCTGGAAGGAACAGCGGGCTGACGCCACGCTGGGAGACGGGGCTGGCCTCCCGCGTCAGAGCGAGTCACAAGGCCCTTCTGCAAAAGGGGGAAGGCCCTGGCGCCCCCCAGGGGCGGGGAGGTGACACTGCAAGGGGAGAGCCCAGCTTGATTCTGCAATCCCAGGGCCGTCAGAGAGAACCCCGCTTTTCGACCTCACAGAGCAGCTCTTAACCCTCCCTCCTCCAAACAGGGAGCTCCAGCAGGCCATTTAGAGAGCAGAAATTCATTTTAAAAAGGGGGGCCCCCATCAATTTATCCTGCTCTAGACATTAGATCCCACTCCTTTCCTACAGCCAGGAATGGGGCTCAGAAGTCCCCCCCCTTGCCCTGCTCTAACCACTAGCACTGGGGATAGAACCCAGGAGTCCTGGCTCCCAGTTCCATCTAGGATACCTATCTGGCTCCTGTCACAGTAATACACAAGCACCTCACAATCTAACATATTTGTCCTCAAACGTCCCCTAGCAGGCAGGGCAGATCGATTAACCCCATAATAACATGGAGAAACTGAGGCACAGAGAGGCTATGATGGAGAATCTAATGGCTGGTCTGAGAACAGAACCCGGAAGTCCTGACTCCCAGCCCCCCTGCTCTAACCACTAGATTCTACTCCCCTCCCAGAGCTTGGGATTGAACCCAGGAGTCCTGGCTCCCAGCCCTCCCCAGTGGGCCCCACTCCCTTCCCAGCCCTGTGTTCACAGAACGACACGTCTCTCTACAACCTGCTGACCTATACCGACGAGCCCTTCTAGATCGGTACACACTGCTCCCATTCATTGTAAAATCCCCTTTGGCTCGGCTGCGGCTTCAGCCAGAGCCACGGGGAGTCTGGTTCGAGAAACCGGCCCATGCCCGCGGCTAGAGAGACACCACCCGCCCCGCCGGACTCACCTGTCGTCCCTGGCTCCCGATGGGGCTGGTAAGTGCATGCCGAGGCAAGACCCCTCCCATCCCCGCTGGGCTCAGCAGCCCCAGGCGGCTCGGGGGCATGGCTCGAGGGGGCATCTGGAACGGCCGCTGCCCTCTGCGTGCGACACCCACCCCCACAGATCCAGCTATGGGGAGAGAGTTGGAACCAAAGGCCCATCTAGGGGAGGTGAGAAGGTGAAAAAAATAAAGGCCTGTTTTCAAGTCACCAGAGATTCTAGCTACTTGCAGCATCCCTTGGGATCGACCCCGAAACACCCCCCCCCCACACACACACACAAAATTTCACATGGGACAGGTACTTGAAGCCCTCCTCCTCCAGCAGCCCACACACCTTAGTGTCTCGGGGCGTTAGACACACCTGGGCCAAGTGATATGTGATGTGTGGCGGGCGGGGGAGCACTAGAGAAGCCTAGAGGATGGGACTGGTTTTCAGATGGTGCTTAGCACCCTCCCACCCTTGTGAAAACAAAGGTCCTTTAATGGCATCTCAAGTGGCCTCCCCCACCTGCCACTTGAAAACCTGGCCTCCGCAGAGACAGATTGCCCCTTCGAACCGGGCTTTACCCCTCTCCGCTCCCCCCAGGAGGAGAGGCACAAACTAAACGGGCTTCCCCTGGTTGCAGCCGACGTGGGGATGGATTCCAGCTGGCTACTAGCGGTCAAAAGCATCCCAGCTCCCAGACACAGGAACAGGAAGAGAGCCGGGGACGGCTGACAGGTGACCCAAGCTGCTCAGCCTGCACTGGCGGGCAGCGCAGAGCTGGGCTTCGAAACGCACATGAGCCAGCCATGCCCGCTAGGATTTGTGACCCCCCCGCCCCACAACCCAGCCAGCCCTGTCGGTCATCCCATTCCCTGGGCTCGTCAGGGGAAGGCTTCAGAGCTGGAGCATGTGGGATTTCGTAACGCAATCGTGTTGTTTCTGGGCCCCGGGAGCGACCGGCCAGCTTCCCAGCCCCCTCAGAGGCGGGGCAGGACTGGAATTGCGACAAGGAGCGACCTGCCCATAGCTATGACCCCAGAGAGCTGGGAATAGAACCCAGGAGTCCCAACTCCTAGTCCCCGTCCATGCTCTAACTGCTAGGTCCCGCTGCCTCCCTTCCACAGCCATAAATCCTAGTGATCTAGGAGCCAAGTGACTCCAGGCACTGCTGGGACACCCCCACCCCCAATTTATTTATTGGTTGCACCTAGCAACTGCTATTGGGGCCCCATTGTGCTGGGTGCTGCCCAGACAGGCCCTGTTCTGAAGAGCTTAGTCTAAATAGACAGGGTGGAGGGGAAACTGAGGCAGCCTAAGTCACACATCAAGGCAAGAGCTGGGACCAGAACCCAGGTCCCGGAGAGCCTGATCCACTGGGCCATACTGTCTAGCCAGATCACCCAGGGGGTGTTATTCAGCACTGTCCCCACTCCGCCCCATACTCCCAGCCTTCATGCCATTCTACAGCTGAGCCCTGAAACCTCGCCACACCTACCCTTTCTGCTGGCGGTACCCTTGCATGTCGAGCACTGCCTTCCGGGGGAACGCCCGAAGCAGCTTCAGCACCTGCTGCTTCCAGGACAACAGCCTCTTCTTCTGCGTCTCCGTGAATGCCTGCGGCACACAGGGACAGCGCAGTCAGGACGCCGGGCTGGCGCCAGGGCGTAGGGAGGGGGCGGGAGCAGCTGAGGGTAGGAGGGGCACAGAACGGGGGGCACTTTGCTACAGAGAGGGGAGGAAATGGAGGGATTCGAGCACACACCCAGCCCAAAGCAGATGTGTGTGTGGAGGTGCGGGGGTGGGAAAAAGGCCCTTAAATGACCTGCCTGGATCAGTTCAACAGCCCTGGGGCCTGGCCTGCTGGGCACGGCAGAG
Source organism: Eretmochelys imbricata (assembly GCF_965152235.1). Lineage (NCBI taxonomy): Eukaryota > Metazoa > Chordata > Testudines > Cheloniidae > Eretmochelys > Eretmochelys imbricata. The sequence continues at coordinate 3,660,947 of NC_135594.1, read as the reverse complement.
CAGAACCCCGGAGTCCTGAGGGGACCCAGCAGCCCCCACCCCTGGACCAGAGGGAGGTTTCCATGCAGACGATACCTCGTGAGTCAGGCACTTCTCTATGAGCTGGAGGTAACTGGTGATGTTCTCCTCATCAGGCCGGGAGACGAGCAGCTGTGTGCACACTGCGAGGAGAGCAGAGGGGTTACTCCCCAGGCCCTTCCAGAGCATCTCCCCTCCTCCCCACCCCCGGACGTTCAGCATCATGCCCCCTGGAGGTGGGTCGGCAGAGGGGGATGCTGCAGCACACACGAAAAGGGACTCGCCCAAGGACAAGCGGTGAACAAGCTGCAGGGCTGGAAAGAACCCAGGAGTCCTGCCAGTCCCACCATTGCTCTAACCACTCAGTCCCCACTTCCCTGCCCAGCCAGGAATAGAACCCAGGAGTCCCAACTCCCAAGCCCCCCGCTGCTTTCACCACTAGACCCCACTCCCCACCCACAACTGGAATAGAACCCAGGTCCAGGTCCCCCCTGCTCTAACCACGAGACCCCACCTCCCTCCCGCAGCCAGGAATAGAACCCAGGATTCCTGACCACCCACACCTGGAGTCAGGAAGAGAACCCAGGTGTCCTGTGCCTAACACACACAGCCAACCTTCCTCACACGCTTGGTTTTGTTTCACCGCTAGAGAACCCAGGCGTCCTGTGCCCAGCTCCCGCCCCCTCCCCCAACAGATGAGATAAGTCATCCAGCTTCCCGGCCCCGCCAAGTGGGAGTCAGTGGGACCCATCCACCTGAAACAGGGCTGGAGACATCAGTCAGCCCCAGCCACACATGCCAACTTGAGGGCATGCCCCCAAATCTGTACCGCCCCTATCTGGGAGAGAAGCACCAGCGCTCCCTCTAGCATCCCGGGACCCCCACAATGATGAGCTCCCTGAATGCCACTGCGGGAGAGGAAGCGCCTTCCGGACCAGACGCCCTTACCTTTCCCCATCACCCGGGTGAACTGCCCTGGGATGTCCCCTTCCGCGATGGGTGCTGTGGCCGACTCCCCGTCGCAGGGGGAGGCCGTCTGGGATGGGAAGCCGTCCACCGCAGGCTCCTTGTCCTCTGCCCCATTGGTGGCTTTGTCCAGGCCCGGCCTGGGGGCTCCGTGGCGCTCGGGCACCGTCTGCTGCCCCTCCTTGGGCGTGGTCATGGCCTGGAGGGAGCTGTATGCTTTGATGGGCGTGATGATTATCTGCTGGAGCTCCTGGAGCGCGTTCCACAGGTTCCCTCCTTCAAGGATGTCCTGCGGGGGGGCCAGGGAAAGGGGGCGGGGAAGATGCCATGAAAAATTAAGGGCAGCTCCACATCTCAAAAAGGACCAAGGGGCTCAGTGGTCCAAGCATCAGGATCATGGGTTCGAGTCCCAGCAGCAGAAAAAGTTGTAGGTAATTTAGGACTTGCAGCCACAAGATTCTGTCTGCCCTGCACGGCACCTGCCCAGAGATCTTGGGTTTTAACCCCAGCAGCCTCGAAGCAAACTCCCCCAGCTGCTGTGCCGTGAACCAGGGGAATAGCCCCTTTCCGCATTGGAGACCAAATCAGCGCGCAGCCCCATGCCCGCTCCCCTCCCGGTGCTCCTGGTTATCCAGGCTTCCAGCTGGTTTCACAGTCAGGGGCACTCCTGGAGCTATGGGAATGCTGGCTAATGCAGAGCCTTTCACCAGTGCAAACCAGCAGTGCCACCCACTACATGAATTCCGGTAGCACCTAGAGGCCCTGACCAAGATCAGGGCTGTGCCCCCCACCCCCTTTGCACCAGGTGCTGTGCAGGCCCCGAGCGAGAGGCACAGATCCCAAGAAGCTCACAGCCTAAGCAAGGGCTGCGATCCTCATTTGACAGATGAGAGATTCGAGGGGCCTAAAGAAGAGTCAGGAATCAACCCCGGGTCCCAGCTGGGTGCCTTGACCCTGAGGCCTCCAGTTCAGAGCTCGCAGGGGAAGCCGGTGGGTCTTTTACCTTCTCCAGAGACTTGAGAACGCTCTGCCTCTCCCGCAGCTTCTGGATGCTCAGGGCAATTTTGTGCCTGGCTCCTTTGGTCACGTTCTGTGCAGGAAGGAAGACATGTGGGAGTGGAGGCGACAGCCACAGATGCAGCCACCCCCGCCCCTGACAGACTCAGAGACATGCCCTGGGAACAGGTCCCAGCCACAGGTGCCCCCTGGGTGCCACGCAGCCCGAAAGGAACTCGGGGCTCTTCCAGCCATTCCCCCCATGGGTAGGTGGGAATTTCAGGCTCAAGGTATCCAGAGAAGCTCCTGGAATTTAGCAATCAGATCAAATCAGGAGCGAAGTGAAACCTCCAGTGGCGTCTCACCTGCCTGGGCCAGGAGCTATGGGAACGGTGGCAGGTGCCCATGCGTTTATGCAGTCCTGAGAGCTCTCTTCCAGCTCGGGGGTGCAGGAGCGGCCCCCTAAGTCTGTGGAAGACCCATGTCCTACAACACCACAGTCCCCCCGTCCCCTGGCTGGGACCCACAAGGTGGCTGCTGCCCTCAAGAAGCGCATGGTCGAGTGGAGGCTGGGACCCTGCTGTCCCCTCCTCACCTGGGACTCCAGATGCTGCTCCGTGAGGGTCATCATCTCTTCGTACGTCATCTGGGAGAAGAGGGCTGCGTATTTGTGCAGGCGAAGGCTCTTCAGCCACGAGGGGACATCTGTGGAGACGGGAAAGACCAGCCCTTTAGGGCGACCTAGGCCGCCAGCCACTGGCCAGGCCCGGGAAAGCTTCCACGGCCACAGGATGGCGACCGCTCCCGGGACCGCCGGCGTTACGTACCAGTCACTTTGGGGCTCCCCAGACCCAGAGGAGCATACCCCTTTCAAGGCAGGGCCTTCTCAGGTGACAAGGGGTGTGTGTGAGAGAGAGGGTATGTGAAGGGCATTCACATATGTGTGTGTGTGGGGGGGGGGGGGGGAACAACGAGATTACAGACCATGGCTAGCTGATACCCACAGCAAGATTCCCAACATTAGAGCTCTGAAAATCCATGGATATCCGCTTCATATCCGTGGGCCATTTTTGCAGATAGTGGACCGGATGCAGGGAGCTCTACTCACTGGTGGCACCTGGCTGGGAGGAGGGGGAGGGGGGCCGTCCAACACCCGCTCGCCACGTCACTTCCTGTCCAGCAGCTCGGCCTCCCCTTCCCCTCGGGCAGAGCCAGCATCCCCACCATGGCCTGGCCCAGCAGCACTGGCCACGCTCCCAGTCCCAGCCCGCCGGCTCCTGGGATTGGACCCAGTGCCCAACCCCTCCCCCTAACTGTGATGCAACATACACCGCTGCTGCCACGTGCCGTTGCTTGTGAGCCCCTGGGAGCAGCACGTGATGTGACCCCCAACTTCCCCTCTGCACCCCCCCTTCTCCTTGAGACCCCTCCCCCTCCCTTGCTAGAGGGCTTGCTGCTGCAGGTGTGGATACAGGTGAAAGACGGCTAGCGGATCATGGGTTGATCCTGGCGGATGCGGATCCACATTTTTGTATCCGCGCAGGGCTCTACCCGTCACGGAGATAGGAAAGGCTCATCCCCCTTGCTCACCGCTGCCCTTGTCCCCTGCAGCCCCTGGCCAAGCAGCCCTGGTCAAATCGCTGGGAGCCCCCTGGTTACGGCTGCACAGACAGGGGTCTGATCCAGTATGGGAGCCCTGCGTTCCCAATGTTGGCTGGCAGAGCGAGGCAGTCGGGGTTCCCTCCCCAGCACGGGGTTCCCTACCCAGCATGGGGTGATACCCCCCCACGCCGTACCTTTCATGCCACTGCCATCCTCCTGGAAGGTGTTGCGGCTGCCGATCTGCTCTTCCGTCTGTTCGCTGCCCGAGGAGGCCACGCTGCTCTGGGGGGACAGGGGCGCGTGGTCCCCCGGGATGAAAGCCTGCCGGGCACACAGCTCATCGGGGCTCATCCACTCGCCAGGGGCCTGCGGGCTGGTGGGGATGAGGGACATGGAGCGCTTGAGCGGGCTGGGGTGGATTTGGCAGGGCAGAGCTGGAAGGGGAAGGCAGAGAATTAACATAGAATCATAGAATATCAGGGTTGGAAGGGACCTCAGGAGGTATCTAGTCCAACCCCTTGCTCAAAAGCAGGACCAATCCCCAATTAAATCATCCCAGCCAGGGCTTTGTCAAGCCTGACCTTAAAAACTTCTAAGGAAGGAGATTCTACCACCTCCCTAGGTAACACATTCCAGTGTTTCACCACCCTCCTAGTGAAAAAGTTTTCCCTAATATCCAACCTAAACCTCCCCACTGCAACTTGAGACCATTACTCCTTGTCCTGTCCTCTTCTACCACTGAGAATAGTCTAGAACCATCCTCTCTGGAACCACCTCTCAGGTAGTTGAAAGCAGCTATCAAATCCCCCCTCACTCTTCTCTTCTGCAGACTAAACAATCCCAGTTCCTGACAACATCGGGACTGGATCTCCTATCCTACAGACCTACCAGGGAGGATGAGCGTGGCGCAGAGAGATCAGACACCTACACCTCAGGGCAGCCAATGCCTCACGGCCTTGCGCTCAGAAAGTCCTTCTTAGCCAGGCTCCTGCTCTCTATATTCAGGATACAGCCCCAGAATGGGCCCTGCCCCCCCAGCAAGGCTCCCCCAGAGCCACTTGAGCAGAATTCTCTACATGGCTATGGTGCATTTCATCCAAGGCTCTTGATGCAACTGAGAAGCAGGAGTCAGGACCCCTCCCCGGGAAGTGGCCTGCTCCAGGGCATGCAGAGGATCGACAGCACAACTGAGAACCAAACCCACACCTATCGGGGGGAACTAACGTGACCACACTCTTTTTGCCAGTCACCCGTGCAGAGGGACAAACAGCAGCAAATGGCTTAGGAGGGTCAATCTGGGCAGGGGGGTTGCATCCGGACTAGGGTGACCAGACAGCAAATATGAAAAAAAATCGAGAGGGGGGTGGGGGGGGGGTAGGAGCCTATATAAGAAAAAGACCCCAAAATCGGGACATCTGGTCACCCTAATCTGGACTGACCTGGCATCTGCACTGCTAGGTGCTCCGTCTGCTTCCACAGCATCGTGAAGCAGCCGGGGAGCAGTTCAACCCCTGTCTTGGCTCCCTGCTGTATTTGGAGGCAGTGAAAGGAGGCAGGTATCCTCCACCCCCAGCCACCGCTCTCTCTCGCTCCCTTGCCACGGATCTCCCACTATCCCGAGTGCCCCTGTGGGGGCTGCCAAGGAGCTAGCCAACACCAAGCAGGGGGATGGCAGATGAGCAAGGCAGAGCCCAGTTCGGCCAAGGGACCCAGGTTGTAAGTTACGGCCAGGGCGGTGAAGCAGGTGTGAGGTCTAATCGCCGCTCTGGGATGCAGCTGGTTTTTCCCCTGAAGTCTACAAACCCTGGGCACACCCTCAGAGGCGTTAAAGGGGACGCTGGTAAGTCAAACTCCGTTTTGATTCGTGTTGTTCCTGTTTCTGTGCGAAGAGAACATACATTTTCTCCCCTCCTACTCCCCGCACAGACACTGGACAGCTGGGGGCTGCAGGGAGGGAAATCCACCTGGAACCGCCCCAATGGGAGGAAGAGGAGACTAAAGGGAAGGAAAAAGTGTCTGAAGGGATGAGTAAATCTGATTAGCTTTAATAATCATTCCTGTTTCTTTAATAGAATTAGAGGCAGTTATTGTGTGTGTGTGTGGGGGGGGGGGGGGGGGCGTCAGTAGGTCACCTCCGAAACTGACACCCGCAGCCGCCCATCTTGACACTTCCCTGACCATCTTCAATCTTCATTTACCTTGCCAGTCCCTGTGGCATCTGTACGTACGTGTAAGCACACCCCCAGCTGCCACGGCACGTAGGACTCCAAGCACTTCAGATGCCCAAAGCACTGTGCAAACATTAACTAATGCCCCTTGGGATGGAAGGGCAACCAATATTATCAGCCCCATTTTATAGATGGGGAAACTGAGACACTGGGCACTGACATGCCAAGCCCTGCCTCCTCCATTGTCAGAGCTTAGATTTGATCTGTCATCATCCCCCCTTCCTGGGCACACTCCCACGCCTCCAACCCCCCTGCTGTTTGGGCCTCAAAATATTTTCTTCTGGGGCCTATCAGAAAGCAGGCGCGGACTCTGAGGAGGAAGCATGGCTCAACTGATAGGGACTCAGAACTCCTGGGTTCTGTTCCCATCTCTCCTGCTGACTAGCCACAGGCAAGTGGCTTTACCCATTCTGTGCCTCAGTTTCCCCATGGGTAAAGCTGCATCTCTGTCGAGTATTTTGAGCTCTACAGAAGGCAGCCATGAGAATGATTAGAAAACATGCCTTAGAGAGAGACTCAAGGAACTCAGTCTACACAGTGTAAGGAAAAGGTTAAGAGATGACTTGATCCCAGATTAAGTACCTACATGGGGAACAAATATTTGATCATGGGCTCTTCAAGCTAGCAGACTGGAAATAAGGTTACATTGGCCTCTAAGCTCCTACCTACTGCCCACGCCCCATCCTGTCCCCTCCCCGCCATGTACCTGCATTTGCGTTGCTTCCGATGCTGTTGATGGCAGAGGGCACCGAGCTGGAGGAGTGGAAAGGCAAGTGTCCGTTTTCTCGGGGCAGCTTCTCCTGCCAGCCGTGTCCCAGCTCCCCCATGCCCGAGTCCACCGGGCCCTGCCACTCGTCCGAGCCCTGGCGCGAGTGGTATGCAGTGTCGGGCCGGCCCCTGCCCTGGCCGGAGTAGCCGCTAGACAGGCGTTCCTCAAGGTGGTTGAGCCATAGGGCCAGGGAGTTGCGATCGTCCAGCGTGGTGGCCGGGTGGATGAGGGCGTAGGACAGCAGCTGCCGGCTTTCCTCGATGAACAGGTTGCTCTCGATGGAGTAGGCCAGGACCTTCTGCAATAGCTTCATGTATTCGGACTTGGCTTCCGTGTTGCCAGGCTGTAGCAGGGGCAGGTGAGACAGGAGCAGGGAGACCACCTTGTCCTTCGATTCCTGGTGCCACTGGCTGATGACAGCTGTTTGGGGGAGAGGGGGCAGAGAAGGGTGAAGAACAGGAACAAAAGGGAGCCTGCTCCTTCCTCCAGTGGCTTTCGCCACAGAGAAATCAATGCAGCCAATTCTGGGGAGGAACAAGACAGCTGGTGAAGGAGAGTTACCGAAAGCCACAGTGTGGCATCACCAAGGGGGCTTACCAGAGCCAGATACCTGGAATGACGCCCCGACCCCAGACACGGTGATCTCAAGCAATCCAGGAGATCAGTCTGTGTCCCCCCCCAAAATGCCACCACTTCCAGCAACAAAGAGAGCTCCACGGATTTTACAAATGGGGTCTCATTACTCCCACTTTACAGCTGGGGAAACCGAGGCACGGAGAAGGCAGCGACTTGCCCAAGGTCAGCGGCAGAGCTGGGCTCATCAGACCCTGGGTTTAAAGCCCAGTGCTCGATCCACTAGGTCAGGCCACCTCTCCCTGCTGAACTCTTCCGATTTCCTCTGCCCAGAACTAACGGGGTTTGAACTCCCTTCCCCCGCACAGCATGCGGAACTTAAAGACAGGAATCGATTTGGGCAGGGAGGGTAAAAGAGGGCTTCAAAGGGAGAGGGCGCACCACGCTGAAGCGGACATATTTGTTACGGGCGTAAGGGGCGGTGGGGGGGAGTTGAGGGACGTGAGCCGTGGGAGCCTGGCAGAGAGATTTCTCAACCATGTAGGGATTAGGTAAATAACCGTACAGTTATTGGGAAATAACCAAGTGCACAGCCAACCCAGCTCAAGAAGCAAATGGCGCTGGCTGGACGAGGAGGCCAGCAGAGAGAGCATAAGGGCTTGTGAACCAGAGCAGTGTGTCCCAGCTTTCTTCCAAAGAAGGGGTGAGTCCTAGGTCCTATATCCGAGCGCCTCAAAGTCTTTAGTGGGGCAGAGAAAGGCGACTGTCCACATTGCACAGATGGAGAAACTGAGGAAGGCAGCGGCAAAGTGACGTGCCCTGGGAGTTTGTGGCAGAGCTGGGAATTGAACCTAGGTCTCCAAGTCCTAGGTTAGTGCCTAACCACTGGACTGTCCTTCCTTGCCTTTGCCAGCTACCCCACACTCAGTGGGCAGTGGAATAAAATCCTAAACATTTGATATCGGTTCAGGGAGGATCAGAGTCATAGTTTGAACCATAGGCGCTGGATCACCCATGGGAAAAAACAAACAAACAAACAAACAGTGGGTGCTAAACACCCACCGGCAACCCCAACAATCAGTTTATCCCCCTACCCCCCCCCCCCCACTCGGGCTCCTGCCAGCCGTGATCAGCTGTTCAGTGGTGTGCAGGAAGCGTGGGGGGGGGGGGGAGAGGGGAGGAGAAAGAGGCAAGGGGAGGGAGTGGGAGCAGAGCCTGGGGCAGAGCAGGGGTCAAGCACCCCCTAGGAACTCGGTGCCTCTGGTTTGAACCCCAGGCACGAGCAAACAAAGTCATAAGAACCATAATTAATTTCACCGGATGAAATTAACGGGCAGCAGGTTTAAAACAAACAAAAGGAAGTGGGTCTTCACGCAGCACACAGTCAACCTGCGGAACTCATTGCCAGGGGATGTTGTAAAGGCCAAAAGAATAACTGGGTTCAAAAAAGAACTAGATAAGTTCCTGGAGGATTGGTCCATTAATGGCTATTAGACACAATGCTCAGGGACACAACCCCATGCTCCGGGTGTCCCTAAACGGCCAGAAACGGAGTGGACGACAAGGGATGGACCACTCGAAACTGCCCTGTTCTGTTCATTCCCTCTGAAGTACCTGGTGCTGGCCACTGTCAGAAGACAGGATACTGGGCTAGATGGACCCAATATGGCCGGTCTTATGTCAAATATTGATCTCAAGCAAGACAAATTTTAAGGAAGGGGGCTTTATCTAAGGTACCCCATGCTCGAACCACCTCAGGTTTGGATCGGTCACGCTATGCTGGACCCCCATGAGGCGCAGAAAGTTTCAAGACCATCCAAGTCAGTCTCCGAATTTTAGAGCTCTTAGGAAAGTCAGCTGTTCAACAGTAAGCTAGACACAACCTTAACTCAAGCAGGTGTTACAGCCTCTTTGGAATCGCCAACTCTCAGCAGAGATGACCAAGCCCCCTCAGCCGTCAGAGACAGTACCACAGCGTTCCAGGACAATGGGTGCGAGGGTCTTGGGTCAGAGGAGATCCAAGGTCCCACCCACTCTGCATGGACATGAAGATCTCCTTGGTTACTTTCCGAGGGAGCAGGGGTTTGCCCTGGTTTCCTGAGCCAAAATTTCCTCTCTCACCTCCAGCTGGTCTGCCTTGCTCTCCCCCCCAGAAGCAGCTGCGTTGGAGGTGCTGTCGGCACAGTCCACGCAGCTCCCCCAACACTACCTCCCTGCTAATCCCAGCTCTGCTACTGACTGACTGCGTATGGACTGAGGGGTCACTTTACTGCCCTGCCTCAGTTTCCCCAATGCCATGGGGAATGCATTTGGATGCTTGCGGCTCTGGACATCTCTTCCCTGGCAGCACAGGCTGCAGAACTGGGATCTCTTGTTCTTTAATAGCGACTTTGGGAGAAATTTTCCCTGCGAAGTCAGAGCAGACAGATTCCAGCGCACGCCGCCACCACCACGGGCAGATGCCCAAAGGATACAGTTACAGGCCCGGAGCAACCCATTAATTGCAGGGGGTGGGGGGGGAAGAGAGACCACAGGCTGGAAGGGCAGAGTCTGCTCAGCTGCGTGCCTGTCGGATGGAAGATACCCTCTGCCAAGGGAAGCTGCAATGAGCGACACATGCAGGCTCAGCAATCTTAATTCTTTAAACCTTAGCTCCTACCCACTGTTTCCTCTTGGCCTCCTAGGGGAAGATCCTTCCCACACCTGTGGAAGGACAGGTCTGCTGCACAGAGGGGTGACCCCACAACTGCACAGGGCCCCCTTCTACTGCTCTGCACAGTGGGGACTTGTGCCGCTACTCCACTCTCGAGAGTCCCCTGTAAGGGAGACAGTGTGGGCATGACACAGGCCTGGAGGGTCAGGACGCCTGGGTTCTATTCCTACCTCTTCCACCGATTTGCTGAGAGAGCAAGGGAAAGTCACTGCCTTGCCCCGCGCCTCAGTTTCCCTATCTGTAAAGCAGGGATAACCATACGTTTGCAGGGCGCTTAAAGATCTCTGGATGAAAAGCACTGGCTCGGCCCAAGTCCTGAGTTCCCAGGAGGATGGGTGGTCTGATTAACGGAACTGGAATCTATTGCCTTCATGGTTTATTTAGGGGGATCCACACATCGCCAGAGCAACTGTAGAAACAAGTACGCGTTTGACACTCCAATCTGGGCTATGACCCATTCCTGCCTGCCCCTAGCAGAGCACGCAATCTCAGCCAGGGAGCAGGAGACACACTTGGAGAGGACAGAGCGGCTACCTCAGGGGCATCTCCCATCACACACAGACAGCTATTTTTAACCTGGAAATTAAGGCTTAGGGAAAGGCTAGGCCGCAGAGGCTGAGGCCAACGATTCAGCGAGTGTCTCCCGCAAGCTGCCGACAGGCCCTGTGCAAACTTGACAAGATTTGCTTTGCCAGATCTCTGTGGGTGAGTGTGGTCCTTGGTCCCTCGATGAACAGCTGGGGGCTAAAAGGGTACCAGGCTGCACAGGGTTGGCCACGTTTCCAATCTCAAATCACCCCATGGGGGAATTCTGGAACGAGGCTGTTAAAATTCACATGCGAGCTGAAGTGTGGCACAAGCAAGAGGGGGGATTTTAGCTGAATCAAGAGCTCTTGCTTTAAAAAAAACACCGAATAGGTAGAACTTCTTTTTAAATCTAGCCTGTTCTGAGGCCCGACATTCCGAATCTAACATTTCTTCCCAGCTGAAAAGCAACACGCTTTTTACAGTTCACTCATTACTGGTTTTTAAATCAAACAGTCCTTTCAATTCAGATCATTTCCTTTTAGGAACAAAACAAGAGGCCCCTTAGATGGTTAAGTTTTACTTTGCTTTAAAAACTGGCTACCGAAGACGGGAAATGGCTAAATACTTTTGGCTGAGTGCATATTGTACGGCTGGCGTTATGTATTTAGCTTCAGCTAGATGGAAACAATGTTAAACTGTCTAAAGAGTTTTGATCGTGCTGATTTTGGGGGCGGAACTGAGTTAAGGAACAGCTTAATGACGTAGAGAGAAATGATAGGAAGTCAAAGAAATCTGGTGTCCCAGAAGCTGGGAATGGATCACTTAATGATTCCCTGTTCTGTTTGTTCCCTCTGAAGCACCTGCCATTAGCCACTGTCGGAAGACAGGATACCAGGCTAGATGGACCTTTGGTCTGACCAAACAGTATGGCCCTGTTTCTTGATCCTTTTGGATCAAAAACACGAAGCTAGCTCAGACGAATGGCAGTCTGGTATTATTTTACACCTCTGCTTTTCCCCCTCCTCTTCAAAAGCCCCCACTTCCCTTTGTTGCCTATTTGGGCATGTCTTTTTATTATTATTACTCTCACCCTAGCACGTTATGTCTGCGTAATATTGTCTGATTTTGTGTTGTCTCGTCTTGCAGCTCTGACAAGTTGTAAAGTCGCGTAACTGCGTAATCTTACTGGCTATCCTGTGAAAGGGGCAGTAACTGGTAACATCATACAAGCTGCAAGTCCTTTACCTGTTTGTAGTTTTTTATTGTTTCTTTAGGAAAATTAATAAAAAGTTAATCACTCACACACACACACACGCTTTTAACCAAGTTAGCTACAAAATGAAGACTGAAGAAAAAAAAAAAAAAAAGAGTTAGGGTCTTGCTGATACTTTATATATGGCATGGCCAAACCACGGCTCTTTCACAGTTCAAGTATGGCTCATGGAGCCCCTCCCCCGCTTCTCCATCTACCAGACTGGGGGGAGGGGGGAAGGGAGGGGTTGGGGCTTCTGCCCTGCAGGGAGGGGGGTCTCGGGGCTTTAGTCCCAGCAGGCGCCGCCCGGCGGGGCAGGTTGCGCATGTCTTGCGGCTCTCAAACTTCTGAAGATTACTGCATGTGGCTCAGAGAGTCAGTAAGTTTGGCCACCCCGCTTTACATCTGCACACCAGGATATTTCAAGGGCAGATGCCACCCCATTGCCACCAGCATAGTTTGAGTGGCAAAAAAAACACAACCACCCACCCTAGATGGAGTTATACTGGTATAGCTTACCCTGCTTTTGGCAAAGCAAAATAAGCTGTATTGGAATAAAAGCACCTTACGTGGGTGTAACTGCACCTGCATTAAGGCTATTACTGGTAAAAAGTCACTAGACGTGTACATTCAAAGTGGATTAGTTAAACTACACTAAGCTCCGTGTGGATGCACTCATTAAGAATGAGAAAAAAGAAAAGGAGTACTTGTGGCACCTTAGAGGCATCCGATGAAGTGAGCTGTAGCTCACGAAAGCGTATGCTCAAATAAATGTGTTAGTCTCTAAGGTGCCACAAGTCCTCCTTTTCTTTTTGCAGATACAGACTAACACGGCTGCTACTCTGTAACCTGTCATTAAGAATGAGAGTGGCCTTAATTCAGATTAGTTTAATTCAATTTCAAAACCTCACTCTCATAATTCACTTCCAAAGTGAATTAAACTAAATCAAATTAAGACCATTTTAATTTACAATGGGAGTGTCCACCCAGTAATTTAAAGTGATGTCACTAATTTTACACCTTGTGGTTAATTCCAATTAATTTTCCTGAGGGTCCCCATGTCGACACGCCTTAAGTGTCCACACTGAGGGTTTCCCTGGTTTGATTAAGTCAGTTTGATTTCCCCATATTTATTCCCTGCCCAGTGGGTGGGGAGGAGAGGAGAGAAAGGAAGGGAGGAGGTCTTAACATGGACGCATACAAGACTTTAGACCAGGCATTTCTCAACCAGGAAGGCCACAACCTTCAAGGGGGTTACCAGATGCTGAAAAGTTTTAGTACAATCTAAAGCAAGGAAAATCTCACTCCCCCATTTCTGGCACATCTTGACCTTTTCATGGTCAAGCATTCTCCAATCAACCCCTCAAAACACACAAATAAGTTATACAGGTTTACCATTATCACTGATTGTTATTTATATTTTACTCTTTTATAGTAAGAGTCAGAGGCTCAGGAAAATGTTTGCCTTCAAATAAGGGGTCGCCAGCCTCCAGGCTAAGTAACAAGTCACCCTACAAATACATCTGCATTAAGGCCAGATCTACCCTGAAAGAGCTTTAAACGTCTGTGCTTCTGAGATGCTTAAGTGATCAAGTGCAAAGAGACACACACAGCAGCTACTGCATACCAGGGAGGAGAGTTAAGTAGTTCCAACACACTGCAATTGCTCTCCAAGAATCTGAAGAATGTGAATAGCAAAGGCGGGAGAGCGGCTGGGGGTGGGACCAGGAAGAAAGGGGATGAAATGGAGGAGGGGGAACAGAGGTTGAGTTGAAGCTGGGGAACAGTCTCCTCCCATGGAAAAAGGAGCCCTGGCTCCTGGAACGTTTAGAACTAGGTCACAGAGAGGATTGTACTTAGGAAGAATGCTGCCCTGATTCCCGGTGGGCTGGATTATATAAACCAATTGTCTATTTCAATCTTTGGTGTAGGACAATACACATGCTCCAATGTTAGTCACCAAGATCTCCTGTTTACACAGCGTTCCAGGCTCAGTAGGGGGAGCTCTCCCCTCGGAAACCATATTGACCCCCATGCCCCAGAGCAGCACTAAGGGGCCCAGCCATCCTGCAGAAAGAAAGACAGGCAACTCTCCTTTCTGAATCAGGGCTCACCCCACTACACCAGCTTGTCTGCTGCTGTCTTGGGGGAAGCCATTAAGCAAGAGCTGCCCTGGTATCCCAGCTTTAATGAGCAGAGTCTAAATTACCACCATTTGTATGACAGTTGTGCCCAGCCTTGAACTGGGAGCCCATTACACTAGGGGCTGTACAGGTGTATTACGGTAGCACCTAGGAGCCCCAGTTACAGACACAATTGTGCTAGATACAACACAAACAGACAAAGGAGACGGTCCCCTGACCCAAGAGGTTTACAATCCCAATGGATAGAGCATGCCTCCTTTTCCACCCTAAACCACTGTATAGTGTTGTTGCAAAGCTGTTATCAGCTGCCCTGTCTCGCCCCAGACATGGCTGCTTTTCAGAGACTGTTAGTCTCACATACCTCAACAATGGACTCGTTTTATAGTTCAGAGAGGGGAGAGTCGGATTAAACTATGCTGATCTAAACCCACCCCAGTCCTGATGCTAAACCCAGTCTGCTCCACCTCAGACGGGGGGGGGGGGGGGGGGAGAGGGAGGGAGGGAAACAGCTCCGCTTGACCGACAGCAGCTGCGTCCCGAAGCTGCGCCCAAACTTACCTGCGCTGTTGGCCTCCGACTCCACGATGTGGATCTCGGTGCAGTCGGCCAGCGAGTGCTCCAGGCACAGCTGCAGGAAGCGGGCTTGGGTGCGAGTGACACGCTTGAGGAGGGAGAGCAGAGCCACCGTCTGCTCGCATTCATTCCAGCCTTTGAACCAGCCGGCCAGGATTCCCACCTGATCCCGGAACATCATGGTGGCAGGCGCGTCAACGTGGCTCGACAGCGACACGCCCAAGGCTGGGGGGGAGGGGGAGGGGAGGGAAGGGGGTCAGGGGAGAGGGGGGAGCAAGGGAAACCCCCTCACATGGTTTCAGCTTTAAGTCCTACGGTTTGGCCCAGAGATGGAGGAGGGCACGACCTGGAATGCAAATCCTGCTGCCAGTGAAGCTGGGATCACATGTGTGGGGGGGAGATTGTCCCAAAAGATCTTTCTCCGTGTAGATCCTTTTGCAGGGCTCTCCTCTAAACAGACTGCCTTGGAGATCCCTGCAAGGAAAAAGAAATATGAGATCGATTAAGAAAGATTGGCCACCCCGGAGCACAGCCTGCATTGTTCTATAACCAGGTTTAAGGCCTCTCTTGCTTTACAACAACAGACAGTCGGGACGATGACACATCCAAACACGCAACAGGCTACACGCTGAGCCCAGCAGAAAGCCCACTTGCGGAACTCATCGCCACAGGAGATCAGAGAGAGTCAACTATTGCATCTGGACAGCTTTATGACCAGCAACGTTGGTGCAAATCAGACCTCAGGTGGGAGAGACGAATTCACTTTTCTCCCCTGTTTCCCCCACATACGGTATTGTGCAATTCACAGATTCCAAGGGACCATTGTGATCACCTAGTTTGACCTTCTGGATAACACAGGCCAGAGACCTGTCCCAAAATAATTCCTAGAGCAGAGCTTTCAGAAAAACGTCTAGTCTTGATTTAAACATGGTCCGTGATGGAGAATCCATGACCACCATTGAAACAATATCCCAAGGGTCAACTACTCTCGCCGTTAAAAATGTATGCTTGATTTCCAATCTCAAGTTATCTAGCTTCAACTTCCAGCCTTTGGATCACGTTAGACCTTTGTCTGCTACACTGAAGAGCCCAGTGTTAAATATTTGTTCCCCACGTAGGTATTTATAGACTGGGATCAAGTCACCCCTTTAGCTTAAAGGGAAAGTTACTAGACTGAGCTGGTTGGATGAGAAGGGGATTCACCTTAAGCATCAGGCACTGGATGTTGATAGAGACCGGACAGCAGGCAAGGTAGAGCAGCCGTCTGACCCAGTGCGGCAGGAAGGTGCCAGATGGAATAACAGACCAACCAGGCGAGGCAGGGTAGTGATACAAGGGCAGGGTACCTGATCAGAGAGACCCAACCAGCCAATCCTGGGCAACCACATTGCTACAGTACCATAAACCCTCTCCTTCCCTCCCCCTGCCCCGAACTGCAAGTTCATCTTTGTTCATTTCGCATGCAGCCAACCAACCCAAGCAGGTCCAACTCCCCCCAACCCCAGGGCTGCCCTAACAAGACGTGAAGCGAGATTTGAAAGCAGCACTGTGACAAGCGAGCTGATAGCAAGAATCAAGTCAGGGCCAGCCACTGGTGGAAAAGGATGGTTCGGGGCCAAAGTTTAGGTTTTGGAAAAAGGAGATCTTCTCTCTTCTGCCCTGCCCAATAAGATAGAAACCTGGAAAGCCAGGGAGAGGGGATTTTTACATTTAAAGTCTTCTCTTGCACTGATTGCTGCCCACACAGCAGAACTAACAGCATTCAAGAGGCAAAACAGTCTAAGCTGAAGGACGTACATTATAAACACACAGGAGGCCTGCAAAGTCAAAGACCTGGGGTGTATCCACACTACGAAGGCTTTGCGGGTATAGCTGTGTCCACACCAGGTTTGCTGGCACACCTACATCGGTTAGGGGTGCTGATTTTTATCCCCACACTCTTAGTTAACACAGCTATGCTTGCAAAACATACACGCTCCCTCCAATCCTTTTTAAGCTTAAAAAAAACCAAACAAGCAGGGAGACTTTCCTTTTTAAGAATGTCAGGAATGTTACATCTCACTTTTCCTGGACATCGCCTTGGAGGACTCAGGCACAGCTTGTGAGATCTCTGCCTTTGGAGAGCCAACACTGGGCTCACTTTAGTTTTCCTTCCAACGGGCTGATTCAGGTGTTATGCTAACTAGACAGCTCACACACCTAAAGTTCTCATTTGGGACCTGTGATGGAGGAAGGAGCGGTTAAGGTTGCTAACCTGGGATGTCTGGAGTTCAATACCTCGCTTTGCCAGACTTCCTGTGTGACCTCAGAAGAGGCCCATCTAAATAGCACTGCCCTGCCTCACAAAGGGGGTTGTGAAGATAAATAAGTTAAAGATTGCAAGATGCTTTGATTCTACAGCAGTGGTTTTCAACTTGTGGTCCACGGACCCCGGGGGGTCTACAAACTATGTCTAAGATTCCCAAAGGGGTCTGTACCTCCATTTGAAATTCTTTAAGGGTCCGCAAATGAAAATAGGTTGCAAACCATTGATTTATGGTGATGCGGGCAATTCAAGTACCACAGGTCGTTGGGGGGGACCTTTCAGAAAATATGTTTGCTTTTTGCACTTCACTCACAGTGGAATCTGTTCTCTCCCCTATTTACAGTCGGTTCCACTTCCTGGTTCTCGTACACAGCAGAAGGCTGCACTGTCGGGTGGTATGCACAGCAGGGGGAAGATCTAAATCCAAATAAAACCCTCAGTGAAATTCACCTTCCAGTCAAGACACATTTCTAACACACCACTGACTTACAATAAGTCACTTCTGTCAGAAGATGTTTTAGCTACTATTAAGGCATCTAAAATCACACTCACAGATGAGCAAAAAAAACGTCTTTTTGCCCTCAATTTCCTCCATGCATGCGGCAGCACTTTGGGTACTATCATCCTGGCTGGTTCCTGGCTGTTTCCCCTTATGTTCCTGTGACTCCCTCTACACAGCCCCAATGGAAGATTGAAACATACAGGGTAGGGAAATGCAACTGTAAAGCCTCAAAAGGGAGCATTTTCAGGGCAAGCATTAGGACCTACAGCTGCTTTTAACTTTTGCTGTGAAACCAACAAGATTTCACGTCACCGGCGTCTCTGGAGAGTCACCTGCTCCTGGCACGCAAGCACAATACTGAGGATCAGGACCGCCCAAGAGAAGCAGAGATAAGACAGGAGTAAGAGGGATAGTAGCCGTAAGGGGGCTGAAAAGGAAACTGGCTTTCAAAGCCTATTCAGCAAACAAACAATTCAAGACCCATTTTCTCCTATCAGGAGACTCCCCCATTAAGTCTCTGGCCATCGGGAGATCCACGCAACAGTGGGTTGAGCAGATGGGGATCCCGGGCACAAATCAGCGTCACAAGGGGAACTTAACGACCCTTTTGTTGCAGTCTCTTTGTAATCCAGAGGGGCCTATCTAGGAACCCAAAATTCCTTGCCCCTTTTTGCTCCAAGAGGGGATTAACTAGATTGTGGAGAAAGAACTCCCTCTTAGCAGGATGTGGGTGTGGGGTGGGGGTCTCTCAAAGGCAGGGAAGAAGCACACTAGCTGCAGTGGTGGTGGTGGGCGGGGGGACATCAGCTCTGCGGCACAGCCATTCTGCAGACACAGCACTTCAGAACTGACAATGCTGAAGACTGTATGAGAAAAAGAAGCAGCTTTGGCTGAGTGGAAGGACAACAGGTGCTTCATATTCCAGCCACGTAACTGTCTCAGATATTCCCCCTGCCCCCCATAGCCTAACGGGTGTGGAATTCTCACACAAGACGTCTTGAACTCCTGAGCTCCCACGACTGACTTTCCTGTGCTGTTTGCACACCTCGATTTTCTGTCTGAAGCTATAGCTTTCTGAAGCCCAACAAAGCATTCAGACAGCACCTCGCGCTGTGTCTAAGAGGGTTTATAGACTGTGTCTGCACAACGGAAGGCATGTTTGCTGGCTCTGTCTGCAGTGGGATTAGCTCTGCCTCTACGTATTTAAAAAACAAAAGGAAAAGCAGAGATGCTTTTCCAACAGAGTCCAGAGGTGGTGGACACAGACCAACTGTTGGAGAGAGACGTCTGGTTTCCTGATTGAGCTGCTGAAACGGCTGGACCGTGCTCTGACTTGGCAAGGCAGGACATACCATACCAAGAATGCAGCCCTTGGGAGCCATCCAAGGCAACTTGCAGCCTGCCCCCTCTCTTTAATATGGACAAGGCCCAGTGTACAATGCTGCCACCATGAACACAGTGGGTAGCACAGCCTAGTGCTCAGAGCAAAGGGTCAGGATCCCCACATCTTCATCCTAGCTCTGCTACGGACTCCTTATGCTCGTTGGCCATTCCATGGTGCTTCTCGGCACCACTGGGGCGTTAGCCCCAGCATCGCAGCCTGGGTTCCAGCTCAGGAGGGGAGACTCTGCCTTTTGACAGCCGCTCTGGCCACTTCAACGGGATGCCTCTCTCTAAACCCCAGCCCCAATCGCAGAGACCCTGCAGCATCACCCCTGCTGCATGAAACCCAGGTAGTAATAAATATATCATAAACCCCAGCTCTTATCTACTGCTTTTCATTGGCAGACCTCAGAGACCTTTACAAAGCAGCACCATCCCCATTTTACAGACGGAGAAACTGAGGCACAGAGCCGAAGGCTAGTCGCGGGAGAGATGGGAATAGAACCCAGGAGTCCTGACTCCCCATCAGCTGATTTGAGTCACCCTCATGCCGCACTCTCTCCCTTTGCCTCCTCATCCAGTGCGGGGCCTAGCTCAACGGTCTTCTCAGGCTGTCTCAGACACTGCCATGCTCAGCACAGACACTGCAATTTGGCTCAGAGACTAGGACCACCTGTCATCTGGCCTCCTTTGGATCCTGGAGGAAGCATGGCCCAGTGGTTAAAGCACCAGCGTGGCACTCAGGAGACCTGGGTTCAATTCCCTGCTCTGCTAGAGCCAAGAGTCACACAGAGACAAGTGATGTAGTCTGTACAGCTGGGGAAACTGAGGCAGCAATGGGAGACAAACAACATCTAGCGCTTTTCCTCACCCAATCTCAAAATGCTTCAAGGGAGGTCAGTCCCATTTTCCCCATCTACAGATGGGGATACTGGGGCAGAGAGGGAACATGACTTATCCAAGGCCACCAATGGAACCAGGCCTCAAATCCCAAGCCGGGTCTCTATCCTGCTAGGTCCTCCCTCACAGGTATGTTAGGAGGATAAATACTCTAAAGATTGTGAGGCATTCAGATACGGATGTAAGATAGGTCAGTTTCTGCAGGCTGTGACTACAGACAGACACAGAGACGACGACACTATAAAAATAAGAGCAATCAGATACAAGCAGGTAAACCCTAAGACCGCACGGGTACACTCCACTTCTTTGGAGCAGCGTACCCCTTTCCACGGGTACTCAGCACCTATATATTGCGTCAGTCTCTGCAGCAATCGAAGACAATCAATATATCTTGGATCTATACAAAGGAATCTATTGACCCCATTAGCAACCTCAGTGTCTCAATCTAATATATTTATGCCCTCCGAGAAGAACTCAATTTTATTTTTCGATCATTTCCACAGATTATAAAGGTTTATTTTTTAAGCATTCCCCACCCCAATTTTTATCTATTTAAATTTTCACTGTTTTGGGAAATTGGAGACATGGGGTCAGACAAATATTTATTGACAGCGGATGCTGAGTTCCAAAAAGCCAGTGGTTTAGAAACCATTAAAACACAAACTGTCAACCTCACATGTCAAAACATACAAAGGTAAATAGTCTTTTGCTTGTGACGAGCCTAATTCAAAAGTCTTGATCACTGGATTTGGACTCTAATAAGCCCGCCAATTTCGATCATCATTGGGAAATATTTTCCCTGGGTTTGGGGGTGCAGTGAAGTCTATGTTTAGTGACAATTACCAATAAAAATCTAATCCCTCCAAGCCTGCCTATGAGTGATGTGCTATTATCCCCACGCACCAATGGGGAAACTGAGGCACGGATGGAGCTAAATGACACAGTCACACAGGGAGTCTGTGGGGGAAGTAAGACTTGAACTCCCAAGTCCTAGGCTAATGCAGTAAGTGGAAGCAGCGTCTGGACCCTGCTGAATGAAGCATCCTTTGTCCCAGTGTTTTCCCCTCTGCCCGTTGGCCTGGGTGCTATTTCCTGTCAGCGTTGCTGGAGGCGGCCAGGTTACAATCGCGCCCTGTGCACTGTTGTCCATGTGCGCTAGCCACGGCCAAGTGGAGGGATGGGGATGGCGGCGAAGGGAGACATAGCAATTTTTAAAGTGCGAGGCTGTCAAACCCTTCTGAAAAGGCGTGTGTCTGAAGAGAGACTGAAGGGAAGCTGCTGTCTGGGTCTCTCCCCACTGGACGCTATCATTAGAGCCAAACTAAGCCGGCTCCCGGAGGTAAGGAGACAGGAGCAACGACGCAGCCCGCTGTAATTACACCTTCGGAGGGAGTGCTGGCCACCAGCGGCCTAAGCTTCAGAGGGGACCCAGGAGACACAAGCAGCAATCGATGTCATGCAGCTGGGCGGACCGATGCAGAGCACACGCCACATCCCCACTGGAGGAGGCCGGCAGTTTGCATTTCTACAGCCCCCGGAGACGCGGCCAGCCTGAGAGGTGCCAACCCCCAGCAACTCCCACTGGAAATCCAGACCCCCAACTCATTCGCGCCTCTCTCCCTGCTGAGGTTGCTCCTAAGGGGCCCCCCTAGTTAGCACCAGAGGCAGCAGGGGGTTCAGTGATGTGGACACGTCCCATTGGGAATCAGGCTGGCACCCAGCCACCATCATGGCAGCCGGTTTGGGGTAGCCCTGGACTGGATCAGAACCAGCATACAGGAGATCCGAGGCTTCTGTATCTCATCCCACCAGCTATCCGATTCCTGAGTCTGACCCTCAAATATTAACCTTGTGCAAGCTTCCGCACCGGCTTTAGCTCATCAGTCGCAACTTGGTTCCCAGGCTAGCACAAAGAAAAGGGAGGAATTTCACCCCCTCTTCTGTTATCCGTGCCTGAAGATCTGTTCTCTATGAGCTGGCAACTCCTGCCACTGGCTGACAGCAGTCACCATCTGGAAATCCGTTCTACACGCTGCCCTCCACCTCCTGCTTTGAAAAGTTACTATTATACCACCTAGCTCTTTTCATCTGTAGACCACAAAGCATTTTAGAGCGTTGTGCCTCCATTTCCCCCATAAAGTGGGGAAACCGAGGCACAGAAGAGGGAAGTGACTTGCCCAAGGTCACCCAACAGGGGACAGAATCCAGCTCTCTTGGGTCCCAGTGCAGTGCCCTACCCACATTCTGAAATGAATGTGATGGGTCTCAGACCAGCACCCAACAGGTTGTCACAAAAGCCACCACAACAGACAAGTGACTGATACCTCCGGAAGACGAGATTTGAATGGACCATCATATGAGAGCTGGTTTCCCCAGGGCAGGGCTAAGGCACATGAGTGGGAGGGGGCGGCGTGTAAAGGGAAGCTCCCCCTACCACTACCAGGGCTGTACCTGCTCCACAGATAGATAGAGGATTTAGTCTCCAACGGATGTCAGCATGTTGTAAAGCCAATCCCTCTACTTATATGGCCCCGGTCACCGTGGCATCTGACCACCTCACAATGGACTCATCCTCCCTACATCCTGTGAGCTGGGGCAGGGCTAGCATGCCCATTTTACAGATGAGGAAACTCAGGCAGAGAGAGGCAACTGACTTATGGTCACACAGGATCACTTCAGCAGAGCAGGGAACAGGTCCCAGGCTTGCTCCATAACCACTAGGCCATCCTTCCTCTTCAACGGTGCTAAAATACAGTATATAAAAAAACCCTCCCCTGCCCCCCAAACTCGATCTGGAGATTGCACTACAGGAGCAGCTCAGCTCCGACAGGCTAGCCGGGCCAAATTTTTGGCGTGCTTCTCCATCCACTTGCTGCTTCAGAAGAGCCTCGGCGTTTGCCTCATTCAGCAAAGACTTTGAACTCTGAGAAGCCAGACCCATCACCTTCCTCAGCCTATTGGCCCACGTTACCCCTCCCTCTTTGCGGCCTTCCAAAGGCTCCCTCCCTCCCGCTCGACTTTAAAACTTGCCCGCAACTGCATTCCAGCCTATGCTGCGACGGGGCGAGCCCCCACAACAGCAGCCAGGGCTAGCTACCGGGTTTCTTGTGCCTTCCTCTGAAGAAGGGAACATCCCCCGCTCTGCCTGGCCGGCACCACCAGTTTCAGTGTCTCACGGTGTCCGCTCTCACCCTACACACCGACCCTTGCCAGTCCCCTGCTGCTTTCCCCATGTTTGACACCATCTGGATATCTTGCTCCTTCATGATACCCATGAGCATTGAGATCAACTACCAGCAGGAAGAGTTCCCAGCGCTCTCTCAGCATCTCTTTGGAGCTAGGCGTGTCTTCATCCCATGCCTTCTGTAGGACGACACAGTGGTGGTGCTGACCAGAAAGATTTCAGGCTTGGGATTATTCTGTAGATGAGGGAGGTTCTCTTTGTGCTTGGCACAAACCAAAAGAGCATCTTCTCGGAAGGCTTCAGAGCAAGGACACCAGAAGGCCTCGAAAAAGAGGGTGAGAATTTCACCCCCTCCATCTTGGCACATCACAGATGATGACAGAAGAGCTCTCTCCGAATCACTCATTAGTTCCCTAGGGTTCATTCCTCAGCCTTTTGTCCAGACTGGTTTCAAGAGGAACAAGCCACGGGACCGCTACCTCCCCAAGGCCTTGTTTTCATTGATTCTGCCCAGCTGGCCGGAACGGGCAGACAAATTGTCCCACAAGCCACCGCGACACGATTGATAGGGAGAGTTCAGATTAGCGCAGAGTTAAGCACCATGGGGTACGACCTCCCACAGAAGTTGCAGCGCCTCACACAAGCGAGGATAGCACCAACATGGATGCAGTAACTGCAGATTTTGCAGCGTGGCAGTTCTCAAGCTAGGCCAACTCAAGGGGTCAAATTGCACAGCGAAGACAAATCCAAAGAGATCTCCCAGCAGTGAGACATTTCCTCTTTGTGGCCTGTGTGCGCATGGGCTGAAATTCAGCAATTATCTTCTTGGGTTCCTCCCCACCCCCACCCCATCCTTGGTTACAGTTTATTTTATTCTTCCCTAGGGTGGAGCCCACCTACCTGAGGTTAAAACTCCCTGTGCCCTGTCTCCACTAGGACTGGCTATCCAACCCATGCCTTTCCGGCTGTGAAGACATTGCGTCTACAACACAGCCACAAACTCAACTTGGCTCTCCCGAGCCCCAAGCCCAGATGCCACCACTGTCCCCAATGTGTACCCCCAATCTCCCCCACACCACCCCTTTTCCGCTCAGTGCTGCCTCCAAGTATATGAGATGCCTGGAGATCTTTGTTACTGGATAACTGGAAGAACCACACTTGGGTCCTTCTCTAGAACTTGTTATTTCCAGGATCTCCAGGCATGTGACCGACATCAAAGCATCACAGTCCCCTTTGTGAAGTATGAGTGACCCCGCCAGGAGAAAGAGCGAGCTGTGAAGCAGGGCGGGGTGGAAGAACCAGGAATGGAAGCCAGGAGTATTAACTCCCACTCCCCTGGTCTCCCCATTAGACCCTGCTCTCAGAACCAAGGACAGAACCCAGTGAATGTGTCTTGACGACTGGACAACACCGCATATTAAGGAAGTGATGGAGAACAATAAGAAAACAGTGACAACGTACACATTGTTGGTACAACCTCAGCGTAGGTACTGCAGTCAGTTTGCTCATTTCAGTTAAGAGCAAAGAGAAAGGACCAGAGGAGGCTAGCAAACCTGATCAAGTGTAGACAGGGGAGATCTGAAAAATGGAAGGCGGTACAGAACTATGGCACAATGAAAGCTAGTTTGGTTCTCTCTGTCTATTCTGACCCATAATAGCCCACTCAGAATTTTAAAAAAACAAACAAACAGATTTCTAACTCATAGAAGGAAAGAAGCTGTTAACATTACTTAACATTAACTTGTAGAACTCATTGCCACTTGATAATAAGCAACTGGGTTGGGCACTAAGGTTCCAGAAAGAAAAATCAGACGGTACTAGGAAAGAATTTCAGCTGTACAGGACAAAATCATAAGGACGATCAGCCCTAAAGCACGAGGGCATGAGATGACCAGCTGGGGGTGGTCAGGAAGGAAATGCATGTGCGCGTTCCAGAGTGGAATGGGATTGCACAAGGAGGTATTTTAGGAAGGGAGGGTTATGCCACCCTCTGAAACATTCAATGCTGGCTGCTGCAGGAAGCAGGATACCAGATAGACTCACTCAATGGACCATTAGTGGCACATGCCTGGCTTTGCAGGAGGGTTCCAATGGGATGCAAGGATCCCTGCTGGAAGCATTTCAGGGATAAGGGGATTTCTGGAGCAAGAGAGTTGGGGTGATCCAAGGCTTTGTGGAAAATATCTCTATAGAAAGGTCTCGGTACAGAGGGAAGGATAACAGATCTCCTCCATGGGATGTCCTTAGGGGTATACACATAAGGAGGACAGAAGGCAGTGCAGTCACCCAGCATGACAGAGAAGACAGACCTCTAGTCAGAGTCTAGCAGAGACAGCTGTGAGTATCTTAAGGGAATCAGAGCAAGTAGATGGGAGGTGTTCTGTCTGGTACATAGGAATGGGGAAGAAATTTGGCTAGATGGTCTCCGTGTGCATTTTGAGAGAAGGGGAGAAGAGACAGGATCTCTAGCAAGAGCACTCTGGAATCCATGGGGAGAGTGCAGAGACATTAAGAATTATGTCCCGGGCAAAAGGAACAAGGGAGGGTGTGCTGATGGGTTGCATTTGGGAGGTGGGGGTGGGGTGTCCCAGGTTTAGGGTGCAGTACCAGATCCCAAGTTGGGGAAAGAGGAGGTGATGTAATACATCCCATATAAAATGATGGGGTCTAAATTAGCTGTTACCACTCAAGAAAGAGATCTTTGAGTCACTGCGGATAGTTCTCTGAAAACATCCACTCAATGCGCAGCGGCAGTCAGAAAAGAGAACAGAATGTTGGGAATCATAAGGAAAGGGAGAGAGAATAGGCCAGAAAATATCATGTTGCCTCTATATAAATCCATGGTTTGCCCACATCTTGAATACTGCGTGCAGATGTGGTTGCCCCATCTCACAAAAGATATATTGGAATTGGAAAAGGTTCAGAAAAGGACAACAAAAATGATTAGGGGGATGCAATGGCTTCTGTATGAGGAGAGATTAATAAGATTGGAACTTTTCAGATTGGAAAAGAGACGACTAAGGCGGGGATATGATAGAGGTCTATAAAATCATGGCTGCTATGAAGAAAGTAAATAAGGAAGTGTTATTTACTCCTTCTCATAACACAAGAGCCAGGGGTCACCCAATTAAATCAACAGGCAGCAGGTTTAAAACTAATAAGAGGACGTATTTCTCCACACAACGCACAACCTGTGGAACTCCTTGCCAGAGGATGTTGTGAAGGCCAAGACTACAACAAAGTTCAAAAAAGAGCTAGATAAATTCATGGAGAATATGTCCATCAATGGCTATTAGCCAGGATGGCCAGGGATGGTGTCCCTGGCCTCTGTTTGCCAGAAGTTGGGAATGGGTGACAGGGGACAGATAACTTGATCATTACCTGTTCTATTCATTCCGCCTGGGGCACCTGGCGCTTGCCACTGTCAGTGGACAGGATACTGGGCTAGATGGACCTTTAGTCTGACCCAGCGTGTAATATATGGGAACCCAAATCAGAGTGAGGTAGGGGATCCAGAGGAGGAGAAAAAGGTTCCCTAGGTGGAGTGGGGGTAAAGGGTAACTCTCGATAAGGATGGGGTAGGATGCCTGCTTTGGAAGGGGCAGGCAATGTTTGGTTTGGGGATCTAGCTGAATTGAGTGTAGAGGATCCCTGGATCACAGATGATGGAATACAGGGGGTCCCCAGATCAGGGCAGGGTTTCGTGTGCTGGAGGGAAGGGGATTCCCAGACCATAGTGGATTAGAGTGTTGGTGTGTGTATTGGGGGGGAGGGGGGGGCAGTTCACGGGCACCAACTTACCAAAGTGGGGGGAGACGCTCAACCCCCCCTTCCATCGCAGGCTCCGCCTCCACTCCACCCTTTCCTCGAAGCCCCCTCCCCCCATCTCTTCCTGCCCCAACTCTTCTCTCTCCCTCTCAGCACCTCCTATATGCCATGGAACAGCTGGAGCACCCATGGAGTCGGTGCCTACCAGGCGATTGGTTGTAGTGGAGAGAAGGTGGACCCCTGGATCAGGGAGGATGGATTACAGGGGACCCCCCAGACCAGGGTGGGGTTGGAAATCTGGGGGGAGGGGCGCTGCAGAGAGGGAAGGATGCTGGTTTAGGAGTGGAAGGAATGAAGTACAGAGGGATCCCCTGGATCAGGGCGGGGTTGGTAGGGAAGGGGGATCCCTGGATCAGGGAAAATGGATTACAGGGGAATCCCTGGATCAGGGCGGGGTTAGAATCTGGGGGGAGGAAAGGAGGCTGGTTTAGGGAGGAGGGGAGGGATGAAGCCCGGAGCAGGGCGGGGTTGGTTGGGATGGAGGGAAGGGGGATCCCAGGAGCAGGGCGGGGTTGGAAATCTGGGGGGAGGGGAGGAGGCTGGTTTTGGGGGGGGGGATGAAGCCCGGAGCGGGGCGGGAAGACCTCTGGGTGTGGGAGGGGGGCTGGAGAGGGGGGAGGGGCCCCGGGCTCGGGGTGGGGGAGGGGCGAGATGCAGCACGCGGGAGAAGCCAGGATCGGGGCGCGGGGGGGTCCCTGGCTGGGGGAGGGGCCCCGGGCTCGGGGTGGGGGAGGGGCGAGATGCAGCACGCGGGAGAAGCCAGGATCGGGGCGGGGGTCCCTGGCTGGGGGAGGGGCCGAGGGGGGAGGGGCCCCGGGCTCGGGGTGGGGGAGGGGCGAGATGCAGCAGAGGGGAGATGCTCGCCCCGAACGGGGGGGAGGGGCCCGAGCAGGCGCGGGACGGGGACGCGCCCCACACTCACCGTCTCTGCGGCCCGTCCGGCCCCGGCCTCGGCCCCGCCAGCCTCACACCGAGGCGCCCGTACCGTAGCCCACCGCGCAACGCCAGCGCGCACGGCACGCCACGCGTCAGCGCGCAGCCGCCTCGCCATTGGCTGCGGAAGGTCGAGTGGCAGCGGCCGGGACCAACCAGAAGCTCGCGGCTGCCCTCGGTGGGGCGTGGCTTCCCTCGCGCACGACAGCACACATGCGCAACACTCGCCCCCACCTCGGCCTCGGGCTCAGCTTCGGAGACTCTGACTGGCTTTCAGTCCTGTCACTCCGAGGTTCCACAACCAATGGCCTGGTGGTATCGCGGTGACGTAACAGACTGGGCTGTGGCGTTTGAGCGTCCGCTTGGGCGGAACGAAGACCGCCCCCGCCCCTTTCTTCTCCTCTCCCCTACCTCCCTCCGCCCCGCCCCTTTCTCCTGCCCCTCCCCCTCCTTCCGCCCCGCCCCTTTCTCCTGCCCCTCCCCCTCCTTCCATCCCGCCCCTTTCTCCTGCCCTTCCCCCTCCTTTCGTCCCGCCCCTTTCTCCTGCCCTTCCCCCTCCTTCCGTCCCTCCCCATCTCCTGCCCTCCCCCTCCTTCCGTCCCTCCCCTTTCTCCTGCCCCTCCCCCTCCTTCCGCCCCGCCCCTTTCTCCTGCCCCTCCCCCTCCTTCCGCCCCGCCCCTTTCTCCTGCCCTTCCCCCTCCTTCCGTCCCGCCCCTTTCTCCTGCCCTTCCCCCTCCTTCCGCCCCGCCCCATCTCCTGCCCTCCCCCTCCTTTCGTCCCGCCCCTTTCTCCTGCCCTCCCCCTCCTTCCGTCCCTCCCCTTTCTCCTGCCCTTCCCCCTCCTTCCGCCCCGCCCCATCTCCTGCCCTCCCCCTCCTTTCATCCCGCCCCTTTCTCCTGCCCTTCCCCCTCCTTCCGTCCCGCCCCTTTCTCCTGCCCTTCCCCCTCCTTCCGCCCCGCCCCATCTCCTGCCCTCCCCCTCCTTTCGTCCCGCCCCTTTCTCCTGCCCTCCCCCTCCTTCCGTCCCTCCCCTTTCTCCTGCCCTTCCCCCTCCTTCCGCCCCGCCCCATCTCCTGCCCTCCCCCTCCTTTCATCCCGCCCCTTTCTCCTGCCCTTCCCCCTCCTTCCGCCCTGCCCCATCTCCTGCCCCTCCCCCTCCTTCCATCCCGCCCCTTTCTCCTGCCCTTCCCCCTCCTTCCGTCCCACCCCTTTCTCCTGCCCTTCCCCCTCCTTCCGTCCCTCCCCATCTCCTGCCCTCCCCCTCCTTCTGCCCCGCCCCATCTCCTGCCCTCCCCCTCCTTTCGTCCCGCCCCTTTCTCCTGCCCTTCCCCCTCCTTCCGTCCCTCCCCTTTCTCCTGCCCTCCCCCTCCTTCCGCCCCGCCCCTTTCTCCTGCCCTTCCCCCTCCTTCCGTCCCGCCCCTTTCTCCTGCCCCCCCTCCTTCCATCCTGCCCCTTTCTCCTGCCCTTCCCCCTCCTTCCGTCCCGCCCCTTTCTCCTGCCCCCCCTCCTTCCATCCTGCCCCTTTCTCCTGCCCTTCCCTCTCCTTCCGCCCCGCCCCATCTCCTGCCCTCCCCCTCCTTTCGTCCCGCCCCTTTCTCCTGCCCTTCCCCCTCCTTCTGCCCCGCCCCTTTCTCCTGCCCCTTCCCCCTCCCTCCACCCACCCCATCGCCTACCCTTCCCCTCCTTCCACCCCACCTCTTTCTCCTGCCCCTCCCCCTTCTTCCGCCCCCGCCCCATCTCCTGCCCTCCCCCTCCTTCCACCGCGCCCCTTTCTCCTGCCCTTCCCCCCTCCTTCTGCCCTGCCCCTTTCTCCTGCCCCTTCCCCCTCCCTCCGCCCACCCCATCTCCTACCCTTCCCCCTCTTTCCACCCCGCCTCTTTCTCCTGCCCCTCCCCCTCCTTCCACCCCTCCCCTATCTCCTGCCCCTCCCCCTTTCCTTCTGCCCCTCCTCTTTCTCTTGTCCCTCCCATCCCCTTACTCCTCCCCTCCCAACTCCTCCACCTCCTGCCCCTCCCTCCCTCTCCCATCCCCTTACTCCTCCCCTCCCTCCCTTCCCCCTCTCTCTCCTTCCGCCCCTCCCCTTTCCCCCAGCTCCTCCCCCTCCTATCCCCTTACTCCTCCCTTTGCACTGTGGCACCGTCCTCCCCTCCTCTTTCTTTCTTCCCCTTCCCCAACTCTTCCCTCCCCCCACCCCCACCCCACTCCTTATCCTCCCCTCTCCTGTCTCCCCCTCCTCTCTCCTTTGCCCAACCCAAACGTTCACAAATCACGAGACTGGCTTCAAAATCACGAGAGTTTTTGAAATCAATCAATCAGTCAACGTCTGGCCTTCCTCTGCCCTGGAGCCTGGGGGGGCGGGGGGTCACATGTCCAAGCTTTTCCCTGTGACCATGAGGCCTAGACACTTACAGCTAGCGTCAGCGAGGAAATCGACCAGCAGGGCTGTACCGGGGGGGTCACTAAATCCCGAGAGCTGTAGCAGTATCAGCCCCACGGAGCGGCGTGTGCTTTCGGCCTTTCCCCCCCCCGGTTAGCTATTGTCTCTTTGGAGGTGGCTCAAGTGCAGCTAAAATCCCTGACAAAATAATTTCTTGTTAACACAGAGGGAAGGCTGCCTGGAGTCAGCTCGGGCCATCCAGAACACCGAGTTCAGCAAAACTCAAACCTCTCCAGGAAGCGCCGAGCGGCTTTCATTTCAACCGTAAATGTCTAAACCCAGGAATTACAGAGCTAACCTGGTCTCAGTCTGTGTCATGCAGCGCCTGGCACCACGGGGCCCTGGTCTCGGTCTGGATCTGTGCAGCGCCTGGCACCACGGGGCCCTGGTCTCGGTCTGGATCTGTGCAGCGCCTGGCACCACGGGGCCCTGATCTCGGTCTGTGTCATGCAGCGCCTGGCACAACGGGGCCCTGGTCTCGGTGTGTGTCATGCAGCGCCTGGCACCACGGGGCCCTGGTCTCGGTCTGGATCTGTGCAGCGCCTGGCACCACGGGGCCCTGGTCTCGGTCTGGATCTGTGCAGCGCCTGGCACAACGGGGCCCTGATCTCCGTCTGGATCTGTGCAGCGCCTGGCACCACGGGGCCCTGATCTCGGTCTGGATCTGTGCAGCGCCTGGCACCACGGGGCCCTGGTCTCGGTCTGGATCTGTGCAGCGCCTGGCACCACGGGGCCCTGATCTCCGTCTGGATCTGTGCAGCGCCTGGCACCACGGGGCCCTGGTCTCGGTCTGGATCTGTGCAGCGCCTGGCACAACGGGGCCCTGGTCTCGGTCTGGATCTGTGCAGCGCCTGGCACCACGGGGCCCTGGTCTCGGTCTGGATCTGTGCAGCGCCTGGCACCACGGGGCCCTGGTCTCGGTCTGGATCTGTGCAGCGCCTGGCACCACGGGGCCCTGGTCTCGGTCTGGATCTGTGCAGCGCCTGGCACAACGGGGCCCTGGTCTCGGTCTGGATCTGTGCAGCGCCTGGCACCACGGGGCCCTGGTCTTGGTCTGGATCTGTGCAGCGCCTGGCACCACGGGGCCCTGGTCTCGGTCTGGATCTGTGCAGCGCCTGGCACCACGGGGCCCTGATCTCGGTCTGGATCTGTGCAGCGCCTGGCACCACGGGGCCCTGATCTCCGTCTGGATCTGTGCAGCGCCTGGCACCACGGGGCCCTGGTCTCGGTCTGGATCTGTGCAGCGCCTGGCACAACGGGGCCCTGGTCTCGGTCTGGATCTGTGCAGCGCCTGGCACAACGGGGCCCTGGTCTCGGTCTGGATCTGTGCAGCGCCTGGCACCACGGGGCCCTGGTCTCGGTCTGGATCTGTGCAGCGCCTGGCACAATGGGGCCCTGATCTCAGTCTGGATCTGTGCAGCGCCTGGCACAATCCCTGATCGCAGCCAGGGCCTCTAGTCTCTCCCACAACACACCTACAAGATCGAACTGTGTGACTGGGTCCTAGGCTATGCCTGGTGCAATCCCCCTTTCAGTGGCAGGGGTGGCTGTCGGTGGTTGATTGACCACGTTGCCCTGGTGTAAAGGTGCGTGCAAGGCGCAGGGCACAGCGGAAGCCGTGTGACCTGCGTGCATCTCGTGTGAAGCTGGCAGGGAGTGGTGGTGGCAGGGATGGGGGGGGCGGGGCAGGTGGCCGTTGGTTCAGCTCATCCAAAACAGGATGTGGTGGTACACGGGGAGATCTGTGAGCGCCCTGGGGCTGTGCCAGGCCCCCTCTGCCCTTTTACTTCCCAGTCGCCCTTTGCGCCGTCTTCCCCCCGCTCCCCTTGCCACCGTTCCCTTCCCCCTTTGGCCCCTGGAAGGCAAACCCCTTCCTCTTTCCACACATGGCCAAACCTGCCCTGCCCTCCCCCACCCCCACACTTCCCCCTCTTCCCCCAGCAGATCAGTGCTGTCAGAGTGTCCCCGACCGGAGGAACTGCTCTCTGAGCATCCTGTCACAAGGTCAGCGCCAGCCCAACTTGCAGCGAGGAAAGCCGAGAGTCAGGCCGCCCGGCGCTGGGAGGGCAGAGATCGTGGCAGAATGGTCAGGCCGAGCACTGCGTCACGCCGAGGGGGTCAGGAAGGGAGGCGGGGGGGGGGTGCATTGGAGGCAGGGGGTTCCTTGTGGAGCAGGTGTTGCGTGTCCCCACTCCCCAGCTCCCCTGCAAAGCTTGGATCTGGGATTCGGGGCATGTCCGAATTGAGTCTTTCGCTCCAAGGGGCTGGGGTGGGAAGGCGGGAGGCCACGTGCCCATGGGTGGCAGCTCTGGGCCCCGCACCCTGCAGCAAGAGGGGTTTGCAAGCGCCGAGGTTTCAGCGGGGTGGGAGGCGCAGAAAAGGTACCTGTGCCCGGGGATGCCGGGCAGCAGCCTGTGGGTGGGGAAACTGCCCACCCGACTCCTCTGGGGGAGGCGGGAGAGCAGGCGCTTAGCAGGGTGCCAGCATTTGATGGCTATCCCGGGCGCCCCCCACGACCCTGGGGTCAAAGGCGGTTGGGAAAAGTGGCTGGGTACAGGGGAGTTTCTTCACCTGTCATCTGTGTACCAACCCATCCCCATCCCCACCCTCTATGTGGGTGTGAGGCTGGGTGTGTGACAATGGCTGTGAGTCTGTGTGTGACAATGGCCTTGTGTGTGACAATGGGTGTGAGTCTGTGTGACAATGAGTGTGTGTGAGAGAGATAATGGGGGTGTGTGACAATGGGTGTGGGTGTGACAATGGCTCTGGGTGACAGTGGGTGTGAGTCTCTCTGTGTGTGAGAATGGCTGTGTATGTGTGTGTGTGTGTGACAATGAGTATGTGTGTGACAATGTGTGTGGGTGTGGGTGTGACAATAGATGTGTGTGAAAATGGCTGTGTGTGTGACAATGGGTGTGAGTCTCTGTGTGTGTGACAATGGGTGTGAGTCTGTGTGACAATGAGTGTGTGTGAGAGAGATAATGGGGGTGTGTGACAATGGGTGTGGGTGTGACAATGGCTCTGGGTGACAGTGGGTGTGAGTCTCTCTGTGTGTGAGAATGGCTGTGTATGTGACACGGGGTGTGTGTGTGTGTGTGACAATGAGTATGTGTGTGACAATGTGTGTGGGTGTGGGTGTGACAATAGATGTGTGTGAAAATGGCTGTGTGTGTGACAATGGGTGTGAGTCTCTGTGTGTGTGACAATGGGTGTATGTGACAACGGGTGTGAGTCTCTCTGTGTGTGACTGTGTGTGTGTATGTGTGACAAGGGCTATATGTGTGACAACGGGTGTGAGTGTCTGTGGGTGTGACAATGGCTGTGTGTGACAATGGGTGGGCACCTGTGTCTATGTGACAATGGGTGTGTGGGTGTTTGTGAGTCTCTGTGTGTGTGTGTGTGTGACACTGGCTGTGCCAGCAGAATGACATGTGTGAGATTGACCATGTGTGTGGAGGGGTGGGGGGCGGGAGGCGTGCGCGTGTGCACTTCTCAGCTGGTGGGTCTCAGCTGAACAGACGATGAAACATTTTGGGCCCACAACCAGGATGGCTGCCCCCTCCCTTCCCCACCACAAGGGGGCAGCGACCTACATGCGCGTGAGCTCTCCCTTCCCTGCGCCCCGGGCATGGCGCGTCCCCTGCAACTGGGCAGGGCTCTGCCAGAGCAGTGTACGCTTCACGATGGGCAGGAGGAGGCTGTTTCCTCGGCAACAACCCTGGGCTACTCCAGGCCTGGCCTGTCCCAGCAGGGGGCGCTGTGGGGTGCAGGGCAGGAACGCTGGCTGTGGGGGACAGCTCCCCGCCCCTCCAGGTTGGGGCTGGGGGGGTCCTGCAGGGAGCCAGGCTGCCCCAGCCCCCTCTCATGGCCAGTCTCTCTGCAGTCGGACTCCCTGGTCGTGTGCGATGTGGACCCCGCGCTCAAGGAGAAGCTGAGGAAATTCCGCTTCCGGAAGGAAACCAACAACGCGGCCATCCTCAGTGAGTGTCCCCGGGCCGGCTCCCTCCCCAGGGGCACGATCCCCGGCCCTTCTCCATCTCCCTGACCCCCAGTGTCGCTCGCCTTAGTGGATCTTCCGCTCAGCCTGTGCCCTGGACAGCCGCTGGGGCCAGCTTCTCCCAGCAGGGGGCGCTGTGGGGAGCGGGGCAGAAGCGCTGGCTATGCGGGGAGCCCCCGGCTACTCCAGCTCTGGCCTGTCCCAGCAGGGGGTGCTGTGGGGAGCAGGGCCGGAGCGCTGGCTGGGGATCGTTCAGAGTCCCGGAGGGGAAGGCCACGCTGCTCAGGTACCTGCTGGCGGAGGTGGCCCCTGTGCAGATCATGACCCTCGCTCCGTCTTCTCTCCCCAGTGAAGATTGACAAGGAGCGGCAGCTGGTGGTGCTGGAGGAGGAATTCCAGGTGGGGACCTTTCACGCCCGTCTTCCAGCTACCTTTGGAAAGCTCAGTTAGGTTAAAGGCCCCGCGGGCAGCAGACCTGTGCCTAGCTCCTCCCAGATGCCGCTGTGCCGCAGAGCTCCCATGGCGCCCGCGGGGCTAGAACCCAGCTCCTCTTGCTTCAAAACCCAGCCCCCTTGCCACGGGAGCTGGAGAAGCAACCTTGTAAGCACCATAGGGGAGTATGGGGTGTGGAGGTGGCAGTCTGATTGTCTCCACTAGAGGGCAGCGTTCTCAGGCTCTCCCGCACACACAGAGCAGGTGTCAATTGCTCCAGCAGGGGGCAGTGCGCACATGCACACACACCACACACACACGCAGAGCAGGGGTCATCCCCTCCAGCAGGGGGCGGCAGGGCCGGACAGACAGACAGACAGACACACACACACAGAGCAGGGGTCATCCCCTCCCGCAGGGGGCGGCAGGGACGGACAGACAGACAGACACACACACACACGCAGAGCAGGGGTCATCCCCTCCAGCAGGTGGTGGCAGGGCCGGACAGACAGACAGACAGACACACACAGAGCAGGGGTCATCCCCTCCAGCAGGGGGTGGCAGGGCCGGACAGACAGACAGACAGACAGACACAGAGCAGGGGTCATCCCCTCCAGCAGGGGGCGGCAGGGCCGGACAGACAGACAGACACACACACACACACAGAGCAGGGGTCATGCCCTCCAGCAGGGGGCGGCAGGGCCGAACAGACAGATAGACAGACACACACAGAGCAGGGGTCATGCCCTCCAGCAGGGGGCGGCAGGGCTGGACAGACAGACAGACAGACACACACAGAGCAGGGGTCATGCCCTCCAGCAGGGGGCGGCAGGGCCGGACAGACAGACAGACAGAGCAGGGGTCATGCCCTCCAGCAGGGGGCGGCAGGGCCGGACAGACACACACTCACACATACACCCAGGTCCCCATCCCTCCAGCAGGGACACACGCAGAGCAGGTGCCCATTGCTCCAGCAGGGGGCAGCAGACACACAGAGAGCAGGGCTCATCCCCTCCAGCAGGGGGCAGCAGACACACAGAGAGCAGGGCTCATCCCCTCCAGCAGGGGGCAGCAGACACACACAGAGAGCAGGGCTCATCCCCTCCAGCAGGGACAAGGACAGAGGACACGCTCACAGACACGCAGAGCAGGTGCCCATTGCTCCAGCAGGGGGCAGCGTGTGCACACACACATACCCCCCCACACACACACTTTCACTCTCCCTGCATCTTGCCCTCTAAGGTCGAGTGCCCTGCCCTTGTGGCGGGGGGGGGACGTGGCCCCGAAAGGAACCCTGCTCTCTTTCCAAACAGTGGTTTGCGTTCTGAGTTCCCTGCCTGGCTGCATGCGACGCTCCGGCAGCGCGTCGAGAACCCACGCGGGCAGGAGGAGTAGAAATTGAATTTACCCTCGAATGAAAGAGCCCCAGGGGGGTGCCACGGCGCGCACCCGTCGGTTTCATACTTAATTCGATCCGAGCCTGCGGTTTTTACAACCTGAATGAAGCTGCCACAGTTTCCGGCTCGCTGCACTGGAACAAGGGATTGCTGCAGCGCTGAGGTCAAACGCACCGTGGAGACTACGAAGCCTGAGTTAGATCCCGCCCCGAGAACTAGGACTGACCCAGAACCGACTGCATGGGCCCCGTTATCTAGGTGCTGTATGTAAGAAACGCATAGAAAGTCCAGTCCCCAAAGCGCTCACTGTCTCTGGTGAGAGGAGAATGAAGGTCACTTTACACCGGTGAGGGCAATATCTTTAGCCTCACAGAAAGGGAAACTGAGGCACAGAGCAGGGCCATGACTCACAAAAGCCTGGTGTCCTGCATCCCAGCACCCTGCCCATTAGACCATACTGCCTCTTGCCACCAGTTTCTCCCATTGGTTTCAGATCAGGTTCACTGTCTATATGACCCATTCTTCTCCCCTCGTCTGGCTGGTCTATATAAAAGGAAGCAGCTTACTACTGCTAGCAGTTAGTGGAGTAAATTCTTTATTTAGAGATTCCAAGGCCAGAAGGAACCATGGTGACCATCTAGTCTGACCCCCTGGATAACACAGGCCAAAGAACTTCCCCCGAATAATTCCTAGAGCAGAGCTTTAAGGAAAACATCCCGTCTTGATTTAAAGATGGTCTGTGATGGAGAATCCACCCCGACCTTGGATTCCCTTCCCTGTTAAACTGTTAAATCCATGGCTCCGTTTCCCTCGAGATTTCCCTCAGTGGTTCTGATGCACCTTTCAGCCGTGAGCTCAGCTGTTGATCCAGGACCTTGGCGTGTCTCTGGGGGAGCAGCAGCACCCCAGAGTCTGTCTCCAGATGGCAAAATGCCACAAAAGCAGTTCCTCTGCGCACCAGCGTTGCCCCTCGCCTCTGGGTCTGTGCCCTGGCAGCTGCAGGAACCTCCCGGCTCCCTGTTGTCCTGTGTAAGGAGTGGCCCTTCCTGCCCTTCCACTGGGCCACCCCTCCTACCGCCGCCCAGCTTGGGAGAGAACCCAGGAGTTCTGATTCCCAGCCCCCCGCCCGCTCTAACTGCTAGCCCTCACTCTCCTCCCAGAGCTGAGTGTGGAACCCAGGAGTCCTTATTCCCAGCCCCTCCTGCTCTAACTGCTAGCCCCCACTCTCCTCCCAGAGCTGAGTGTGGAACCCAGGAGTCCTGATTCCCAGCCCTCCCTGCTCTAACCGCTAGCCCCCACTCTCCTCGCAGAGCTGAGTGTGGAGCCCAGGAGTCCTGATTCCCATCCCCCGCTGCTGTGACCTGCTAGACTCCCCTCCCTTCCCAGATCTGGGGAAAGAACCCAGGAGTTCTGGCTCCCAGGACCTGCTTTGTTCTAACCACTTTGCCAGGCAGGGACCGGAGTCAGAACTCCTCGGTTCCACATCTGGCTCCGCCACTGACTTGCTGGGCAACCTAGGTCAAGTCCCTGCCCTGTTCGGTGCCTCGGTTTCCCCATCTGTACAATGTGGGTGACAGGGAGCCTCCTTGTCCTCTTCCTCGCTCTGCCATCCCCCTTAGTTGATGCAGCCTTTG
Source organism: Eretmochelys imbricata (assembly GCF_965152235.1). Classification (NCBI taxonomy): domain Eukaryota; kingdom Metazoa; phylum Chordata; order Testudines; family Cheloniidae; genus Eretmochelys; species Eretmochelys imbricata. Next base: position 3,623,654 of record NC_135594.1, on the reverse strand, counting down.
GCGTCTCTCCCACAGGACATCTCTCCGGAGGAGCTGAAGAGCGAGCTGCCGGAGCGCCAGCCCCGATATCCTTCTGCCGTGGGGCCGGGAGGGGGCATCCGAGCCAGCTGGCGGGGCACGGGCCTCGCACATGGTGGCAGGATGCCAGGAGTATGCATGAGGGATGTGTGTGTCGGGGGGTCCCCTGGGATCATCCTCGCCCCCAGGAGAGGAGGGGTGCCTGGGCTGTGGGCAGGGGAAAATGACCCTTGTCCCCAGCTTGGAGCAGATTTGAGATCAGAGGGGGCTGCAGGGAGCAGCCAGGGGATCAGAGCAGCAGGGGGCAGCGCAGAGAGGGAGAGGAAAATGAGCCCCTCTTGTGGGGGGGTGTACCCCACAGGCCCCCTGCTTGTGGCTCTGCAGTGTGGTGGGAGGCTGGGCAGGTGCCCCAGAGCTTCAGGCTTTGGGCCAACCCGCCCCGGGCCCTGCAGGGCTGGGGTCCTGGGAGATCCCAATGTGTCTGACAGCTGGCGGGGCTGACATGGGTGGGGGCAGCTCGGAGCAGGTATCAGGGCGGGGGCAGGACCAGCCAGGAGGGTGAAGAGACGGAGAAGGATAGAGACAGGAGCATTTCAGTGTGGCCCAGCTCAGCCGAGAAGCAGCTGCCTCCTTGACTGGGGCTACCTTTGTGGTGTACAGTTATAAATACGTCCATGATGACGGGCGCATCTCCTACCCGCTCTGCTTCATCTTCTCCAGCCCCGTCGGTGAGAACCAGGGGGAGTGGGGTCTAGTGGTTAGAGCAGGGGGGCTGGGAGCCAGGACTCCTGGGTTCTCTCCCTAGCTCTGGGAGGGGAGTGGGGTCTAGTGGTTAGAGCGGCGTGGGGATGGGAGCCAGGACGCCTGGGTTCTATCCCAGCTCTGGGAGGGGCGTGGGGGTCTAGTGGTTAGGGCTGGGATAGGGCTGGGAGCCAGGACTCCTGGGTTCTACCCCAGCTCTGATAGGGGAGTGGGGTCTAGTGGTTAGAGCGGGGTGGGGATGGGAGCCAGGACGCCTGGGTTCAATCCCAGTGCTGGGAGGGGAGGGAGGTCTAGTGGTTAGAGCTGGGCACCAGGACTCCTGGGTTCTATCTCTGTCTCTCCCCATGGGGCAGGGTGCAAGCCGGAGCAGCAGATGATGTATGCTGGGAGCAAGAACAGGCTGGTGCAGGCAGCTGAGCTCACCAAGGTACCAGGGCAGTGATGCCCTTTCGGGCTCTTCCCATGGGCAGCACCGGCACCCCATAGCCCCCTCACCCAAGCTGCCGGCCACACACCCATGCTGGGGCTGGGTGGGCTACCCAACCCCTCCCCTCTGGCCCACGTTGGAAGGGGCTGTCGCTTTCCCCTCCCCTGCACCCTGCTCTGCCTTGTCCCAGGGCCGAGGGGCTGCCCTAGGGCATGGGGGTCTTATCGCTTCCTCGCCCCGGGGGCCTCCCACCCATCTGACGGGGACCTGCCCTCATACCTGGGACCTAGCCAGGACCATCCCTGGATTGCCCCGTAGATGGGATCCCCCAGCCCCTATAGCTGGGATCGGTACCCCCCCCCCAAAGCTGGGATTTACTGCTCCCCCATTCAGCATCCACACCCCTGGATCGAGGCTCCGCTCTGGAGGATCTCTCTTAATGCCCACCCCAGCTCCATCCACCTCTCCCCCCGCCCCCCAGGTGTTCGAGATCCGGACCACAGAGGACCTGACCGAGGAGTGGCTGCGGGAACGGCTGGCCTTCTTCCGCTAGGGGGTGGGGGGGGCGCAGATTCCCCCCCCCGACTCCACCGGGCCCGGGACACCCCCCTCCCCCAGCGACTGGCCGGGAAGCAAATAAACCACTTGGGACCCAACCTGGGTGTCTGGTCCATGTCTGAGGTCTGTCCCTGCTTGAGGGGGGGTAACCCTGGCCCCTCCAGTGTTGCCTGGGTCTGCCCCTCCCCCCATCACTGCCTGGGTCTGTCCCTGCTGGGGGGCTAATGCTGCTACCCCTCACCTGCTCTCAGTTCTGAACTCCACCCTTCCCATGGCCTGGGCCTAGCAGAGATGCCCCCCTCCCTGTGCGGAGCTGTAAGGTGAGCCCTCGGGGCCCACCCCACTCATCCCCTCCTGCCTCCCGCCCTTGCCAGGCCCTAGTCTCTATTTCATGTTGGCTGAGATGGGAAATCGGAGGTGAGCGTGAACCCCCACTTCTCGCCCCTGGAGAGGGTCCCTCCAGGGCTGGGCTGGGCTGGGTGGGTGGGGGAGCTCACCCGGCCTGTACTCCGGGGGATACCCCCATTCTCCAGCCTGGCGCTGCATTCCAAGGGAGAGCGCCCCCTGCTGAGCCCCCCCAGCTACTCACAGGGCAGCCCCCCCAGCCTGCGTGAGCCGCGTCCTGCTGTCTCTCCACAGCCAGGAGCTGGGGATTTGCAGTTCTGGGCGGAGGGGTTTCAGGGGGCAGCGGTGATTGGGGGGCGGGGAGGAGATTGGCTAGTAGAGTGCTTGTCTCTGAGAGCAGGGTCTCTCTCTCTCACACACACACACACACATACAGCAGGGCCCATCCCCCCCAGCAGGGAGCAGCAGGGACACACTCACACACACACACACACACACACAGCAGGGCCCATCCCCCCCAGCAGGGAGCAGCAGGGTCCCTCTCTCGCTCTCTCTCACACACACACTCACAGAGCAGGGCTCGTCCCCTCCAGCAGGGGGCAGCAGGGACACACACACACACACACACACACACACAAACACACAGCAGGGCCAATCCCCCCCAGCAGGGAGCAGCAGGGTCCCTCTCGCTCTCTCTCACACACACACACGCAGAGCAGGGCTCATCCCCTCCAGCAGGGAGCAGCAGGGTCACACACACACACACCACACACACACACACAGCAGGACCCTTCCCCCCCAGCCTGCGTGAGCCGCGTCCTGCTGTCTCTCCACAGCCAGGAGCTGGGGATTTGCAGTTCTGGGCGGAGGGGTTTCAGGGGGCAGCGGTGATTGGGGGGCGGGGAGGAGATTGGCTAGTAGAGTGCTTGTCTCTGAGAGCAGGGTCTCTCTCTCACACACACACACACACACACAGCAGGGCCCATCCCCCCCAGCAGGGAGCAGCAGGGTCCCTCTCTCGCTCTCTCTCACACACACACACACAGAGCAGGGCTCGTCCCCTCCAGCAGGGAGCAGCAGGGACACACTCACACACACACACAAACACACAGCAGGGCCAATCCCCCCCCAGCAGGGAGCAGCAGGGTCCCTCTCTCTCTCTCTCTCACACACACACACACACAGAGCAGGGCTCGTCCCCTCCAGCAGGGAGCAGCAGGGTCACACACACACACCACACACAAACACACAGCAGGGCCAATCCCCCCCAGCAGGGGGCTGCAGGGTCTAACACACACACACACACACACACAGAGCAGGGCTTGTCCCCTCCAGCAGGGGTAGCAGGGACACACTCACACACACACACACTCACACACACACACACAGCAGGGCCAATCCCCCCCAGCAGGGAGCAGCAGGGTCTCTCTCGCTCTCTCTCACACACACACACGCAGAGCAGGGCTCATCCCCTCCAGCAGGGAGCAGCAGGGTCACACACACACACACCACACACACACACAGCAGGACCCTTCCCCCCCAGCAGGGGGCTGCAGGGTCTAACACACACACACACACACACAGAGCAGGGCTTGTCCCCTCCAGCAGGGGTAGCAGGGACACACTCACACACACACACACACACACAGAGCAGGGCTCATCCCCTCCAGCAGGGGGCAGCAGGGACACACACACACACACACACACACACACACACAAACACACAGCAGGGCCAATCCCCCCCAGCAGGGAGCAGCAGGGTCCCTCTCTCGCTCTCTCTCACACACACACACACACGCAGAGCAGGGCTCATCCCCTCCAGCAGGGAGCAGCAGGGTCACACACACACACCACACACACACACACAGCAGGACCCTTCCCCCCCAGCAGGGGGCTGCAGGGTCTAACACACACACACACACACACACAGCAGGACCCTTCCCCCCCAGCAGGGGGCTGCAGGGTCTAACACACACACACACACACACACAGCAGGACCCTTCCCCCCCAGCAGGGGGCTGCAGGGTCTAACACACACACACACACACACACAGCAGGACCCTTCCCCCCCAGCAGGGGGCTGCAGGGTCTAACACACACACACACACACACACAGCAGGACCCTTCCCCCCCAGCAGGGGGCTGCAGGGTCTAACACACACACACACACACACAGCAGGGCCAATCCCCCCCCAGCAGGGAGCAGCAGGGTCTCTCTTGCTCTCTCTCACACACACACACACACAGAGCAGGGCTCATCCCCTCCAGCAGGGAGCAGCAGGGTCACACACACACACCACACACACACACAGCAGGACCTTTCCCCCCCAGCAGGGGGCTGCAGGGTCTAACACACACACACACACACACAGCAGGGCCAATCCCCCCCCAGCAGGGAGCAGCAGGGTCTCTCTCGCTCTCTCTCACACACACACACACAGAGCAGGGCTCATCCCCTCCAGCAGGGAGCAGCAGGGTCGCACACACACCACACACACACACAGCAGGACCCTTCCCCCCCCAGTAGGGGGCTGCAGGGTCTAACACACACACACACATACACACACAGAGCAGGGCTCGTTCCCTCCCAGCAGGGGTAGCAGGGACACACACACACACATGCACACACAGCAGGGCCCACCCCGCAGGGGCTCACTGACACACACACACACAGAGAACTGGCTGATCGGTCTCAAAATGTAACCGTAAACGGGGAATCGTCACTGAGCGGGTCTGTTTCCAGTGTGGGCTGTCAAGCCTGATTCCCCACTCTGGCACTCTGAGTGCAGAAGGTGGGGGGCCGCAAGGATTCTAAAAATTAATACCGGCCACTCCAGGCTTGTATTAAGCTCCCAAGGTTAGGGCTTCTCTCTGACCTTGGATGGGTAGATGCTGCCACCACCCAAATGCAAAAAAACCCCTTTGAACCCAGGAAGGTGCACTTGGGAATTCCTCCCTGTGGGGTGCCCTCAAACCCTTTCATAGAATCATAGAATATCAGGGTTGGAAGGGACCTCAGGAGGCCATCTAGTCCAACCCCCTGCTCAAAGCAGGACCAATCCCCAGCTTTTGCCCCAGTTCCCTAAATGGCCCCCTCAAGGATTGAACTCACAACCCTGGGTTTAGCAGGCCAATGCTCAAACCACTGAGCTATCCCTCCCCACCCTTTCATCCCCGCTCTGGGGAAGAGCTGAGAAAGAAAACAAAGGAAACCAGCTGTTGCCACCAGCTAATTAAACAACATGTGCACAAACGTCTTAGGACACAAAAACGCAATCCTGTTCTTAAAAAAAGGTACATTTTATTAAAAAAACAAAAAGGAAGAAAATACATCTGGAACATAGGCTATTGCTAGTTTTAAAAAAGAGCAAATATAATAATTAAGCATCAAGAATGGTTTTCTTGAGGTCCAGCTCAAAGGTTACAAGCAAAACAAAAGCACCTGGGGTTAGCATAGAGAAGTCCACAAGCCATAAAGAAATAAAAGAGATAAACCTAATCGCGTCTTCCTAGACATTCCCTGATCTGCTTACATATCTGGGGTTTCAGGTAAGTAAGTTCGAGGTATGATTTGATGATTTTTCATACTTGGTTTAAAGCTTCTTACTGCATTGCAGCTCTGTGTCTCCTCTCTCCGGAGAACAACACACAGACAAAGGGAAAGTTTTTTCCCAATTTTAAAAAGTTCTAGCCTTCCCATTGGCTCTTTTGGTGAGGTGCCCACTCCCTTCCTTTTACCTATGGGCTTTTTTTACCCTTTACGGGTAAAGCAAGTAGAGAACAGGTACTAACAGGGATTTTGGCTGGCTGGGGCTCCATAAAAGGGAGCTATCCCCCCTTTCATTTATCACAGGGGCCCTGCGCTATTTTACCTTTTTATCCACATAGAAACTGTAACATTGTCACTGATGAAGTTGGCAGATGACGCAAAGATCGGGGCGGGGGAGTAAATACAAGGTAACACGTCACTGATTCAGCGCGATCCGGATTGCTTGGGAAACTGGGCACAAGCACCCGGTATGTGTTTGAGGACGGCTTGGGCTCAATAGAGACATCTAGGCACAAAGAATGAGCTAGATGGACAGGCTGGGGGACTCTCTCCTGGGAAGCCATGACTCTGAAAAAGACTTGGGGGCCGGAGTGGATAATCAGCGGAACAGGAGCCCCCAGTGCGACGCTGGGACTGAAAGGGCCAATGCGATCCTGGGCTGTATAAACAGGGGAATCTCGCGTAGAAGCAGAGAAATTCTTTCCCCTCTGTGTTTGGCCCTGGTGCGACCGCTGCTGGGATCCTGTATCCGGTTCTGGTGCCCACCATTCAAGGAGGATGTGGATAAATTGGAGAGAGGTCAGAGAAGAGCCACGAGAAGGATCAGAGGGTTAGAAAACCTGCCTGGTAGTGACCAACTCCAGGAGCTACTTTACCAAAGAGAAGGTGACGGGGTGACTTGATCCCAGGCTACAAGCACCTTGGGATGTTTTTTGACCGGCAATATAAATCCAGAGTAAGGGCCCGATTCTGCTCTCAGTTGCACCAGAGTAACTGTCTTGAAGTCAATGGGGCCAGATCCCCAGCTGGTGTCAATTGGCCTTCGCTCCATTGGCATGAGTCTGGCCTCACGCAGTTACTCCGGATTTACACCAGCAACAGAATTTGTCCTGTCTGCACTGCTGCCTTTTGGCCCTTGGGGAAGGGGGTGGGGGCATCAGTACATGACCCCCCCACACAACAACAATGCCCCGTGTAACCCAGAAACTTCCGTGGTGTTCCCCCTTGCAACAGAACAATGGCTCAGCTGGTTACCATGGCAACCAGCCGAAGTCCGGCCTAGTTACAAGCCACGCCACATCCATCAATTGCCAGCACCCCCCCAGCCTCCCTAGGGTCCCCTGGCCCGGTGCTCAGTGCCAAGGGCTGTTGGCCCAGGCAGGCAGGACAACTGATACCACTGGGCCCAGTTCCCCCCCCCCCACACACACACCTTGGGCCCTGCTCCCCTCTGCCCCATCTCCAGCCCTCACCCTGGCTTCCAGGCTTAAGAATAATTAATTGGGAGGGGGCTCTGCATTGACTGGAGCTGGTATGAGGGAGCCGGGCTATTTCCTAGGGCTGAAATCCATCCCTCTCCATCCCTCCATCCATCCATCCCTCCATCCATCCTCTGTCCCCATCCATCCCTCCATCCATCCTCTGTCCCCATCCATCCCTCCATCTATCCTCTGACCCTATCCATCCCTCCATCCCTTCATCCATCCTCTGTCCCCATCCGTCCCTCCATCCATTCTCTGTCCCCATACACTCCATCCATCCCTCCATCCATCCTCTGTCCCCATACACGCCATCCATCCATCCTCTTTTCTAATACACTCCATCCATCCATCCCTCCATCCATCCTCTATCCCCATTCATCCATCCATCACTCCATCCATTCTCTGTCCCCATACACTCCATCCATCCCTCCATCCCTCCTCTTTTCCAATACACTCCATCCATCTATCCATCCCTCCATCCATCTCTCCATCCATCCTCTGTCCCCATCCATCCCTCCATCTCTCCATCCATTCTCTATCCCCATTCATCCATCCATCACTCCATCCATTCTCTGTCCCCATACACTCCATCCATCCATCCATCAATCTCCATACACAATATCCACCCATCCATCCCCATACACACTATCTAATCTAATGTAATCCATCCCCTTACACACCCCTCTATCCCTCCGTGGGCTCCCTGGTCTGATTTGGGGTGGTGGGGAGGAGAGGTACCAGGTGAGGGGAGCCCATAGGTCTGAGCGGGGGAGGGAAGGGGATACGGGGCCCCCAGCTCTGATTGGGAGCCCTCCCTCTGCACACTATGAAGACAGGCTCTGCCAGTCCTGCCAGGTTGCCCCAGGGCAGCGCCGCTCGGCGCATCGCCAGGCCCCGCTGTCATGAGGACCCGCAAACACGCCCATGCGGGCATGAGGAGCCGCACTTTGAGGGGTGAGGCTTGGGCAGCACCAGCTGGTGCCGCTGTCAGGAGGGAATGGCTGTGCAGCACCTGTCGCTCCGTGGGCAGGGCTCTCCGGCCAGGCCGGGGAGCTCGGCTGCACCGACGCTGGGGGCAGAGTGCCCCCTTCTGAGCCCTCCGCCCTGCTCCCCACAGCACAGTACCCCCTAGCACTGCAGCATTGGGGGCAGCACTGACTCCGGGGCCCCTCGCCTTCTGAGCCCCCCCGTCCTGCTCCCCGCAGCACAGCACCCCCTAGCACTTCCGTGTGGTACGATGAGGTCCTGAAACATAAGTCCTTGTTTCAGAGGCCCGGTACGAGACCTAAGGTCGGAGTTAAAGTAACTAACGGTCAAGACTTTGCTGATACAAAACAAAGTGAAGCTGTGAGTCAGAGGCAGGCCCTGCTCACGGAATCTGCCACGAAGAAGGCGGATGCTGCAAAAACACACGTACCGAAAAGGTCCCGGGCACAAGGAGTGTAAACTCGTGCCAGGATGGTGCCAGGACACACCGGCATGAGCACATTCCACACAGATAACAGGGACGTGCTGAGCCATCGTAAAGACGGGGTCACAAGGGGAATATGATGGATGGGGCTGTTCTGCTCGAACCAACATGTACAAGGTAATAGGCGGCACCTTGACACGCAGAGGGGTTGTACCTCAATACGTCAGGAGGGAGGTGTAACTTGTTTGCACCTGTGTATAAGAACGCACCCCTGAGGGGTTGTCTTTGTCTGGCCTAGGGGGCAGAGGTAAATCCCGCCACTGACTGAGCCGGTCCATTGTCAGGGAGCAAATATGTCCTAGCAGAACGGTAGACATGTGATCCGGGGAGCTAGGGACTGTTTCGTTTGGCAATAAACCTGGCCTGGTGCCTTCGTACCTTATCGGAGTCTGTGGTCATTGGGGGTTCTCTCGGGGTCTGCTGTGCCTAGGGTGACCAGATGACAAGAATAAAATATCGGGACACACAGGCTCACAGCCCCCATCCCACTGGAGCCATGGGGGAAGGGGGACACACAGCCTGAGGAAGCCGCGGGTCGGGGGCTCACAGTCCCCGCTCCAGCCCTGCTGCAAGCCGCGGGTTGGGGGTGCATGGCCCTGGCCCCCGTCACAAGCACACGGCCCCGGCCCCCGCCCGCAGCCCCGCCGCAAGCCTCGGGCGCAGGGCCCCAGCCGCAGCCTCGCTGCTTACCTGGGGGATGGTTCCCACCCACTGGGAAGCACCCGGCAGGTTCCTCTGACTCCTCGGGTCCGCGGCAGCCAGCGGGGTCTCCACTCCACGTGCTGCGCCTGCCACAAGCACTGGCTGCAGCTGCCCTTGGCTGGAAGCTGTGGGGTGAGTCGTACGCAGCGCCCCAGGTGCAGGGGCAGCCGGGGGAGGGGGGGGGGGGCGTCTGCGCCCTGTCCGCACCTGCAGCTCCCATTGGCCGCGATGGAGCCAGAGCTTGTGGTAGGTGCAGCGCGCAGGGACCCCCCCACCCCCAGCCACCCCCACGCCTAGGGGCCGCAGGGTCCCGCTGCCCACTCTTTCCTGGGAGCCGCCCCTAATGAGCATCGCCGGGACCACAGGTGAGTGCTCGTCAGTGTACTCCTCCAGCCCCGAGACAAAAGGACAAATGGCGTCCCCACCGTACATCGGTCGGGGCGCGGGACAAACAGCTAAATGTCGGGACAGTCCCGATTTTATGGGGACGTCTGGTCACCGTAGCTGTGTGTCAGCGATCTGTGCAGAGCCCGGGCAGCACGCGGAGGGAACACACGCACCAAGCCGACAGTTATCAACATTGGACGGAGCAGAGCACCACACCGGCGACGTCTGACGACATTCAGCACCGGGGGCATCGCTGACTCTGGGGACAGCGCGCCCCCTACAGAGCCCCCCCCCCCCCGCTCCCTGAAGCACAGCGCCCCCTTGTGCCACATTAGGGCATTGGGGTCAGCACTGATGGCAAGGGAAGAGTGCCCCCTTCTGAGCACCCCCCGCACCTTGCTTCCCTCAGACCAGCACCCCCTAGTGGTGTACTCGGGCATGGCGATCAGCGGGGGCACAAAATAAAGGCCAGGCGCCGGGCACATGCAGGCAGACCCAAGTGTGCTGCGACCTAGCCGGCGTGAGCACCCGGAGCCGCAAAGCCGCGGCAGCACGGGGCACAGCGCTGGCTAGGGGCTCGGGACTCGGGACTCTGGGGACGGAGGCAGGTGGCCAGCCTGGGCCACTGCCCACCTACCTGCAGCGTGGCTGCTATTTTTAGCAAGCTGACGTGTGGGCCGACGTGAGTTGCCATGCCACCTGCCGACTGCAGCCCGGGCCTACCCAGGGAGGCGAAGGCCCTTTGACCCGGCTCTTTCCAACCAGCCGCAAAGTTTAATAATGAAAGGAGGCTTTATGAAAGCACTTGGGAGTATTCCTGCCTCTTGCATCTGGGAGCCCCGCGCTTCCTCTCATCCAGGCCTGGCTCGCCCGGGTGCCTGCTCCCTCCTGCATGGCGCTGGTGGTCCCCAGAGGCTGAGAGCAGATGCAAAAGTCAGCCAAGGCCCGGGGTGCTTTCCCTTCCTCGCATGCGGGAAAAGGTCAGAGGCACTGACTGGGGACAGGCTGTGATACATGGGCCCCGTCAGGCGCAGGCTGACATTCAGGGAAACAGCTGGGAGGGAGGATGGGAAGGGAGGTGATTGCACAGTGTGTGTGTGTGTGTTGCCGGGGGGGAGGGGGTGTTGGATCCAAAGAGCAGAGACTGGTGCGGTGCTGTGGGGGAGGGCAGGGGATGCAGCTGCGTGGGAGAGGCTGTCCCGGGAAACTGAGTCAGAGTGGTGCCCTGGTGGGAGGGAGATGCAGGACAGGCTAGTGGGTGGGGGCTGGGAGCGAGGACTCTTGCGTTCTACTACTGGCTTGGGAAGGGGAGTGGGTTCTAGTGGGTTAGAGCAGGGGGGCTGGGAGTCAGGACTCCTGGGGTCTACTTCTGGTTCTGGGAGGGCAGTGGGGTCCAATGGTTAGAGCGGGGGGCAGCTGGGAGCCAGGACTCCTGGGTTCTACTCCTGGCTTGGGAAGGGTAAGATAGTAGGCAGAACAGGGGGGGACTGAGAGTCAGGACTCCTGGGTTCTTTCCTTGATGCTGTAAGGGAATGTGGTGGGCTGGTAGGTAGGTGGGTGGGGACTGGGAGTCAGGCAGGACTCCTGGGTTCTAACCCCAGCTGTCTAGTGGTTAGAGTGGGGGCTGGTAGTCAGGCCTGGTGGGTGGGGGGACAACACAGCACTGCCCCCCACTGGCTGGGCTCAGCCTGCCCATGGGGCACTGCACGAGCCAGGTACCTGTGGCCCTAGCTGTCCATGGTGCGGGCTGTGCAGGTCCCTGGCGCGTGGGAACCAGCCCTGTCCCCTCTCGCTGTGTCGCTGGCAGCTGTGATAAATGCACTTCCACCTCCCAGCTCCCCGCGCCGGAGCCCTAACCATGATGGATGAGGAAAAGGCCAGGTCCCGCTCAGCGACGCCAGCCGCAGCCGGGGCCTCCCCCAGCCGTGGGCGCTGCCAGGCCGCCCTCCACCAGTCAGCCCCAGCCAGGGCAAGTGCTGTGTCCCCACTTCACCCATCCCCGCCCCCGCCCCCCCAGCTACAACCCGGGCACACGGTGGCCATCCCTCCACCCACGTGGGGACACACACACACACACTCACAGAGTCGGTCTCAAGCCCTCCAGCAGGGGGCGGCTGGGACAGACGGACAGATGGACACACACACACAGTGTCTCACTCCATCTCTCCAGCCTCCTCCGCTCCATCGCCTCCTTCCATGACAAATCGCAGCTGCTGCCACGTGTCGCTTTCAAGGGCCGGAGGACACAGGAAGAAGCTCCGGGTTCTTGCTGCTTTTTAAAAGGACTCGGGAAGCAGCGAGACCTTTGGAGGCCCAGGCAACTGTGAGCTCTCATCTCCAGTCTGGGCCACAGCTTCCCCGGCCTGGACTGGAGGGCACAGGGGCACCGGGAGTCCTGAGCCAGTCACCTGCCTAGATCTGAACGCCCTGGAGACCTGGGGGAGATCGGATCTTTGAGGGCAGGGCTGGGCTTGTTCGTTTCATTGCTGCGCTTGGGGCATTGCCTCCAGCGGCTGGGGGCATGCAGGGAACGTGCGAGGCTGAAAGGAGCCTGCACAGAAGGTGCGAGGGGCAAGGAGGGTGAATCAAGCGTGCACGATGCATGGAGCGTGCAAGGCAAGTGGGACGTGCGAGGTGCGACGAGCATGAAAAAACCCACGGGGCGTCGGGAGCATGCACAGAACACGCAAGCGCAAGAAGCACGAATGAAAAGTGCGAGGGGCCAGGAGGGTGTCCCAAACGTGCAAGAGGCCTGGAGTGAGGCACCGGGCTGTGCGCAGTGCAAGGCAAGCAAACACAACATGCCAGGGGTGGAGAGCATGAAACATCCAAGGAGCTTGCCCAGAACAAGGAGACAAGGAGAGTGTCTGGGATGTGTGAGGTGCCGGGCATCTCTCCTTATCAAGGCACGCCTCTTTCCACACCTTGGATCCTTGCACTTCTGCGGTGGGGGTGGATCCCCAAGCACTTTACAAACATTAATAAATTAAGGTCTCAATCTCCACCCTCCCACAGCAAGGTGCCCCCCCCCCCCAGTTTAAGGATGGGGAAACCGAGGTGTGGGGAGGGGAAAGGACTTGCTCAAGGTCACTCAGAGAGTTGGTGACAGAGGCAGGAATAGAACCCAGGAGTCCTGACGTCCAGATCTCCCTGCTCCCCTAGACCCCACCCCACTCCCTTCCCGGCATTGGGGATAGAAGTGGGGAGTCCATAGGAGCATTTAGAGGTCCCAGCTAAGCCCAGAGTCCCATTGTGCCAGGTGCTGCACAGAGACAGACAGCTCCTGCCCTGAAGAGCTCACAAGACAAAGGAAAGCTCGCTATCTCCATTTTACAGCTGGGGAAACTGAGTCACAGGGAACTCAAGGAGCTGTCTCCCTACCTCTGGGTCATACGCACCAGCCCTCCAGCAACGCCAGCAGATCAGAACTCTCCGCTCCCTTGCACGAGCATCGCACGATCACTTTGCGCGAGTGCACGCGACGGAGAAGCAAACGGGCCACATAAAGCAACTCCCCCGGGGCCACGCGAAAGAGCCAGGACTTGAACCCAGGCATCCTGAATGCCCACCCAGCGCCTTGTCCGCAAGACCAGCAATGCGCCAGCTGGGGGGCTTCGAGCGGTTCCTATTGGCAGCTCTTCCTGGGCCCATCCGCGTGCTGGCCTCATCAGCTGAGAGGTTCCAAGGAAGCAGCTGATACTTCAGGCCGAACAAGAGGTGTTAAGTGAAGCAGCCGGAGCATGATTTATACAGAGGCTCTCTGAGTTCCTGGCTGTTCAATTTTTCAGCGGACAAGCTGGCTTGGCAGGGAACGGGGGAGCAGAGTCGTCAGATTTATTAGCGCTGTGTTTCAGGAGAAGAAGAGATGATGATGGGAACGTGCAAAATCTTCCCTGGGACCTTTGGCTCCGGCTCTGATGGCCGTTAGCCCTCGTCCCGGATCACCTGTCCCGCTGGGGTCAAGCTGGCTGGAGGGGGACGTGAGATGCGGGGGTGGAGGGGGTGGATGGGTAGAAGGTCACCGTGGCAACAACATTGCCAGGGGAGACCTGGCGCCCCGGTGATGGTATCCTGGGGAGTGAGGTCACCATGGTGATGATGCCATAAAGCAAGGTTATCATAGTGACATCAGAGGGGAGGAAGGTCACCGCGGCAACAACATTGCCAGGGGAGACCTGGCACCCTGGTGATGGCATCGCAAGAGGTGGAAGGTCGCAGCGGTGATGACCTCGCTGATGACATCACTGATGTCATAGCGATGACATCCTGGAGGTAGAGCGGCCACCATGACAGTGCTGGGATGGCGCTTGGGAGGGGGGGAAGGTCGCCACGCTGAAGACATCAAGGAGGGAGCGAGAGGTCCCCGTGGAGATGGGCGGTGGAGATGATGACATCATGCAGTTACCAAGGCACTGATGACATCACATGGGACGCAAGCCAATGAAAGCTCACGGCTGGAGACCAAAGCTGCCGACAACGAATTTTGCCTTCGGGGGTTGCTCGGAGCCGGATGGGCCCGGCACGGGGGTGGAGTGTGAACCCCCTGGGATGGGGAAGGACCCTCTGGGACCCCCTTCAGGCACAGTTTGGGGTTAGCCGGTTTTTGACTCGCGCTCACTAATTTCCACAGCCCCCCTGCTCCCATCTTCCAGCCAGCTGGAGCTGTGTCCCCAGGGGATTGTGGCTGGATCCTCAGCACCCCAGGTGCCCCTACCCAGGGAGACAAAAGCACCATGGAACAAGGCACCTGGCCAGGGACGACCCACAGGAGCTCTTTGGGGGCAAAGGCCATTTCTCGTCTGGGTTTGGGCAGTGTCTAGCCCGACGGAGGCCCCTGAACTTGGTTGGGGTGCGCGCAGCGCCCAGCCCAACAGGGGCCCCTGATCTCGGTCGGGGTCTGGGCAGCGCCCAGCCCAACGGGGGCCCCTGATCTCAGTCGGGGTCTGGGCAGCGCCTGGCCCAACAGGGGCCCCTGATCTCGGTCTGGGTCTGTGCAGCGCCCAGCCCAACGGGGGCCCCTGATCTCGGTTGGGGTCTGTGCAGCACCTGGCCCAACAGGGGCCCCTGATCTCGGTCTGGGTCTGGGCAGCGCCTGGCCCAACAGGGGCCCCTGATCTCGGTCTGGGTCTGGGCAGTGCCTGGCCCAACAGGGGCCCCTGATCTCGGCTGGGGTCTGTGCAGTGCCTGGCCCGACAGGGGCCCCTGATCTCAGCCGGGGTCTGTGCAGTGCCTGGCCTGACAGGGGCCCCTGATCTCAGCCGGGGTCTGTGCAGCGCCTGGCCCAACAGGGGCCCCGATCTCGGTCTGGGTCTGGGCAGTGCCTGGCCCGACAGGGGCCCCGATCTCGGTCTGGGTCTGGGCAGTGCCTGGCCCGACAGGGGCCCCTGATCTCGGCTGGGGTCTGTGCAGCACCTGGCCCAACAGGGGCCCCTGATCTCGGCTGGGGTCTGTGCAGTGCCTGGCCCGACAGGGGCCCCTGATCTCGGCTGGGGTCTGTGCAGTGCCTGGCCCGACAGGGGCCCCTGATCTCAGCCGGGGTCTGTGCAGTGCCTGGCCCGACAGGGGCCCCTGATCTCGGTCTGGGTCTGGGCAGTGCCTGGCCCGACAGGGGCCCCTGATCTCGGTCAGGATCTGGGCAGCGCTTGGCCTGACGGGGCCCCGATCCAGTTTGGAGTCTGTGTGGTGCCTGGCCCAACAGGCCCCTGGTCTGTCGGGGTCTGTGCAGCGCGGGGCACAACGGGACCCCTGATCCCAGCCACGGTCTGCCTGGTGCCCAGCCTGAAGGGCACATGTGTGAGATTTCTCTCAGGGCTTCTCGTCCATGACAAAGCTCCATAAGGGGGCGCTACTCCCCCCTGCGCTGTGCAGTCGTTCTCAGAGTGGGGAGCCCCCTGCCAGCTTCCCCCCACCACCACCAACTGAGCCACCCACCCACCCAAACTCCGTTCTGCCTGAGAGCACCGGGGAATTGTTGGAGCAGAGCTCGTGAGCAAATCCCCCCGGTTACAGCAGCCTCGTGCCCGGTGCAGGCCGACAGCCTGTAATTACGGAGATAACGAGGGAGTAATTATTGCTCAGGCACAAACGCCGCTCCCTAATAAGGGCCTTTTTACCTAAACATCTGCTGGAGACGTAGGTGGGGAGAGAAGGTGTAGGAGATGCTCCCTGAGTGTAACTGATGGAAGACTGGGAGCCAGGACACCTGGGTTCTCTTCCCAGTTCTGAGAAGGGAGTGAGGTCTACTGGTTAGAGCAGGGTGTCTGGGAGCCAGGACTCCTGGGTTCTATCCCAGCTCAGAGAGGGGAGTGGGGTCTAGTGGTTAGAGCAGGGGGGGATGGGTGCCAGGACTCCTGGGCTCTATCCTCAGCTCTGGGAGGGGAGTGGGGTCTAATGGTTAGAGCAGGGGGGATGGGTGTCAGGACTCCTGGGTCCTACTCCCAGCTCTGTCACTAACTTGCAGTGTGTGACCTTGACAAAACCCTTCCCCCACCACCCTCTTCCTGCACCTCGCTTTCCCCATCTGTAGAGCGGGAGTAACGACGGGAGTGCTCCCTGCACGGGGGCGTCCCAGCGCCCAAAGCCGAGCAGGCAGCTGCTCAAAGCCCGACCCTCCTAGCTCAGGTGGAAAGGGGCTTCCCCCACTGTGTTAACCTTTGCCATGTAATCCAAAGGCTCTGCTTTCGGTGGGAGAAGACTCCCCCTCAGCTCTCCTGGGACCCCCCCCCAAGGCTGCGTTGAAGCTAGACCCACAGTCAGGGACTGGACGTGAACAGCTTGGGGGTGGAGGTGAGGATGATTCGGGGAGGCAAAACACACTTACCTGTATTGAACTTTGATTATTATAACCCTGACCCATCACACAGGCCCCAGCCCAGCCTGGGATCTCCTTCCCACCATCACCCGACCGAGACAGTCCCTGCCCCAAAGAGCTCCCAGTCTCGCCAGACAAGCCAAAGGAAAGAGTCTTGATGGCTCCCCCCAGGCCTTGTCATGAATGGGGAGGGTTGGCCCTCCCCAGCCCAGAATGGGTTAATGCAGACTGGAGAGGCCTGTTATGTGACCTGGCTGCACCTGGAGGCAGAGCTCAGTGGGGAAGGAACAAGCTAGCTATAATAAAGAGAAGAAGTTGGTTGCAGAAGGGGGCTGTAGGTTATAGTCCCTGAGCTGGCCCCATGGAGAGGGAGGCCCTCGGTTCCCCTGCCAGCCACTGGGATCACCTGGGGACCAGGGACCTGGCCCAAAGACTTGGAATTCTTTGCTGGACTTTTCTTGCTTAAGCTTCGTTACCCCCAAGAGGAGCGGACGCAAATCTGGGCCCCTGGCCACAGGGCCGCGCTCTGGACGAGAGGCCAGATTGCAAGCCAGCAGTGCCGCCATGCCTGGCCACAGGGAAGCGCTCCTATGGTGAGTGAAAACCCTTCACAGGGCCCCATCCTGCCCTGTGCCCCTGAGCTGATCCAGGAGGGCTCTCCCTGGGTTGCCAGCAGAGACCCCTCCTCTGGGCAGAAGGGTCTGAGCTGGGCTCCCGGGTTGGGGCAGTAATAGCTGGCAGGGGAAATCCCAGTGGCTGTCAATTTGGGGAGCGCGGTCACCATAGCCTCTCACACCCCTGGCAACCCCAGAGACCGGGGCAAACTCCGAGGGGGCGTGTAAACCGGCTTATGTGGTGTTCCCAGCCTCGTGCTTTGCATTCGATCACATCCAGTGGAA
Source organism: Eretmochelys imbricata (assembly GCF_965152235.1). NCBI lineage: Eukaryota > Metazoa > Chordata > Testudines > Cheloniidae > Eretmochelys > Eretmochelys imbricata. The sequence continues at coordinate 3,606,243 of NC_135594.1, read as the reverse complement.
ACTCATGTGGTGGAGACCTCATAAAAGGAGCCAATTAGCCAGGGGGGGTCTGTCCCTCTCCTGTATTCACAAGGCTCTTTAGAGAGATGAGCCAGGGTGTGTGGGACAGCTGGGGGGGGGGAGAGGTAGGTGTGGCTGGTGCGCCCTGCGATGCCCAACGAGACCCTTGACATCATCGCTCCGGGTTCAGTGCATGTTGCCATAGAAAACACCCACCCGCACGCTGTCCCTTCCCCTCCCACACCCGTCTGGGGACTGTCTCTTGCCCTGCGTCTTGGCAGCTCATGGCACAATGGGGCTTTTCGCTTGAGTTTTGCCCGCGTTCAAAATCCGGGAACCAAGATCCCCCCCCTACCCCATCAGGGTGAAATTGGCTTGCCAAGCCCAAGATTTTAGTCAATACCAAACTCCAGGCTGTGGGTGTTCACAGCCGTCTGCTGTGTGGCCCTCGGGGGTCATGTCTTCCAGCTTTGCCTTGCGGGCCCCCACCTCCCATCTGGGCTGGAAATGTCCTTCAGAATGCCTGGATTTTGGGAACCAGGGCTTGAAGGCAACTCAGCGGCAAGCACGACGCTGACCCGATCATGGTGTGAGCCAGCAACGCTGGCTCCAGCCACTACAGCAACTAAAAGCGAGAGGCAGAAAGGTCCTCCCCTGTGGGCAGTGGACCCCGTTTACATAGAGAAGGAGAAGATCTGGAGCTAATCGGGGGTAGAAACCACCCCACTCCCCAGCAGGACCCAGCTAGGGAGGATCCAGCCCTGGGAACAGTGCTCCTGCCTTTGAAGCAGCAGGTGCCGTCAGAGACAGGATACCAGGCTAGATGGGCCCTTGGCCCGATCCAGAGGGGCCGTTCTGGTGTCCCTACATCCAGCCACCTCTCTGTGATCCATCTGGCCATCCCCTCTAGCCCTGGCTGCTTAGCAGCCATCTGGCACCGCAGCGGCTCGTCAGAGAGCACAAATTTCCAGAGCAGAGTAAGGCTGGGCCCAATTAACCCCCCATCAGGCTGGTGGAGCGGGGACCAGCCACAGATCGCTGCCCAGCAAACCCACCACAGACAGCGGCATTAATCGCTGGACGTGCCGTGGGTGTGAATCAAACGGCTGGGGGATAGCTAAAGGGGTGTGTATGGGGAGGGATGGATAGATGTGTAGGGAGGATGGATAGAGGGGGTGTGGATAGAAAGGGTGGGGATGGATGGATGGATAGAGGGAGTGTGAAGAGGGATGGATCAATTTGTAGGGGGATGGATAGAGGGGAGGTGTCTGGGGATGGATGGATAGAGAGGGTGTGGGTGGGGATGGATAGAGGGGTGTGGATGGGGATGATTGATCCATCTGTAGGATAAAGTTTCTCAGCAACACCTAAGGCCCCCTTTGACTTTCAATGAGATTTTGGCTCCTCCGTCACTTCTGCCTGTCAGGCTGAGGCCAGGAGCTCCCTTGCGTGCAAATGGCCCCGCGTGGTCCAGGGGCTCTTAGCTAAGGGCTGGCGTTGGAGGAGATTGCCCCCCAGACTGTTCTTGGCTTGGCAGCCTGAGCTGTGCCCTGGCCCCCAGACAGCGTCACCGACTCTCTCCGGCTCCCCTGGCTCCTTGGGTCTTTGCCACCGGTGGGTGCCATCTCCTCCCAGCCTCGGGGCGTGCGGCAGGTTGGCAGCTCCAGATATGAGTGGGGAGCACGTGGCAGCCCGGCCTTGGCATTGGCAGTGCTCCGCTGGAAACCACTTCCTGCCTCGATTTCCCCACCTATAACACTGGGCCGACGATGTCGATGAGCTCTGCAGGCAAGGAGCCCTCTGGAGGTGCTGCAAGTTGTTAAGAAGGCGGGCCTGGAAAGGGGCATCTGGATGTGGCCCCTTCCGGCTTTCAGTGCTGGGATCTCTTGGGGCCGAGAAAGCAGGCTGCAGCTCCTGGAGCGTGTGAAGCCGGGGCGTGTGCGTGTGTGTGTGTGTGTGTCTCGAAACACAACTTTGTGCAGTGCTCCTGCAGCCCCCACTCCCATTACTGCCGCCAGTTTTGCCATGCCGCGTTCCCAGTCGGAAGGGTTCTGTAGCCTTACTCCGGGCAGCCACTTTGACCCCATGACTGCAGCGTTCTGTAGCCTCCCCTCCCCTCTTTTCGCAGGGTCGCTGTATCAAGGAGGGCGAGTGAATGTTGCGGCGGCCCTGCGGCAATCTGCACCCTCGCCGGAGTCACTCGGGCAGCGTCACGGAGTCCCCGGGCGATGCTCTGGAACGGCTCCCCGTGAAGCCAGGCAGGACTCTGGGGCAGTCGCCTTCCTGGGAGCAGCCTGTCTGCAGGACACACAGCTCCCCCGGCTCCACCTTCCTGGGTCTGACCTCGGAGCATTCAGCCTCCTCTGCTCCTCCGTGCGCTTCCCCCAGCGAGTCCGCTCAGGCGGGGTCCTGGGGGGGCCAGAGGGTCCTGCCCCCCAACTCCGCAGTCAGACGGGACTCTCAGCCAGCCAGTAAAACAGAGGTTTATTAGACGACAGGAACATGGTCTAACACAGAGCTTGCAGGTGCAGAGAACAGGACCCCTCAGCCGGGTCCATTTTGGGGGGCAGTGAGCCAGCCAACCACGTCTGCCCTTCACTCCATGTCCCAGCCAGCCCCAAACTGAAACTCCCTCCAGCCCCTCCTCCTCTGGGCTTTGTCCCTGTCCCCGGCCAGGAGGTCACCGGATTCCTTTGTTCTCCAACCCTTTAGCTCTCACCTTGCAGGGGGGAAGGACCCAGGCCATCAGTTGCCAGGAAACAGGGTGTCGGCCATTCTCTGTGTCCAGACCCCTGCACACACCTGCCCTCTAGGGCTCTGCAATGATCATACACCCTCACCCCACCCCCTAGATACTTAAGAACTTCATAGGGGAAACTGAGGCACCCCCACACTATTCAGAGGAAACATTAAGAACAGCCCCACTTCGTCACATGCAGCGTTGCTGGAGAATTACCGCAGTCATTTTTGCAGGGACGCCGGTGCGATCGGCATTGTTGCTCCAGCGTCTCTGTGGCGTCCCCGCAGCCGGGCTAGCGGGAGTTTTGCCGCGTTACTTCAGCAATCCGTGACGTCTCCTGGTACCGTCTGAAGCGTCGCCGCAGCATTCTCTAGCCCGGTGATGATTTTTGCAGCGTGCCGGAGAAATCACCGGGGTATCTTCGCAGGGTCACTGCCCTGATCTCAACCGTTATTCCGGCTGGTTTGGTGCCTGCATGCTGGAGAAGTTCCGGCATTTGCGATTGCCATGTTGCTGCCGCGTTTTGGAGCAGGCCGGCAATAATGAGCCCAGCCTTAAATCATAGAATCACAGAATATCAGGGTTGGAAGGGACCTCCGGAGGAATCTAGTCCAACCCCCTGCTCAAAGCAGGACCAATCCCCAATTTTTGCCCTATCCCTAAATGGCCCCCTCAAGGATTGAACTCACAACCCTGGGTTCCTTGTGCCAAGGCTGCAACATTGCTTAGCATTAAATACTCGCCCCGCGGCTGCAGGATCCTGCAGCATTCAATATTTGCAGCATAGTTTCTGCAGAATACTGTGGTGCTTTCTTTAATTTTTATTTTGCAGCAGCTTTGCCGCCCGGGGTGATCCAGACAAGACACCGATTTTCCCCCCCCACACACACACACCTCGCCCCACGGTCACACGCTACTAGCAAAAGGCAAGCAGGCTTCTGAACAGAAGTTGGATGCTTCTCGCCCGGCTGCCTGGGCTGCTGTTTCCAATTAGCCTGCTTAACGGCTGCTCCGGCGCACAGAGTCACTGGCACGGGGGGGAGAGCCGGGGGGTGGGGGGGCGTTTGGCCAGCGTGGCGCGGGATGAAGAGATTTGCAAGGCCGGAGTCTCTTACAGACAGAATGTCCTTCCGATGTTGCGCTGTGGGGGAGGGCTGGGGCTGCCCCCCCACCTCAGCACGTGCCAGTCAGACACTCACCATGGGGTGGGGGTGGGCGGCACTGGGCCCTGATTCTTTAAAGGAACTTTCGAGGTCAGGTGCATGGGGGAGGGTCCTCAGGCAAACTCCCAGATACTGTGGTGATGGGCCCCGGTATAAATGCAGATATATGGATAGAATGGGGTGTATGGGGATTAGGGTGACCAGATGTCCCAATTTTATAGGGACAGTCCCAATATTTGGGGCTTTGTCTTATATAGGCAGCTATTACCCCCTCCCCCCAGCCCCAGTCCTGATTTTTCACATTTGCTGTCTGGTCACCCTAATGGGGATGGGTGGATGGATAGAGGGGTGTGTATGGGGAGGGATGGATGGAGGGATAGAGAGGGGTGTGTGGGGATGGCTGGAGGGATAGAGGGGTGTGTATGGGGAGGGAGGGATAGAGAGGGGTGTGTGGGGATGGATAGAGGGGTGTGTATGGGGAGGGATGGATGGAGAAAGGGATAGAGGGGTGTGTATGGGGAGGGATAGCAGGGTGTATGGGGATGGAGGGAGGGATAGCGGGGTGTATGGGGATACATAGAGACAGACAGGGTGGGGGAGGACAACGCCCAGGGTTTGCTCCCTAGCCCAGCAGCGGCTGGCGCGGTGGGTGTGTTTCCCATCCCCCGGGGCTTGGTGCTGGTGCCAGGGTGAGGCCCCCGCCCCATGGGCCCGATGCCAGCCCTGCTCCGCCGGTAATGGCCAGGATCCGATTACCGCCCCTGCGGTGGTAGATTAGCTGTGCCAACAAAGGGGATTTTCCTTAAGGAGGCTTAAGATTGAGTCATGTCTAAGAGGGTTTGCGGGGGTAGGGCTGAGCGGGGCCATGTACATCCTGTACCCCTCTCTCTCCCCACTCTCTAGCTAGCCATCCATCCCCACGCACATCTCTCTCTCTCTCTCTCTATCTCGTGCCCCCTCACCCACTGACCCCTGTATCAATTGTCTGTAATCCGCCGGTTGCCCGTCTCTCTCCTGACCTCTGCTCCCTGCCTTCTCAGACCTCCGGCCCCGTGGGCCAAGGACCAAGTGTTTGCCTGCAGCGTAGCTGGCCCTGGGCTAAATGCAGAGGTAAATGAGCTATCCGTGTTAATGATATTAACACCCTCCCCAGCCCTGCGGGGAGGACACCTGCTCAGCGCTCCCCAGGCCCTTTCCCTTCCCCACGTCCCGGCCACCGCTGGGGAGAGGACTTGGCCGGGTTAATTAACATGCACCGGGTGTCCCCGTCTATCTTCGCGCCGGGGTCTCTTTTTGCTTGTGTCGCGGATTAGGGGAGGATTAATGTCAGGCGGCTCCACCCATGTGCCGTGCGTGGTTCCTCTCCTGCGGGGGCGGGGGGACGGGGAGAGATCTGCCTCCTGATGGGGTGGGGAAGAATTTGGCCGGTCTGGATGGCTGGGTTCAGGGCCTAAAACGGTGAGCCTTGTTATGTCCTTTCACACCCTCCTCGAGCCCTGGGGCCGCAGTGTCTGCCTGAATCTGCAGAGAGCCTGAGCCCGTCGCTCTGAGCAGGGAGCTGCCTCATGTAGAGACAATGTCTGAGACTGCAGAGGGCTCTGTGTGGGGCAGGAGGGGGAGACAACAGTGGGCCCAACCCCCTAAGTAGAGATACCCCAGCTGTGTGGACAAATGCTGCAGCCGGGGCCTCCTGGGAAGGTCGGTGGGACTCCCTCTGCTGCATTTGCCCCTGCTGTGCAGAATGGGGTGGGATCATTGCGTGGGGGTGGGGCTATGGGTCAGGGTGCCCCTGGTGGACGGGCTACAGGTCAAGGTGCGTCGGGAGGGTGGGGCGACTGGTCAAGGTTTGCCATTGGGCACCAGGTTATTTTACTCAGCCCCTGGTGGCAACATGGGCTGACCCCCCACCCCATGCCACACACACACAACCTGCCTCGCCCTGCCAGGTAGGGGGAGCTCAATCACTGAGGCACAAAGCTAGAGAGAAAGCAGGGGTTGGAAAGTGAGAATCTAGGGAACCCCCCCTGCTCGGCTCCATCGTCTCACGGCCGATTTTGGAGACGGTCCCAGAGAAATGCCCTGAGAAATGTCCTGTGTAATTTCCAGCTCTTGAGGAAAAACTCCTTGTGCTGGCCACCAAGCAGCCCTGCCCCTGCCAGCCTGGCACGGTCATGCTCGGCCTCCGTCTTTGCCACCTTCCAACCCTCCTTCTCCTCCCAGCTGGGTTCCCCTGGCTCTTTCACCGCTTCCTGCCTCCCGCCGTGTGACGCCATCCTGGATTGGGCATGAGCCTGAACCCCCTAGGTGGGGGTGCTAAGAGCAGGCATCGCGGCTGCACCAGCTAAAGCACCGACTCCCCCTTGGGGGTGACGGCAGCAGAGAGAGGGGTGTAGACAGAAGGGTCCATGTTCCGGGGTCCGTACCCCCTCAGCTACCCAAGGAGTGGCAGAGGGAAACCCATCAGGTCTGCTTGGTGACCCTGGGGAAGGGGCACAGGGTACGGCGGCTTGGGGAGTGGGTGAGCTCTGGAGGGCGTCCCCAGCTCAGTGCCAAGCCGCTCATGAGCTAGGAGTTCATCTCCCGCTCCTGCCAGAATACTGCAGGACACCAGCTGGAAAGCACTAGACCCCCCCTTCTGAATGGAGACTGTCAGCTCCTCTAACCACTAGACCCCACTCCCCTCCCAGAGCTGGGAAAAGAACCCAGGCATCCTGACTACCTGCCCTCTGCCCTAGCCACTAGACCCTTTTCCTCTCCCAGAGCTAGGAAAAGAACCCAGGAGTCCTGATGCTTAGAATTCCTGAGTCTTCCAGGACTAGTATCCCAACGCTGGAAGGAAACACATGGGGGCGCATGGGGGGTTAATATGGGGAAGGAGTTTGTTAACCAGGAGTCCCCAGCAGTGGGCAGGAGGAGAGTCTTTTGAGGTGGAATGTGAAGGAAACTGGAACACAAAAGGCGCTAGCAGGATTGCTGGATTTCTGTAGGCGGCGGGGCGGGGGGAGGGTGTGTGCGCGGCGGGAGCCTTGTTGAGGGCTGCCTTAGCACAAGACGCACAATCAGACTGAGCTGGCAGCCTGTTTAATTTATTTGGTTCATGAGGAGAAATGGATTCCTGAGCATAGGGGAGGAGGGGGCGGCTGGGTTCCCTCCTGAGCGGGAATGCCCTATAACCCCCTTCCCCCCGTTATCTAGCTAAAGGTCACCGGGTCTGATTCCCAGCTACCCCCATCCCTGCCCATGGGAAGGGTTAAGGTGGCGTTAAGCCCCCTTTCTGCTCCCTGTATTCTGAGCCTGGCCCCCCATGTCAGTTAGAGCAGTCTCAGGGCTGCTCTAACACATGTTCTGCCCCCTAAGGGCCCTGGGGGGCAGAGAATAGCCACAGCGCAGTGTGCTCCAGCCACGCCCCCGATCCGCCCCCTGAGGGCCGTGGGGGGCAGAGAATAGCCACAGCGCAGTGTGCTCCAGCCACGCTCCCGATCTTCCCCCTTCTCTGGAGCCTGGCCCCTTATGCCAGCTTCACACTGGCTGGGGAAGCCTCTTGCATGGGGGGATTCTCAGTTCTTGCGCACTTCACGTGCATGGGGTCATTTACAAATAACCCCCCCCCCACACACACACAGGTAGAAGTTGCACACACATACAGCCGTACACGCTTGTGTGCATCCAGACACCCACGTACAGGCAGAGATCGGTTAAATGCCCATGCACAGCGTGTGTCCAGACACACACACACAATTAGAAGGCAAAAACTAGGTGAACGATAAACCCAGAATAATACACACACCATGGCCCATTAAGAAGAAGGTTAATTCCTTTCTGGGAGGAAGGCATCTCAAAGAAGGGTTTTTTTGCAAATACTGTATTTATGCTTACAAAAGCTGAAAGTGCTCATTAAACGTATTTACACTCCAGAGTGAAATCCACAGGAGCCTTAATCTTCCGTAACTTTGATATTCCGGCTACTTTCATTAAGATGCCAAAAGAAGGACGAGGAGAAAGATCCTCAGTCAGTGTAAATAGACTTAGCTACGGCCCATTCACACCCGCTGGGGATCTGGCCCCATTGACTCCAGTGGAGCGACGGCCCATCGACGCCCGCTGGGGATCTGGCGCCATTGACTCCAATGGAGCGACGCCCATCCACACCCGCAGGGGATCTGGCCCCATTGACTCCAATGGAGCGACGCCTATCCACGCCCACAGGGGATCTGGCCCCATTGACTCCAATGGAGCGACGCCCATCCACGCCCGCTGGGGATCTGGCCCCATTGACTCCAATGGAGCGACGCCCATCCACGCCCGCTGGGGATCTGGCCCCATTGACTCCAATGGAGCGACGCCCATCCACGCCCGCTGGGGATCTGGCCCCATTGACTCCAATGGAGCGACGCCCATCCACGCCCGCTGGGGATCTGGCCCCATTGACTCCAATGGAGCGACGCCCATCCACGCCCGCTGGGGATCTGGCCCCATTGACTCCAATGGAGCGACGCCCATTCACACACGCAGGGGATCTGGCCCCATTGACTCCAATGGAGCGACGCCCATTCACACACGCAGGGGATCTGGCCCCATTGCTTCTAGGAGCAGCGACTCCCTCATAATTTAAACACCCCCAGTGGTTCTGGCTGTGAAACTGACGTCCCTGCACAGAGGGTCTGACATGTGATGTAAGTACCTTTCAAATCCCCCAGGGGTTTATGTGGGGCTTACCTGGCTCTCAGGCCCCTGGCTACTGGGGTGTGGATTGCACCCCTATGTTCTCTCACAGGCGCCTCACTTGTGTAAAGTCTGGTGCTTAAATGTTCCCCAGATCAGGGCCCTTTGCTGCTCCTCTGTGGGCTACTTTGTAATTCCCTCCTTGGAAGACCCCACTCTGTTTTACTCTCTGTTTAATTGTGGCTTGAGATTTCACATCAGCAGAGAAGGCAGGGTCTGCGTTTGCGCAGGCCTACGTGTTTCGCTCTGTCTCACACTCGCACACGGAAAGACAAGACTGGAAAGACACCACGGCCCAACCGACGCGGCCAGCTCCACAGAACTCTGCAGGTAATATGGGAAAGAGGTGCGCAAAGATGCCTCCTCTGTGTTTTAAATCCAGGTCACCAGCCGATCCATACCAGCTGGAGATCTGGCCCAGTGATTTACATGGGAGAAACCGAGGCCAGGCGCTGGCCCTGGGAGTTTCTCTGATGTACTCCATGAAACAGCTTGCTGTTGGAATGCAGCTCACGTGGGATTGGGGGATGACAGATCCTTTTAAATTAAACTTTCTCTTTGTCACTGCAAGATAAATGGTTTGAAGGTTTTCCCCAGTCAAGCCTGCCAGGGCTCCATCCTAAGGGATGGGATGGCTCAGTGCTGACTGCCGCCTTTGAAACGTGAAGTGACACATTCAGCGCAAAGGGCTCATTCAAAGGCCTCCCAGATGCCACTCACTCACGCACGCTACTCACCAAGCCGGGGAATGGAGCCGGCAGAAATCCTTCGCTGGCATAGCCCTGGCCCTATCAAAGCGGGAAAGGGTTTGGCCACCCAGTTGTTGAGCAGGTGAGAAATTTTCCAGCCGAATGTTTGTTCTGTGTCAGTTCTTCAAAATCAAACCTTCCTGTGGGAATGTGTCAGTTGCAGTGAATTTTCATTTAGGAAATCGAAAGAAATCAAAAAGCATTTTCCAGAATGTCAAAACATTCCATTTGGACATTTTCAGCATACAATGCTTGGATTTCCCTCACGTGGGAACTGACTCTTCATTTCAAAACAGATTTTCTTTTAGAGTAGAACCCCCAATTCTCTGAGCACCGATCTTAGGAGCAACCGGTTTCAGAGATTTGGAGAACCCATTGTCATCATCCAATCTGTCCTCTGTATAACACAGGCCAGGGAACTGCCCCCGAATAATTCCCAGAGCCGATCTGTTAGCAAAACACCCTTGATTCAAAACAGCCTTGATTTAAAAATTGTCCATGATGGAGAAACCACCACGTCCCTCAGTACATTGTTCCAGCTGTTAATTACCCTCACTGTGAAAAATGTAGGCCTCATTTCCAGTCTGAATTTGTCTAGTTTCAACTTCCAGCTACTCGTGTCAGACCCTTTCTCTGCTAGACTGAAGGGCCCATTATTAAATATTTGTTCCCCTTGCAGGGGCTGATAGACTGGGATCAAGTGACCCCTTAACCTTCTCTTTAAGCAAAATAGACGGAGCTCCTTGGGTCTCTCGCTGTAAGGCAGGTTTTCTAACCCTTTGCTCTTTTTCTTGGCTCTTCTCTCAACTCCCCCCTCCCCCCCCCCCCCCGAATTTATCAACATCCTTCTCAAATGGTGGGCACCAGAACTGGACACAGGATCCCAGCACCAGGGCCAAACCCAGAGGGAAAACAACCTCTCTGTTGCTACATTTAAGCATCCCAGGATGGCATTTGCTCTTTTGGTCCCAGCATTGTAGGAACCATATTCCTGCTGTGGAATGTGACATCAGCCCTTCAGCCAATGTTCAAGCTGTCCTGGTTTGAAAAGAGGGAGGAATTGGGTGCCAGTTCTCTCAAAGAAGGAAAACTCCAGCTCGCTGGGTCCGCTTGTCACCATCTGTGATGCACTTCATCACAGAACGATTCACCAGTGAACATATGCTCTGTCCCTGCGGTCGCACTGCCATGGTTCATCTTCTGAATGTTTCGATTTTGTGATCTCCTCGAGCCAGGCTTAGTTCATGAAATAGGCGTACGGATGGATATTACAAATTAATCCAAATAAAAAGTTGAAATCCAAATGAAGGTTTCATGTGACCTGGAAAAATATATATTTTGAAAATTTTTACGGGAAATGTCAAACTTGTCCCCTGCACCGGCCGGAACGAATCCTCTGCCCTCCCAGGAACCCATAAATCTCCCCCCGATTGCTCCAGCCTCTCCAGAATGGGTGACTAAATTGGCAGGGTTTAGACCAGGCCGGCAGGCTGGCATTGCCCACGCTGGTGTCTTCCGCCATGACCAGGAACCTCCTTTGTATTGAGTGAAACCAGCGCCCAGCTGCCACCAGGCTGGCGAGATCCTGCACATAGCTGCCTTCATCTGTATTCGCACCACCAGCGAGGGACTTTCCATTATCCCCCCTGCTTTATCCGAGATCAGTTGCCGTTGGCTGCGGAGCTGGGCTGGCAACAAGTTCCCTGGGCTAATAGAATTGGGCGGGACATTCTGTGCCAGCTTCTTGCCATCACTTGCCTCCCGCTTCTCCCCGCGCAAGCCGGACTGAACCCCACTGGAGCCCGGTGGGTCCCGCGGACCTAACTGAGGGCACAGCCAGGCTGGCTGGCATAGGAGGGCCCAGAGCTGCCAGAGGAAAAGGGCTAAAAATAAAAGCCTTGCTCGAGTGAGAGAGCCCTCTTCTCTCTCTCTCTCTCTCACACACACACACACTCACTCTCTCTCTCCCCGGGGCACCTCACCTTCCTCCACCCCATGGTTCCCTGCCACAGCCGGCTTGTGTCCCAGGAGCGGAGAAGGGAGCTGACAACAGAGACAGCGGAGTGGGGTGGTTTCCTGCTGGATGAGCGGCCCGTGTGCTGGTTCTCAAGGGCAGAGCCAGAGAAAGGGGGTAGGGGGAGAGTTCTAGAGAGAGAGAGACACACACACACAAAAATACAAAACCCCACTCCCCCCGGCTCATGTGCACAGTCACCTCCCTGTGCACACCCTAGCCCCCACCTGCACCCCCGCATGCACCCCCGCATGCGTGCACGGTCCATCTCCCCCCCCCCCGCCCCCCGTGCACCCCAGTGCCACAGGCTCCTGGGGGTTGCCCCAAACTAGAGTCTGAGGAAGCCGCCCGCGGGCAGGAGCGGTCCCTGGGCCAGGCGCTGCTCCAGGGGCTCTCAGGGCAGGTATTTAAGCTTCCCGGGAGATGCCCCCCGCCCAGCGTCATTCAGGGGCCTGGGCTTTCCTGCCTGGCTTTGGGGATGTCACAGTCAGCCTTGGTCCCAGCCTTTTTTCCTACCCTGCTCTGGGCTCTTGTTTCTGGTGCCGGTTCCTGGCCCCGCTGCCACTGCTCCGACCACTATGCCCCGCTGCCTTTGCTCCAACTACCAGGCGAGTGGCTCAGCCATGTGTGGGATGGACCAGGCAGCTCATCACCCCCCACCCCCAGCATGATGGAGATGTGGAGCTTTCCATGAGAGCAAGGCTGTCCCCAACTCATTCCCGCTCAGATTCTGTCTTTTGGGGACAATCTTCTTCCTCACCTCCTGTCCCAAACTGCCGCGTGGCTGTTTAGCAGCTGCTGCTCCCCACCCCAGAAGTGGCTGCATCTTGCTGCTGGGTGAGGGATCCCTCTACAAGCAGCCGCCGCACCCCATCCCAGAGGTGGCTGCATTGTAGTGCTGGAATCCCTACATGAATATCCTGTAAGGGACATTTGGGCTCCTTTGGGTTAGAAGGTTCATCCAGGAGTCAGGACACCCGGGTCCCAGAGAGCCCATTCCATGGGCCCAGGGGAAAGGCAGTGGAGTGGGGGGAGGTGAGGGGGCTCCGGAGGGGGGGGGCTCTCCCTAGCAAATCTGGGAGCTGTCAAATGAGGCAAACGATCAGCTGTTGGGGGGGGGGGGGGTTGTGGTGCACACGCTTACACACAGACACGTGCACAGAGTCAAGGTCACCCAGGAACGTCACTCCCCTGCAGCTGGCATTACCCTGGCTGCTTGCCGCGTGGTGGCAGCTGCTGGTGAGGCGCTGAGGCTGCCAGATGACCTTGACGGGTGGGCTAGACCCGGTGGAGGAGACGCTGGCTCCCCACCCCCCCTGGGGGGTGCCCCTGCGGGGCCGGGCTGAAGCTGGCAGGGGGAGCTAATGCGGGTGCTGACATGGGCGGGGCGGACAGAGGACACCGGTTCTCAGTCCAGACCCTTAACTGAGGCTTGATTTCTTCCCCCCTAGTTTCCATTCTGTGACCCCAAAACCCCCTTAAAGCCAGCAGTGGGGAGGCTTGGTGGCTAAGGAGCCAGATTAGAGGTCAGGACTCCTGAGTTCTGTGCCTGGCTCTGAGACTGACCGTCGGAGCACGGGCACATCCTGCCTCCACTCTGTGCCTCAGTTTCCCCTCCTGCCCCTTGTTTGTCTTGAGTGTGAGCTTTCTGGGGCAGGGGCCATCTCTTACTCTGTGGCTGTGCAGTGCCCGGCACAACAGGGCCCCGATCTCGTTCGGGGTCTGGGCAGCGCCCGGCAAAACGGGGCCCCGATCTCGGTCGGAGTCTGGGCAGCGCCCGGCACGACGGGGCCCCGATCTCGGTCAGGGTCTGGGCAGCGCCCGGCACGACGGGGCCCCGATCTCGGTCGGGGTCTGGGCAGCGCCCGGCACGACGGGGCCCTGATCTCGGTCGGGGTCTGGGCAGCGCCCGGCACGACGGGGCCCCGATCTCGGTCGGGGTCTGGGCAGCGCCCGGCACGCTGCGGCCCTGATCTCGGTCGGGTCTGACACAACAGGGCTCTGATCTCCGTGGAGGCCTCTCCTGAGCTCCCTGTAAGACACATGCCAGTAGCTTTTGCTAGCGCAGCTCCTGGGCTGATTCACGCCGGTCGCGCCCCGCACAGCCCCGGCCCCGCGCCATGGGGGAAACGTGTCGTTCTGACTTTGACTCTGCCCTTTCCGTGGGTGCCTGGTTAGGGGCCGGACCCGCAGCCGGTGTGACTCGGCCTGGCTCTGTAGGAGTCTGTGAGGTACCTGGGGATCTTTGTCCTTCCTGGGGCTGGAATCTCGCCAGCCCCCCAAGATAGCTGCAGGCCCCCTGTTGGGAAGCTAGGCCCAGGGGGCCCTTAGCCTAATAGCTATGGGCACCCCAACAACTCCTGTCCCTGATCCAGGTGACTCTCACCCCTCTTGGCCATGTGAGTCACGGTTAACACCCGACCCGTGCTAGAAAGGGCAAGGAATCATCATCAGCCCTCGCTCGTGCCATAGAGCAGGTCGGTGGTGGTATCCCCATGTTACCAAATGGGGAAACCGAGGCAGAGACCTAGCTTGTTCAAGGCCACTGGGCAGGTCGGTGGCCGAGCCGGGTCTGCTGAGTCCAAAGTCCAGTGCTCTCCCAACTAGGCCACACACTCTAGTGTTAGTGTGTTTGTGTGTGTGTGTACGTGTGTGTGTACATATTTGGTAGTGTGGATACGTTGGTATGTTTTTAGGGTATTTATGTGTGTGTGTTTGTGGGGGTGAATGCTAGTGTGTATTTTCACATTTGTGTTTCATAGTGAGTGTGTTTGTGTGTGTGACTGTAAGCATGTGTACAGAGCTGTGTGTTTGTTAATCTGTATATGTCCATGTGTGAGTACTTGTTTGTGGGTCTGTTGGTGTGTGTGTGTGTAGCTACCGTGTTGCCTGACCAAGGTGTGCGGGGTTCACCGTTGCAGGCAGGACAGGGGGGATGCCGGCTGGCACCAGGAGTTGCGATGCAGAGCGTGTCTGTGTGCAGCGCCTGACTGTGGTGTGTGTGAAATCTCCGGGGAAGGCGCCGTGTGCCCTGTGGCGGGGGGGATGTAGAGTCTGTGTCCCGCTTGGCTTGGCCCCGCCGCTAAGTGACTCACCTCGGCACATCCCGCTCCTCCAGCCTGGCCTCCCCTCTCCTAGCTGACGCAGCCGCTGGTGCTGGCCCCGGGAATAGCCAGCGTCTGTGTGCCGCTGCCTCCTGCTGTAAGGGATTTGCAACCGTGCCTCTGTGTGTCCTAGCCCCTATAGCGACGGGGATTCTCCGCCAGGTCAGAGGAGGTTGCAGGGCTGAGTTCTGCCCCCTGCTGCTGCCGTGGCATTCAGGGGGACTGCAGAGGCGACAGCCAGGGAAGTGCTGTGAGAGTCCAGAACAGATACAACCAAAGGGAGACGGGCTGGCCCCGGGACACGGGGTCTTTCCCCTCCAGGGGGCACCGGCTGTGAGCCAGACCCCATTCCCGGAACTGGGGGAATCACTCAGATCTCGGCGGTTCTGTTGCCGGCTCTGGGCGGGGAGTGGGGTCTGGTGGTTAGAGCGGGAGGGCTGGGAGCCAGGACTCCTGGGTTCTATCCCCAGCTCTGGGAGGGGAGTGGGGGTCTAGTGGATGGGGGCAAGGGGCTGGGAGCCAGGACTCCTGGGTTCTATCCCTGGCTCCGGGAGGACAGGGTGGTTTAATCTGAGCTTTGACCCCATCCTGCGTGCGAATTGCCCAGTGGAAACCCCCCCCCCACGCCCACCCCCCAGCGCTAGAGGGGCTGGGGGGCTTGGCTCAGAGCTCCCAGACACGGAGAAATTAATTTCGCTGCAGAATCGGGGGTGGGGTAGGAATCTGCTGCAGTGAACAGGATCCAGGTGGCGGGGGCGGGGGCAGCTCGCTGCAGCTGGAAAGGAGGGGGGTTGGGGGCGTAAAATCTAGAAATAAATGGGGCTTGTCAGGAAAGCAAAGTATAAGGGGGGAAAGGACCTAGGGGCATTGGCAGAGCTGCAGGGAGAGCTGAGGGCTGGTTTAACGGGGGGGCTGTGGATTGAGAGTGAGGGGCTCCCCTCCGTCCCCCCCCGCCCCGAGCTGGACAAGCTGCTGCTCCCGGAGGCTGACGCGGGCCTCTCACACCCCGACCATCTGTGCTGTGTGCCCGGGGGGGGATGCCAGGCGCTCGTCACTTCGCAGGAGCGGGCGCGAGGCTGTCACGGAGCCCAGCGATCTGCTCCAGCCGGTGGCAGCGGCAGCCGGCGGTGGCAGGACCTGCCCAGCGGCTCCCGCTCGCCCAGTGGCTGGCACAGAGCGAGAACGGCCCCGTGGGTCCAGGCTGGCCCCGAGCGGTGCTCCCCACTCCCGACCCGCAGGCCCCGGGCTCCCAACAAACGCCGCTCCAACCGTGCTTCTCACTCCCGACCCACAGCCCCCCTGCTAGCCCAGCCCTGGGCTCCCCACCCACAGACAGGGTGCATTCAGCCCAGGCCCCATTGCCAACAGCGGGGCCGACTGTGGGTTGACACCGGGGAGCTGAGATCGCTGTGGGGCTGTTGGCTCTTTTCCGTCAACCCAGCTCCCCGCCCCTCCACCCCAGGTGAGATGGAGGCTGAGGGGTACGTCCCAGAGGCCCCATCTCTGCCCCATGCCCCCCTCCCCGCCCCCCCGAGCGGAGCAGAGGACACCGTCGGGGCCGCGTGATGCATGCGAGCGCCTGTCAATCGCTCAGGGAGAAAGACGGGGAGCAGCCAGCTGGCTGGGAGGAAAATGAAAACACCAGCCTCCGTCGGAGCGGAGATGGGCTGTCAGCACCTGTCACCCAGCAAGACAGGGGAAGCCAGGGATCCTGGCGGGGGCGGGCGGGGAGCGCCAGGTGCAAGGCCGGGAAATGCTGCGCCAGGGTCTGGCAGGCAGCTGGGCCGATGCTCCTCACTCCCAACCCGCAAGGCCCCCGTGCTGTGCCAGCCCCGGGCGCCCCCCCCAATTTCCAGTGCTGTGATTGTTCTCGCTGGGAAGCGGAGCTGCGAAGCTGGAGGGGGGGAGCCCTGGTCATCAGCAGCCGTCGCCCAGGCGGGGCGGGTGTGTGTGGGGGGGATCCTGGCAGAGGCAGGTTTGGGGGGGGTCACCATGGGAACGTGCGCGTCTGGCCTGGCTGCTCCCCTTGGTGTAGGTGCTGTGGGGGGGCGGGAGGCGAGTGATGTCCCCTTGAATTGGGGCCAGGCTGAGTGGGGCCTGGCTGGGGCGGGGGTGAGTGTGTGCGGAAGTGGGTGTGTGCACGTGGGGGGGTTGTATGGGGGGCGGTTATAGGCCTTTGTGTGTGCACACGTGTGATGGGTGTGCGAACGGGGGTGTGTGCATGCACACGTGTGATGGGTGTGCGAACGGGGGTGTGTGTATGCACACGTGTGATGGGTGTGCGAACGGGAGTGTGTGTGTATGCACACGTGTGATGGGTGTGCGAACGGGGGTGTGTGTATGCACACCTGTGATGGGGTGTGCGAACGGGGGTGTGCGTATGCACACGTGTGATGGGTGTGCGAACGGGGGTGTGTGTAAGCACACGTGTGATGGGTGTGCGAACGGGGGTGTGCGTGTGCACACGTGTGATGGGGGTGTGAACGGGGTGTGTGTATGCACATGTGTGATGGGTGTGCGAACGGGGGTGTGTGTAAGCACACGTGTGATGGGTGTGCGAACGGGGGTGTGCGTGTGCACACGTGTGATGGGGGTGTGAACGGAGGTGTGTGTATGCACATGTGTGATGGGTGTGCGAACGGGGGTGTGCGTGTGCACACGTGTGATGGGGGTGTGAACAGGGGTGTGTGTATGCACATGTGTGATGGGTGTGCGAACGGGGGTGTGCGTGTGCACACGTGTGATGGGGTGTGCGAATGGGAGTGTGTGTGTATGCACACGTGTGATGGGGTGTGCGAACAGGGGTGTGCGTGTGCACACGTGTGATGGGGGTGTGAACGGGGGTGTGTGTATGCACATGTGTGATGGGGTGTGCGAACAGGGGTGTGCGTGTGCACACGTGTGATGGGTGTGCGAACGGGGGTGTGCGTGTGCACACGTGTGATGGGGTGTGCGAATGGGAGTGTGCGTGTGCACACGTGTGATGGGGTGTGCGAACGGGGGTGTGCGTGTGCACACGTGTGATGGGGTGTGCGAACGGGGGTGTGCGTGTGCACACGTGTGATGGGGTGTGCGAACGGGAGTGTGTGTGTGCACACGTGTGATGGGGTGTGCGAACGGGGGTGTGTGTGTGCACATGTGTGATGGGGTGTGCGAACGGGGGTGTGTGCATGCACATGTGTGATGGGTGTGCGAACAGGGGTGTGCGTGTGCACACATGTGTGATGGGTGTGCGAACGGGGGTGTGTGTATGCACATGTGTGATGGGTGTGCGAATGGGAGTGTGTGTATGCACACGTGTGATGGGGTGTGCGAACGGGGGTGTGCGTGTGCACACGTGTGATGGGGTGTGCGAACGGGTGTGTGTGTATGCACACGTGTGATGGGTGTGCGAACGGGGGTGTGTGTATGCACACGTGTGATGGGGTGTGCGAACGGGGGTGTGTGCATGCACACGTGTGATGGGTGTGCGAACGGGGGTGTGCGTGTGCACACGTGTGATGGGTGTGCGAACGGGGGTGTGTGTATGCACACGTGTGATGGGTGTGCGAACGGGAGTGTGTGTGTATGCACACGTGTGATGGGTGTGCGAACGGGGGTGTGTGTAAGCACACGTGTGATGGGTATGCGAACGGGGGTGTGCGTATGCACACGTGTGATGGGGTGTGTGAACGGGGGTGTGCGTGTGCACACGTGTGATGGGGTGTGTGAACGGGGGTGTACGTGTGCACACGTGTGATGGGTGTGTGAACGGGGGTGTGTGTATGCACACGTGTGATGGGGTGTGCGAACGGGGGTGTGCGTGTGCACACGTGTGATGGGTGTGCGAACGGGGGTGTGCGAACGGGGGTGTGTGTAAGCACATGTGTGATGAGTGTGCGAACGGGGGTGTGCGTGTGCACATGTGTGATGGGTGTGCGAACGGGGGTGTGCGTGTGCACACGTGTGATGGGGTGTGCGTGTGGGGTGTGTTATAGGCCTATGTATGTGCTCATGCGCGTGTGCACACACGTGTGATGGGGGGTGCACACCTGCGCCTGTGATGGGCTGTTCACCGCACACGAGCCCAGACAGGGTCACCGTGGCTGAGAAGGGGCCAGTGACGGGAGATGGGGTTGACGGAGCCCAGCGGAGAAGGGGCAGGTGGGGGCTGGGATCAAGCCAGGAAGCTGGCAGCAGACAGGGGCTGCAGGGAGGGAGCCGGCGCCCACCCTCTAGGTGTGGAGATGGAAGGCAGGAAACCCGGGGATGGGGGAAGACGAAACCCGCGGGATCCAGCCCCGGAGCTGAGGGTTTATCCAGTGGAGCGACACGGAGCTGGAAAAGGCCCAGGGCCACCACAGCAAGGTGGGACATTGCAGCCTGTAACTGCTGGTTAGAAGGTCCCTGGGGTGATACCCGGGTTAGCGGGTGGGCCTGGGCTCCCCCACCAGCCGCTGGGGACGTGGCAGGGTCTGGGCAGAGGATGGGAAGCCTGCCTGGGACAGTTTTACAGAGAGACTTTGATCACCTGGCCAGAGGCCGAGCAGCGAAGGGAGCCACCGGGAAAGAGGCCGCAGGGCACCCGAGCATGTGTCGGACGGGGGCGTCGGGGCTGGAAGGAGCCAATCCCCACAGCAGCCAGGAGGAGGCGCCCCAGCGGCCCCGGGACATGGGTCTAGAGGCGAGCGGGTGTGTGGATCTAACTTTGGGTGCGCGCACATTCGTGGGCTCCTGAGCGTGCAGGGTGTGGACAGGCTTGTGGGCGCACACATGTGTCTGTAGGCTCCTGGGTGTGCACACACACGTGTGCGTGTCTATAAGCGTGCTCCTGGGTTCTAGCCCCAGCTCTGGGAGGGGAGTGGGGTCTAGTGGTTAGAGCAGGGGGGCTGAGAGCCAGGACTCCTGGGTTCTAGCCCCAGCTCTGGGAGGGGAGTGGGGTCTAGTGGTTAGAGCAGGGGGGCTGAGAGCCAGGACTCCTGGGTTCTAGCCCCAGCTCTGGGAGGGGAGTGGGGTCCAGTGGTTAGAGCAGGGGGGCTGAGAGCCAGGACTCCTGGGTTCTAGCCCCAGCTCTGGGAGGGGAGTGGGGTCTAGTGGTTAGAGCAGGGGGGCTGAGAGCCAGGACTCCTGGGTTCTAGCCCCAGCTCTGGGAGGGGAGTGGGGTCCAGTGGTTAGAGCAGGGGGGCTGAGAGGCAGGACTCCTGGGTTCTAGCCCCAGCTCTGGGAGGGGAGTGGGGTCTAGTGGCAGGGGGTTGCCTTTGTGGGGGGTTGCCTTTACAGTAATACTCCCACAGCCAGCGGCTGGGCCTGGCACTTCTTAGGCTGGGGCACTTGGTCTGTCCTCTGCCATTTGGGGCTTTAACAGCCCTGCCCTGGAGTAGCTGATAATTTCGGACCCTTTTTCTTCTTTTGGCTGTTAAGATTAGGGAGGCACCAAACCCACCGCCCATGTTTGGAAACAGGACCCCCACTCATTCCTCTCCAAATCCCAATCCCTCCACGGGACTGTCTGTAGCCGGGTGCCCCTGCTCCAAACTCCAAACCCCAGCCGTACCTTGGCTCCCAGAGTATCCAGGAATAGTCTGCACTCCCCTTCTGCCTCCAAATCTCTGCCGAGCTGACCCCCATCACCCCTATTCCGCATCCTCAGCACTCACCTTCTTGTGCACTCTTGAAGCTTCTGTCTGTGACAGCCGTGGGGGTTGGAACGCCCAACCCTTCCCCTCTGCCCCCCACCGCACGCCGGTCACGGAGCTCTCTGCCCAGGCTTGCATTGCCCAGAAGTTGGGCTGGCCACGGTAGAAAGCTAATTGTCTGGAAACTGATACCCCACCGGTGACAAATCCCCCCACCTCCCCTGCGCCGTATGCCATCCAATCACCTGTCACTGCTGGGCCTATCGCAAGTATAACGAGGCAGATCTCATTAATATTACACACCGGAGCAGTGCCCGGTTAATTATGGAACACGGCTCCCAGAGAATCGGACATGCTCTTAATCGGCTGCCTTCCCAGCTACACCGTGCTGTAATTAAGGGCCCACTAATGAATTTTGGTAATTAAGCCAGCTATGCGAGGCACCGTTCAGAGGCGGGAGGGGCAGGGCAGGGGTGTTGCTGAGGAGAAGAGGGGCTCTTCGGGGCTGCAGAAAGGAAAGGGTCAAAGGAAAAAGTTTTCATGGAACCAGGGGGGCCGGGGCTGGTGTCAATGGGGCAAGATCCCCGGCTGGTGTCAACTGTCATTTGCTTCAGTGGTACTGTAGAGTTTCTTCCTCATATGCCCCTAGAGCTCGCATCCACTCAGCCTGCTGCCACCAGCTTCCTGCTCTAACCCCTAGACTCCAATCCCCTCCCCAACCCAACCCAGTGATAGAATCCAGGAGTCCTGACCCCCATCACCTCTGCTCTAACCCCTAGACTCCCCTCCCCAACCCAACCCAACCCAACCCAGGGATAGAACCCAGGAGTCCTGACTCCCTCCCCCCCTTCTAACCCAACCCAACCCCAAGACTCCACTCCCCTCCCCAACCCAGGGATAGAACAGCTGGGAGGAAGGGGCTGAGCCCAGGGAACGGGGGGATACCTTCTCCATTGCCCTGGCAGGAAGAGCTGGGTCTGGGATTGTCTGGTGACTCCCCCTGAGCTGAGATCAAGGCCAAGCTGGGCCCTCACCAGTGAGTGCAGCCCCTGGCCCCCTTTCTTCTGCCCTCACGTCCCTCACAAGATTTATCTCATTTTGTGCTTGGGCCTATCTGATTTGGTGCCCGGGGGCATGTGCCATCCTGCTGTTCCCCCCCCCGCCTCAGCGGCTTGGCCCCGGGGCCACTTCTTGCAGGATTCCTCCTCACATGGACCCACACTGGCCCCTTCCCATCTTCCCTCCCCGTCCTCCAGAGACTTTTCAGCTGTGCCTTTAATATCCTCTCCTGCCGGCTCTCCTGAGCTCCCTCAGATCCGCTGGCCATGGGACCGTCCCCGCCAGTTCTCGCTTGGCTGCTTTTTGCAGCCCCCCTCGCTTTGCTGCTGTCCGGAGTGCCGTGAAATCTGTCCCCTTGGGGGCACATTCACCCAGCCTGCCTGCCACCCTCCTGTTCTGCCCGATTCCGCCCCGTCGGGCAGGATCACGTCTACAATCGCTGTCCCCCGGGTTGCTTCCAGCAGGCTCTGAGACAAAAAGCTGGCCAAGGTCCAATTGTGGCGCAGGCATTGGGGGGTGGCTGGATTTCGTGGATTTCCATTTTTGAATCATGCAATTTTCCCCTTTCCTGTTCCCTGACCCGCTGAGCCAACCCCCTCATGGGACCAGATCAGAACCGGCACCCCCTAGAGGGGAAAGGCCCCATGTCCCAATCTCCACCCCCCTGAGCCAGCCAGTCAGTCCCCCGCCCTGGGGCCAGATCAGAGCTTGTGCCCCCTAGACGAGACAGGCCCCGTGTCCCTTTTCCCGCCCCCCTGAAGAAGCCAGTCCCCTGCCTTGGGGCTGAATGGGAGCTGGCGCCCCTTAGGGGTGAAAGGCCCAATCTCAAAGGGGGCCCTCCATGCACTACTGTAATCTCCCTAATAAAAGGACGGAGGAGCAGCCTCCCTTGAAGCCAGTAGCCCCCCGTCCCCTGCCCTCGGCTTGCGGAGCAGGAAGGCCAAGTTTTGTCAAAGTGGCACCCGGGCCTGGCACCGCCGATGCTGCCGGATGGCTCCTCACCCGCAGCTGCACAGAGCTCCCCTCCCAGACTTAATTAAGGGAAGCTAAATTAGGAGCATGAAGTGGCTGGCACGGAGGCAGGTGACGAGCCAGCCAGGAAGCCTGCGGGGCAGCAGGACGAGGCGGACGCTGTGTTTAATACAAGCATGACTTTCTGCTTTAACAGACCAGGGGCGGGGGGGGGCTAGCTGGCTCTGGGGGGTGGGGAATGGGACATGGGTCTGTCCGCTCTAGGGGGCCCTGGCTCCAAACTGGCCCCATGGCAGGGAGTGACTGGCTCTGGGGGGTGGGGAATAGGATGACCAGACAGCACATGCGAAAAATCGGGGGGCGGTGGGGGGGTAATCGGAGCCTATATAAGAAAAAGACTCAAAAATCGGGACTGTCCCTATAAAATTGGGACATCTAGTCACCCTAGTGGGGAATGGCACATGGGTCTGTCCCCCTAGGAGGTGCTGGCTCCCATCTGGGCCCAGGGCAGGGACTGGCTGGCTCAGGGGGGCGGGGAATTGAACACAGAGCCTTTCCCTGTTAGGGGGCACCAGCTCTGATCTGGCCAGAAGGGGGTTGGAAAACAGGGACCCTCTCGGGTCAAACCCTCCAGGCGATCTTCTCCTTCTCCCGATCCAAATCGAAGCGCTAACGACATCATTAATTAATGACTCCCCCTCTCCCGGGGGGAGGAGAAGCTGCTTGCGGAGAAAGTGGTTCATCCTTCCTTTTTTTTCTCTTTTTTAACTGATGAGACGTTGACAAGCCGGACTCGTGTTTGTATCAAACTGCGGCCGTCGATAGTGCCCCGCCGAGAGGGGGTCCCGGCACTGAGCTGTTTCCTTCCGCCCCTCTGCCACTGGGCCCAGCCGCCCTCTTAGGCCCTGCTCAGAGCGACAGCCCCCAAGCCAGAGGTGGGGGGCTCTCACCTGGAAGGTCTAGTTGAAAAAAAAAACGGGGGAGAAGTGAGAAATTGGGGGGGTCTTGAGGTACTTTCCGTTGCTCGGGGTTTGAAATTGGCCCTGATTCTATCCCCAGCTCTGGGCAGGGAGTGGGGTCTAGTGGTTAGAGCAGGGGGCTGAGAGCCAGGACTCCTGGGTTCTATTCCCAGCTCTGGCAGGGAGTGGGATCTAGTGTTTGGGGGTGGGGAGTGACAGAAAGTCAGGACTCCTGAGTTCCAGCCCGCTGTGGCCCTGCCTCGGCCCCATGTAGCTCTTGCAGGCGGCTGGCTGTGTGGCTCTGCCCAGCTGGCCCATTGGGCACGCTCAGCAGGGAGCCTGCTCCCCAGAATTCTCCCCGTCTCCCCTGGATCACATGTCCCCCCTGCCCCCCTGCAGCCCCCCATCCCCTCCCCTCACTGCAGCCCAGCCGCCTCCCCTTGCTGCACCAGCCACGCCCAGATCTGCTGCTCAGCTCAGCTCTCTCCCCTGCCTGCAGCGCACTGAGCACCCCGGCCCCTCCCCGCACTGCCTGGCACCTCCTGGGCCCTCCCCTCACTGCCCTGCACCTCCTGACCCCTCCCCGCACTGCCTGGCACCTCGTGGGGCCTCCCCTCGCTGCCCTGCACCTCCCGGCCCCCCCACACACACTGCCCTGCACGTCCTGGGCACTCCCCTCACTGCCTGGCACCTCATAGACCCTCCCCTCACTGCACTGCACCTCCTGGCCCCTCCCCGCACTGACTGGCTCCTCGTGGGCCCTCCCCTCACTGCCCTGCGCCTCCCGGCTCCTCCCCACACTGCTCTGCATCTCCTGGGCCCTTCCCTCACTGCCCTGCCCTTCCCGGCCCCTCCCCACACTGCCCTGCACCTCATGGGCCCTCCCCTCACTGCCCTGCACCTCCCGGCCCCTCCCCGCACTGCCCTGCACCTCCTGGGCCCTCCCCTCACTGCCCTGCCCTTCCCGGCCCCTCCCCACATTGCCCTGCACCTCCTGGGCCCTCCCCTCACTGCCCTGCACCTCCTGGGCCGTCCCCTCACTGCACTGCACCTCCTGGCCCCTCCCCGCACTGACTGGCTCCTAGTGGGCTCTCCCTTCACTGCCCTGCACCTCCCGGCTCCTCCCCACACTGCTCTGCACCTCCTGGGCCCTTCCCTCACTGCTCTGCCCTTCCCGGCCCCTCCCCACACTGCCCTGCACCTCATGGGCCCTCCCCTCACTGCCCTGCCCTTCCCGGCCCCTCCCCACACTGCCCTGCACCTCCTGGGCCCTCCCCGCACTGCCTGGCACCTCATAGGCCCTCCCCTCACTGCCCTGCACCTCCTGGGCCCTCCCCTCACTGCCTGGCACCTCATAGGACCTCCCCTCACTGCCCTGCACCTCCTGAGCCCTCCCCACACTGCCCTGCACCTCATAGGCCCTCCCCTCACTGCCCTGCACCTCCCAGCCCCTCCCCGCACTGCCTGGCACCTCGTGGGCCCTCCCCTCACTGCCCTGCCCCTCTCGGCCCTCCCCACACTGCCCTGCACCTCCCGGCCCCTCCCCGCACTGCCTGGCACCTCATGGGCCCTCCCCCACTGCACTGCACCTCCTGGCCCCTCCCCTCTCTACACTGCAGAGTCCCACTCACCCCACACTACACCCACCACCTCCTCCCTTCTCTGCACCCAGGTCCCCAGCACTCCAGTGCACAGCACCCCTTGGTCCCTTCCCCTCACTGCGCTGCATCACCACCCCTCCCCTCACTGCACTGCATGGCCTCTTGACCCTCTGCCCTAGCCAGCTCCTCCCCACACTGCACGGGATGTAGAAACTGTCCTGGTGCGTGTGGGTCCTGGTGTGTGTGTGTGTGTGAGCGTGTGCACGCAGGTGTGCACAGCCCAGCCCCCTGGTGGATGGAGTGAGACCTGCTGGTGTATGCTGGGTGTGCAAGAGAGAGAGAGCCGAGTGCGAAAGGCGACCACGCACATGACTGCAGGCGTCTGAATTTGGATTCAGCTCCTCCCTCTCCCAGTCGAACTGTCCTTCACCCCTCACACTCTGCTCCCCCCACCAGGGTCCCCCTGCACCGAGAGGCAAGACCCCCCACATCCCCTGCCAGGTGGAGGCCCAGCCTCTGCCTGCCACTCACTCCCCGGCTGCCTTTTCCAGAACAACATCAAAATAAAAGATGTCAACTGCTCTGACCCTGACTGCTAATTACCGCCGGAAGGCAGGGACGGTATGCTAATGAGCTGCACTCTTAACGAAGCTCCAGGCAAGCCATGCTTCCGCTTAAGAGCCTGTTCACGCAAAACAAACTGTAGCCTCTGGATTGAGATACCTACCGATCCCCAGAGACCCGATCTGCCTATCAGCCTCCACTGCCCTTCATCTACCCACCCTTCAATCCACCCATCCATCCTCCAATGCCCCCTCTATCTGTCTAACCCCCCTTCATCCATCCATCCATCCATCCATCCTCAGACACCCCCTCTGCACACCCCTTCATCTACCCAGCCTTTGATCTAGCCATCCATCCATCCATCCTCCAACGCTCCTCCTATCTGTCTACACCCCCTTCATCCATCCATCCATCCATCCATCCATGCATCCATCCAACCATAGACACCCCCATCTATTTGTCTACACACCCCTTCATCCATCCGTCCATCTTCCAATGGTCCTCCCATCTATTTGTCTACACCCCCCTTCATCCAGCCATCCATCCTCCGACACCCCCGTCTAACCCCCCTTCATCCAGCCATCCTCAGACACCCCCATCTATTTGTCTACATACCCCTTCATCCATCCATCCAGCCTCAGACACCTCTCTGCACGCACCCCTTCATCTATGCACCCTTCGATCCACAAATCCTCCAATGCCCCTTCTATCTGTCTAAGCCCCCTTCATCCATCCATCCTCAGACACCCCCTCTGTCTACACACCCATCCATCCATCCATCCATCCATCCATCCATCCATCCACCCATCCATCCTCCAGTGCCCCTCCTATCTATCTGTCTACACCCCCTTCATCTACCCACCCTTCATCCACCATCCTCCAATGCCCCCTCTATCTATCTGTCTATGCCCGCTTCATCTACCCACCCTTCCACCCATCCATCCATCCTCTGACACCCTCTCTGTCTAACCCCCCTCCATCCATCCATCCTCCGACGCCCCCTCTATTTGTCCACACATCCCTTCATCCATCCTCAGACACCCCTCTGCACACACCCCTTCATCCATCCATCCATCCTCAGACACATCTATCTATCTATCTGTCTACACACCGCTTCATCTACCCACCCCCCAACCCTCCATCCTCTGACACACCCATCTCTCCCACTGCTTGTCAAGGCTGGAAGAGCTCAGTTCCCCAAACCTGAACCGTGGAGGAGCAGGAAGTGCTGAGATAAAAGGACAATTCCCACGTGCCCACCTCTCTGCTCCCTGCCTTAAAGGTCCCCTCGGGAAACCCTTGGCTGCCTCCCTCCCTGAGCCAAGGGCACTGGGGGCTGGGCTGGCTGAATAGCCAGGCCGGGCTGGGGCTGTGCTGGGAACAGAAACCATGACGGCTGTGTGTCAGAGGTGGGGGAGAGTTGCCTATTCCCTTCTGTGAGAAAGGCCCTTTTTGGGGGGAGGGGGTGGAATTTGTTCTGTTCTGGAACAAAAAAGCAGAAAATTCAAAATTTCCCGCAGAGGGGAAATCCATCCGGGAGCCCCACCGCTAACACTCAGCCATGGCCCCCAGAGTCTAGATCTGTAGCCTACAGTCACGGCTTCCACTGCTCCCAGCTCTGGGACGGGAACCTGGGACACCCGGGGTCCCACACCAGGCAGGCTGCTCCGGAGAGCGGAGGAGGGCTGACTTAGGACACCAGGCCGGATCCTGGCAGGCAGGACTCCATCGAAACCGGCACTTTCCCACAGTGGTGCTGGAACACTTTAAATAGTGGGGGTGCTGAAAGCCAGCCCCCTTACCCTGTCCCCACCGAGCTGGGGCCAGGAGCAGGGCCGTGTCTCTGGGATCAGGGGAGCGGGACAGGGGTAAGGGGGCGGGCAGCCGGGCCCCCGGGCCCAGGGGTCTGGCAAGCAGAGCCCTGTGTAAAACCTAGGGTGCTGCAGGACCCCCACACCCCTAGATCCCACGCCGATGCTTTCCCACCAGATCAGGGCAGCGAGCACGGCTCTGCCGGAAGCTGTGGATGTTAATCCCATGCTAAGGCCCTGTGCGCGGCTGGGTGGAACTTTGCCCAAGTTGAGCTGTGGGTTGAAATTTCCCACACTGGAACATTTTCTGGAACATTTTCGCCCGCACGGTTCAGCCGTTTCTGAGAACAAGACAAGAAGTGGGGAGTGGGGGGAAACCCACTGTTTGGCCCGTATTGAAGCATGCTGGGGAGCGTTTCTTTGGACAGCTCGAATAATTTGGAATAGGCCATTGAAATTTGGCAACGGGGTGTCCCCTGGGCCGAGGATGTGTCTTTTGCGTTCCCTGGGAAAACGTGCCCAAATTTGGCCAAGGGATGAGCCAGTTTGCAGACGCTCAGTGTGACAAAGCGAGACTGTTCTTAACGTTTCCTCTGAATAGTGTGGGTGTGCCTCAGTTTCCCCATGCAGTTCTTAAGTATCTAGGGGGTGGGGTAAGGATGTCTGATCGTTGCAGAGCCCTAGAGGGCAGGTGTGTGCAGGTGCCCTGTTTCCTGGCCACTGATGGCCTGGCCCTTCCCCCCTCAAGGTGAGAGCTAAAGGGTTGGAGAACAAAGGAATCTGGTGCCCTCCTGGCCCGGGAAAGGGACAAAGCCCAGAGGAGGAGGGGCTGGAGGATGAGTTAGTTTGGGACTGGCTGGGGACGAGGAGTGAAGTGCAGACGTGGTTGTCTGGCTCACTGTCCCCCAAAATGGACCCAGCTGAGGGGTCCCGTTCTCTGCACCTACAAGCTCTGGTTTAGACCATGTTCCTGTCGTCTCATAAAACGTCTGTTTTACTGGCTGGCTGAGAGTCACGTCTGACTGCGGAGTTGGGGTGCAGGACCCTCTGGCTTCCCCAGTACCCCGCCTGGGCGGACTCGCTGTGGGAAGCGCACGGAGGGGCAGAGGAGGCTGAATGCTCCGAGGTCAGACCCAGGAAGGTGGAAGCCGGGTGAGCTGTGTGTCCTGCAGACAGGCTGCTCACAGAGAGGAGACTTCCCCAGAGTCCTGCCTGGCTTCATGGGGAGCAGTTCGAGAACGTCGCCCGCCCGCGGACTCCGTGACACTCAGGCCAGACTTGTTAGAGAGCAGGGAGCCTGGCCTCTCCTGGGCCCGGAAAGCTGCCTGATTCACGTGTCAGAGGGGACAAGAGTCAGTGAGACCGATCAGATAAGGAGCCAGGGGGAGGGGATCTGGGACTAGCTGGGCAAAGAGAATGGGACTAAAGCAAGGAGCCAGGAGTGGGGGGCAGACAGGGACCAACTGGAGGGGAAGGGCAGGGCAGGGAGTGGGGGTGGATGGGCAGAAGAGGCCGTGTCCTCCGGAGCCTGGAATGGAGCCCAAGGTCCATGATTCTCACCATGCGTCAGTGAAATCTGGGGCAAAGTGTGCGAACCCCCTCCAGAGCTGGTCCACATAGAGGATGACAACTTACTACTGCTACCAGTTCCGCCATTAACTCAAGTGGCAGAGGCCTGTGTGGAGGATCTAAAGGCGCCAGCCCGGCTGATGACCCATGGGGTGTGTGTGTGTCGAGATGGTGCCACAGGATGGAATTTCTGGGTTATTTCCCACCAGATTGATTTATTATTATTATTCTTTAAATCTTGGAAGCGACACACAAAAAACCCTCCGTTAAAAGACTGGGGTGGCAAAGCCAAGAGCTTGGAAGTCCCGAAATGCCAGAATTAAGGCTGCCCGTGTCTCCAGGCTGGCGTACGTGCCGCGATCCGCTCGTTAGTTACGTGGCCGCACACTTGTTTCCCCATGGGCCCCCTGCCCCATTCCCAATGCCTGGGAGGGGGGTCCTTCACTCAGCAGGTGCTAACGTGGGCATTCTTGATGTTGTAAGCTGAATAATGGGCGGGGGGGGGCGGTTCATGACGGGTTTTGTGTGGGCCAGATACTTAAGGAATCCCTCGGAAGGGAGATCGCTCGCTGCGGTGGAGGGATGGAGGGATGGAGACACTGCGGAAGGATGGGTAGACAGTGGCGTGCGTGCTGTGGGGTCAGTACGGGAATTAATATAAACCCAGAATATAGGGCATGTCTATCTCTTGCTGCTGAGTCGCTGGTTCAGAGGGGAGAGCGCCCCCTACTGAGCCCCCACCCCGCGCTCTGCAGCACAGCGCCCCCGCGTGCCATGCTGGGGCATTGAAAGCCAGTTTCTCTCTGTGTCCACCCCCGAGCTGGGTAGATGCTGAGATGGGGGAGGTGGGGGGACACACACATGGCAGAAGAGACATAGCACATATGGGGCTCTCTGATACGGGGCAGGCTTGGGAACCAGGGAGAAGCTGAGCGCAGTGCCCCCTTCCCCAATCTCCATCTCAACAGAACGTCCGTGGATTCATTCTTTATTTTCCAGGCCAGTTTACGTCAATCCTAAAGGATTTATGTGGTAGTTAGTGTTATGGGCTGGGAGCCCGGGCTCTGGGGTTCTATTCTTGGCTCTGGCAGGGGCGTGGGAGCTACTGGCTTAGAAGAGGGGAGGGAGGCCTGGGAGTCAGGACACCTGGGTTCTATATTTGGCTCTGGCAGGGGCATGGGGTCCAGGGAGTTACAGCAGGAAACTTGGAATCAGCACAGTAGGGGGCGCCGTTCTGCAGGGAGCAGGGTGGGGGGAGGGGTCTCAGTAGGGGGCGCTGCCCCCCCACCGTCAGTGCAGACCCCAGCATAGCCGAGAGGAGCACCATGCTGCAGGGAGGGGAGTCGAGTGGGGGGTGAGGGGAGCTCAGATCTGGCTCCGAAATCAAACTAATTTCCCGTGGGCACCGATATCATCTGCTCCTCCAGCAGCCCCGCTGGCTCTGCCAAGCTGCAACAGGCGGTGGGCCAGCTGCGAAGGGTGGCAGGGTATGAGACAGCCTGTTATCGCCCCAGGACCTGGCCACCGGCGGGCGGCTGATCCTGGCCCTCTGGGGAAAGCAAGTGCCACCTTCTCCCTGCCACGGGGGGGGCGCTGAGCAGCTGGCACAGAACCCCCCGGGGCAGGGAGAACCCCGTGGGCCTGCTGGTGGAGACAGGAGGTTGCCGTGGAGCCTCAACCCCCCAGATCAGAGACCCCCCCAGCCCCCCAGAGTGCTGGATCAGGGTCCATGCCTGACGCCAGCAAGTTCCCGCTGTTTCCAGGCGTGACCCTGAAAGGGGTGAAAGGGACTCCATCTGTGAGTGCCCCGTGGG
The DNA here is from genome assembly GCF_965152235.1 of Eretmochelys imbricata. NCBI lineage: Eukaryota > Metazoa > Chordata > Testudines > Cheloniidae > Eretmochelys > Eretmochelys imbricata. The sequence goes on along the minus strand of NC_135594.1, from coordinate 3,575,787 downwards.
GCCTGCTCAGAGGCAGGGCGGCCGATCCCTGCGTGTGTGTGTGTGTACGTACACGCACAGATGCTCCCTTTGCAGTCGTGTGCGCACACGTGTGCGTGTGTGTGGCAACGCCGAGGACAGGGCCGTGCCCACCCATTCTTACAGCCTGCCAGCCCGAGGTGTGCGGAAGGTGGGTAACCACCAGGGGGCGCTGTTCGGAGACTTTTGCATTGTGTTGTGAGACCCCAGAGCATGTGAGTGGGGCTGGGATGGGGTGGGGGGCACTGGGAGGGAGCCAGGACTCCTGGGTTCTATCCCCAGCTGTAGGAGGGGAGTTGGGTCTAGTAGCTAGAGCGGGGGGCGGGGCTGGGAGTCAGGACTCTAGGGGCCAGAGACGAGAAGCGACATACCCCAGGGCAGTCTGCGGCATCGCCAGGAATTGAACTCAGGAGTCCAGGTTCCATGGCCAGTACTGTAACCACCAGGCCTCTCATCTAGACAACCCCTCAGTTTCCCACTCCCCCTTGTTCTCCTTTCACTAGCCAGGCCTCTCCCTTCATTCCCCCCTCCCCACCCCACTTCCTCCCTTCGCCCTTCCCAGGACAATTCGCCCTCTGGGGCCGAGGCTGCTCCTGGCTCAGAAGGAGCCAGCTCCGGGCGTGGGGCTGATCCATTTTGCCCTGGGATCTCCTCTGCCCTGGGGAGCTGGGCTGAGACCCACTCAACTTGTTTCAGCAAATGGGCCAAACTGGATTGGGCCCCTTAGTGGTGAAAAGCCACGCGGAGGCCATGTGGTCCCCTGTAATGCAGTGCTCTTGGTCGCCCCCTGGAGGCCAAGCCCCGCACAGCGGTTTGGGTGCCCTCTGCGCTTTCAAGGGTCGTGGGTTCGATTTCCGCCCCCGCCCATGCCCGCCGCGCTGAGTCAGCCGGTGACCGGCCGGGGAAGGGAACAGAGGCTGCATATCTGGACCAGCTGAGGTCACGTCGCTGCCTGTTTAGCCTGAGATAAAAAGCCAGCTCCGGCTGCAGAGCCGGGACAATGGTATTCCTGGGCACCCGAGGCTTGCAGGAGCAGCCTTTGAACAGACGCGCCAGACATGCGGCCTCACAAATCAGATGCTAATGGCTGGGGGGGCCTTCGCTCCCCAAGCAGTGCATGCATCATTCATGACTCCCCAGGCCTAACGAGGTGACTCCGTTATGGGGCTGGCGTTGGAGCGGCGGAGAGGTGGGGGGTGGGTCAGCTCCCCCAACTCCCTTTCAAAGCAGGAGCCGTTTTGGGAGCTGAGTTGACTCAGCATGAAGTGGCATGTGCCAAAGGGAATGTGGAAAGAAAACAGTGAGGACAGATCAGTGGGCGCAGCCAGACCGGTATCCCCCCCCTCCCGCGGGCTTCTGGAGTAGACCCATGGGCCCATCTAGCCCGGTATCCTGCCACCCCACCGCACCCACAGCAGATCTTATCTTTGGCCCACCACTGAGGGGCCCAATCCAGTTTAGCCCATTCGCCAGACTAGGTGAAACAAGTTATATCAGCCCCACGCCCGGAGCTGGCTCCTTCTTAGCCAGCTTAGAGCTTGGCCCACACTGTCAGTCATCTCCTACAGAATCAATCTATCCATCCCCAGGCACCCCCTCTTATCTATCCATCCCCATGCACCCTCCCACATCGTCACACCCCCATCTTATCTATCCATCCCCTTACACCCCCCTCTTATCCATCCATCCCCATGCACCCCTCTCTTATCTATCCATCCCCATGCACCCCCCCACATCGTCACACCCCCATCTTATCTATCCATCCCCTTACACCCCCCTCTTATCCATCCGTCCCCATGCACCCCTCTCTTATCTATCCTCATGTGGTTCCTGCTTGGTCCACGGCTCCTCCCCCTCGCCTTTCACAGGCCCAGTTACCAGTTTGGTTGCTGATGAAAGAATGCACAGAGAGTTAACCTGTCTGGGACCTGAATGGTAACCCACTAAGGAGTAAAAAGAAAAGGAGGACTTGTGGCACCTTAGAGACTAACCAATTTTATTTGAGCTGTAGCTCACGAAAGCTGATGCTCAAATAAATTGGTTAGACTCTAAGGTGCCACAAGTACTCCTTTTCTTTTTGCGAATACAGACTAACACGACTGCTACTCTGAAACCACTAAGGAGTGGATGGTTGGAGGGTGAATGGGGATAGATAGATAGATAGATAGATAGATAGATAGATAGATAGATAGATAGATAGATAGATAGATAGATGGGTTGTATGGGGATAGATAGATAAGATTAGATAGAGGGTAAAAGGGAATGGATGGATAGATAGATAAGATGGGGGTGTACAGGGATAGATAGATAAGATGGGGGGTGTGATGACAGGGGGGGTGTAAGGGGATGGATAGATAAGATGGGGGTGCATGGGGATGGATAGATAAGAGAGGAGTGTAAGGGGATAGATAGATAAGATGGGGGTGTACAGGGATGGATAGATAAGATGGGGGTGTGATGACGGGGGGGTGTAAGGGGATGGATAGATAAGATGGGGGTGCATGGGGATGGATAGATAAGAGAGGAGTGTAAGGGGATGGATAGATAAGATGGGGGTGCATGGGGATGGATAGATAGATGGGGATGGATGGATAAGAGAGGGGTCTAAGGAGATGGATAGATAAGATGCGGGTGATGACGTGGGGGCTGTATGGGGATGGATAGATAAGATGGGGGCATAAGGGGATGGATAGATAAGATGGGGTGCATGGGGATGGATAGATAAGAGAGGGGTTTAAGGGGATGGATAGATAAAAGAGGAGTATAAGGGGATGGATGGATAAGATGGGGGTGTAATGATGAGGGAGGTGTAAGGGGATGGATAGATATGATAGGGGAGCATGGGGATGGATAGATCGATTCTATAGGGATAGATAGGTAAGCCTGGCAGATATCAGTTTTTATTTTTAATAATTTCAGCTGATAATCTCCATGTTTATTTTTAAGCATTTCCCCCTCTTTAAAAGTTGGGGGAAATTTTGGGGAAGGGGTGTCAGATGGTGTGGGCGGAGGGGTGAGACGCGAGCAGACCCTGAGATTCAAAAAGTGAAAGCTTTCTAGTTGTGAATCCACAAGTGGGCAGCTCCCATGGGAAACCCGCCCAGGGAAAGGGCCATGCCACACACGCGCTTCTCTTACTTTGCCTGTTTGTAAATGGGGATTGTTAGGGATGGAAATATTGGGGGGGGGGGGCGGTTTGTGTGCATCTGTGGTGAAATTGACAGGGAGTGGCAGCTACTGATGAAAATCGAGTCCTTCCACGTGCACGCGCACCTGCACGTTTGCACACTCATGCACCCACCCTGGGCTATTGCACGTCAAGGCTGGGTTGGGCACGGGAGCAGTGGCGGAAGTTGCCCCAAACCCGCAATCAGCTCTCCCAGGGCGGCTGGGGCGTGTGCGTGACACTTAGTGAACACTGCACCAGCCCCTGCGATCCCCGTGTCTCACCCCTGCCTCTGGGGCCTGGGCCGAGCAGGGAAAGGGTTAATAGAACTCGGGGCATGTGTGGCCATGTTCCCTTCCCCACTTGCTGGCTGCAGCCACTAATGGCTCCTGGGAAGATGCCCCCCAGTGGCCAAGCCCTCATGGGCAGGGAGGGGCTTGGGGCTCTTGGCTGTGCAGGGAGGGTGCCTGGGGTAATGGCTAAGTCCCTGGTGTGGTGGGGGGGAGCTTGGGCCTGCTAAAAGCCTACTGGGCCCAGAGCTGTGGGGCAGCAGACTCCAGCAGGGGGGCTGAGGCAAGAGGGGGGCCTTGTGCAAACTCTTGCTTTGACCTCGTGCGAGCTCCCGCCTCACCCTCGTGCAAGCCCTGCCCCGCCCTGCCCTCGTACAAGCCCTCACCCTGCCCTCGTGCAAGCTCTCTCCCTGCCCTCGTGCGAGCTTCTGCCCCACCCTCGTGCAAGCTCTCTCCTGCTCCACCCATCTGCCCCCTTTATTCAGTTGCCATCTATCCCTCCAGCTGCCCTTCCCCCTCCTTCCCCCCCCCTCCGATTTCTCCATTTCCTTCCATCCCTCTATTCAGTTCTCTGGAAGATCCTCCCTCCCCTTCACCCCTTCCCTTCTCCACCCCTTCATCCGTATCCTCCTGTGCTCTGCCCTTCTGCCCTCCCCTGGGTTCCTTTCCGGAGTGGAAAATACCTACCTAGCCCCCTCCGCATCCCTCTGCCGGCCTGGCTCTGCCTATCTCTCCAGCCCCCTCCCTGTCCATCTGTCTCGCCCCACCACACCTCCTCCTGCCTGGCTGCCTCTCTCAGCCCATCCCCAGACACACCCAGCCCAGCTCCCTCTCCTTCCCCTCCGGTCTCTGTTCTCTCCCCGCGTCCCTTGGCACCTGCCTGTCCTCATCCCTCTGTTCCTTCCTCTCTCTCTTCCCATCCCCACCCAGCGTCCTCTCCTCCTGTCCCCCGGCTGCCCCTATCTCCCTGCAGCTTCCCAGCTGCGTCCGTCCCTGCCCTTCCCCTTTCTCCCCGCTCCCCCCAGCTCCCTCCCGGCTCCGGCTCCGGCTCCATCTCCGGCTCCTCCGCGCAGCTGCTGCAGTGCTAAAGATTTCCAATGTGTGTTGTTCCGTCCCGCCTCCCCGCGCGTCCCTCCCTCCCCAAATCCCTCCCTCTCCATCTGCAGGAAAGGGGCAGACCCGCCTCCCACCCTTCCCCTCCCCGCCCCCCACCCCCAGCCTCCCGCTTTTCCCCATCACCCTCCCCCCCCGCCCTTCTCGGCGTGGTGGGGGGAGCGGGGGCTGCGAGGCGACCCGATCCTGCCGTGCGCCCTGGCCTCTCCGCCCGGCTCCGGGGAGGCGCGTCCCCTTTGCGCTCCGCCTCCCCCTCCTCCTTCTCTCCAGCCCAGCCCCGGCTCTGCGGGCTGGGAAAAGCCAAGGAAGGAGCCGCGGACGGCGGCGGATCCCCCCCCCCCCCCACTTGATCCGGATCGCCGGGGAACCGAGCCGGGCCAAAGCCCTCCACCCCGCCTCTCCAAAGCGCACGATCATCCGGGGCAGCCCCAGCTCAGGCGGGAGTCGGGGCCCAGCCAGCCCTTCGCCCAACCCCTCCGCCCCCCCCCCCCGAGCCTTCCCTTTGCGGATCCAGCTCCGAGACCTGCTTTTGTTTGTGGATTTCTCCGATGGAGCCTGCAGGGGACCGGCCTGGTGGGGCCCCTTGAACGCCCCCCCTCCCCGCCCCCGCTCCGAGCAGGGCGCACGGAGCCCTCTGGATCCATCCGGCATCCCTGGGGGGCGGGGGAGGGGGAGAGAGAAAAAAATCCAGGATGGCGCCTCCCCTAGGCTGAGCGAGCCCCGCTGCTCCCCGAAAAGGTAGGTGCGGATCCCCCCTTCGCCAGCGGATTTGGGGTGGGGGCTTCTGGGGCTGGGTTTTATCGGGGGGGGGAGGGGAGGTTTGGCGATGTGATGCCAAGGCTGGGGGTTGGTAACGTGCGGGGGGGGGAAGGGGGGTATGAGACCCTGCCAGGGCTGGGCTGTGTGTGTGTTGGTGGGGGGGGTTGGGGGGATCATTCCAGGAACGGGGGGGTTGGGTGGGATCGTGCCAGGGATGGGGGGGGAGGGTGAGTTGTGTGTGTGTGTGGTGGGGAAGAGGGAGGGGGGAGTTGTATTGTGTTATACCAGCACTTGGATTTGGAAAGGCGGTAGGGATTTTTTCGATGGGGGGGGGCAAGGAGGGGGCATTGTCTGGCATCTCTGCCAGGCTCCGATTCTCCTCCGTTGCCGGGGCTGGGTGGTGTTGCCAGACACTGGGGTGGCACCTGGTTACAAAGATGGTGTGTGTGTGTGTGTGTGTGTGAGCTCCTTGCCAGCTCTCGGGGAAGCTGGTTCTTAGACAGACCCCCCCTCTTCCCCCCCCCCAACCAGCGCAGGGTGGGATCTTTGCTGGGCTGCTGTCCATGGTGCTGAGCTCCAGAGAGCTTCTCTGGGGGGTGCATCAGCCTGGAGATGGAGAGAGACATTTCCTCACCTGGTGCATGGGATCGGGGGGGGGGGGGGGGGCTTGTCAGACAAATAACAGGGCAGAGCTGGCCCACAGATCCCTCTCGATCTGGTGCATTTGCCTCTCCCATTGGAGCCCTGCAGAGTCCTATGGAAAATCATTGCACCCAGGAAGCTGCAGCGCCGGCCCATCGAGACCTGGAAAACCTTGTCAAGGCTTTGGATTTGATCTGACGGCCCCCCACCGCACCGCACCCCACTCCCCTCCACAGCCCCTCGGCTGGGGGTGTCGGTCACCCTCTCGGTAGCTGGGCGGAATAGGGTGCTTTCCACACACACACGCACCAGACACGCATCCCCATGGAAGCCAGTCGCACCTGGCCCCTGGTGCCCAGACGCAGCTTGTTGCTAGACTGGCTTGTTTCTGGCTCCTGCCCCAAGGTTGCTGGCTGATGCTTCTGGGGCTGGGGCTGCAGGGTGGATCGGGAGCTGGGGAGCACTTTCTGTTTGTTTAAAACCTGCAGCTGGCTCTCATCTATCCACACACACACACACAAACACACAGAGCCAGACACACACACAGGGACACACATTGACGGTCACACACTGGCACACACAGTGACCTGCACACTGGCCCACAGTCACGCGCACACACACTGATGCGTTGCCGTGCTTCCACTGACATTCACACACACACACAGGGACACATGTTGACTTGCTCACACTGACACAGACATTCACACGCACAGACACATGATATGAAAACAATGACACACACTGACACACACTCACACGTAGACACACACGCTGACACACATTCGCATGCACACGTAGACACACACGCTGACACACATTCACACTCACACGTAGACACACACACTGTCACACACTCACATGTAGACACACACACTGACACACACTCACACGTAGACACACACACTGACACACATTCGCACGTAGACACACACGCTGACACACATTCACACTCACACGTAGACACACACACTGACACACATTCGCACGCACACACACTGACACACATTCACATTCACACGTAGACACACACACTGACACACATTCGCATGCACACACACGGACACACATTTGCACGCACACGTAGACACACACACTGACACACATTCGCACGCACACACACGGACACACATTCGCATGCACACGTAGACACACACACGGACACACATTCGCACGCACACGTAGACACACACGCTGACACACATTTGCACGCACACACACAGACACACATTCGCACACACACGTAGACACACACGCTGACACACATTCACATTCACACATAGACACACACACTGACACACATTCGCACGCACACACACTGACACACATTTGCACGCACACACTGATACACACACTGACACACATTCGCACGCACACGTAGACACACACACTGACACACATTCACACTCACACGTAGACACACACACTGACACACATTCGCACGCACACACACTGACACACATTCACATTCACATGTAGACACACACACTGACACACATTCGCACGCACACACACGGACACACATTCGCACGCACACGTAGACACACACGCTGACACACATTCGCACGCACACACACTGACACACATTTGCACGCACACACACTGATACACACACTGACACACATTCGCACGCACACGTAGACACACACACTGACACACATTCGAATGCACACACACTGACACACATTCACACGTAGACACACACTGACACACATTCGCATGCACACGTAGACACACACACGGACACACATTCGCACGCACACACACGGACACACATTCGCACGCACACATAGACACACACACTGACACACATTCGCACGCACACACACGGACACACATTCGCATGCACACGTAGACACACACACGGACACACATTCGCACGCACACGTAGACACACACGCTGACACACATTCGCACGCACACACACAGACACACATTCGCACACACACATAGACACACACACTGACACACATTCGCACACACACGTAGACACACACGCTGACACACATTCACATTCACACATAGACACACACACTGACACACATTCGCACGCACACACACAGACACACATTCGCACACACACGTAGACACACACGCTGACACACATTCACATTCACACATAGACACACACACTGACACACATTCGCACGCACACACACTGACACACATTTGCACGCACACACACTGATACACACACTGACACACATTCGCACGCACACGTAGACACACACACTGACACACATTCACACTCACACGTAGACACACACACTGACACACATTCGCACGCACACACACTGACACACACTCACATGTAGACACACTCACTGACACACATTCGCACGCACACACACGGACACACATTCGCACGCACACATAGACACACATGCTGACACACATTCACACTCACACGTAGACACACACTGACACACATTTGAATGCACACACACTGACACACATTCGCACGCACGCACACGGACACACATTTGCACACACACGGAGACACACACACTGACACACATTCGCACGCACACACACGGACACACATTCACACTCACACATAGACACACACACTGACACACATTCGCACGCACACACACGGACACACATTTGCACACACACGGAGACACACACACTGACACACATTCGCACGCACACACACGGACACACATTCACACTCACACATAGACACACACACTGACACACATTCGCACCACACACACACACGGACACACATTCGCACGCACACACACGGACACGCCGTCTGATGTAGACCCGGGCCTGCACTGACACGCACACCAACACTGACACACACCCTCCCACACATCCTGACTGGTGCACATACGTACATTGGCACGCCCAATCTCTCTCGCACACACATTTCCCTCCTCGGTGCACGGTCGCCCCCCCGGGACGGCAGTTCTCGTGCAAGGAGTGTCTCGGGGGGGGAGGGGCAGAGCCGCAGCTGGTGTAGATCACCGCAGTCCCGCAACTTCAGGGGAATGACACCGATTTCCACCAGCTGCTGAGCTGGCTCAGGCCTGGAGCTCTCAGACCAGCTCCAGGAGGGGGCCAGAAAGTGGCTTTGAAATGGTCTCTGTATAGTCGGGGCTGGTTTGTATTTTTTTTTTAATAACCAGGCCCCTTCGCTTGGCTAACTTTCCCCTCTGTTGCATGCAGGCTGCTGAGGAGATCTGGGGGGCGGGGGGGGGGGGAAGGGCTGCGGTGCCCCATAGAGGTTACTCCTTCCCTCCTCCCCCTTGAAATATAAACGTGCATTTCATCCCTTGCCTTTCCTGCCCGTTGTCAGACCCCTGGGCCCTTCCCGTGTGCGTGGATGTGGGAGTCCGTGTGTGTCAGTGTTACTTTGTGTGTCTGTTTGTTAGTGTGTGTGTCAAATCATGTGTAGTCGTAAACGTTTGTTAGTGTGTTCTCACCTGCGTGGGTCGGTGTGTGTGTTCGTGTGTCAGGGTGTATCTGCGTGTGTTTGTTAGTGCTTGCGTATCTCTGTGTGCATGTTTGTGTGTATCAGTGTGTTTGTGTGTCTGTCCGTTTGTCACTGTTAGTATGTGGGTTTCAGTGTTTGGGCGTGTGTGTAATCATGGGTAGCTGTGAGTGTGTGGGTTTGTTACTGTGTGCACATCAGTGTGGGCCAGTGTGTGTGTTTGTGTGTGTGTCTGTGTGTTTGTTCGTTTGTACATGTCAGTGTGTTTGTGTGTATCAGTGTGTGTAGCTGTGTGTGTGTAGGTGTGTAACAGTGCGTGTGTAGGTGTGTATCAGGGCGTGTGTATCTCCGGGTGTGTGTCGTTGTGTATGTCTCTCTGTGTGTGCTGTGTCATTCCCAGTGTGCGAGGGTGATGAGTGTGCGTTACCTGGGTAAAAAGCAGGAGGCCTGCAGGGCTGGCTCCCAGCTGGCGTGAGCTGGTGTGGAAGGAAGGGCGCTCCCAGCGACTGATCCCAGCGGAGGGTCTGGCCCAGAGGGGGCAGCCGTGGAGGGCCTCGGGGAAAGCAAAGAGCCTCATGTCTCACCGCCTGGGGTCTGCCCCTGCCCAGGGAATCCAGAGCCATGAGCAGCCCCGTTTGTGAGAGCAACAGGGCTGCGGGGCTGTGGCATGTTCAGGACGTATGGCCTGCCCCTCACCTTGCTAGTCCTCCGGTCTCCTGCACCTCCCTCTTCCTTCCAGAGCCGTCTGCTCCTCCCAGCCCCTCCCCGGCATCTAGCTAGCTAGGTCTCCAAGCATCCGTTCATCCATCCATCTGTCCATCCATCCTCATCATCCATCCATCTTCCTACACCCCATCCATCCATCCTCATCCTCCAGCCAGCCAGCCAGCCTCCTCGTTCATCCATGCATCCATCCATCCATCTCTCCATCCATCCTCTGTCCCCATCCATCCATCCTCACACACTCACTCTCTCAATCCATCCATCCTTTGTCCCCCTACATCCCATCCTTCCATCCATCCCCATACGCACCCCTTTCTCTATCATCTGCATACACCCCCTCACTATCTCCATACACACACACCCCCTCTCTCTATTCCCATATACAACCCCTTTTTCTCTGTCCCCATTATGCATCCCCTGTTTCTATCTCCATACACCCCCACTGCCCCCATACACCCCCACTGCCCCATACCCACTGCCCCATACATCCCCACTCCCCCATCTCTATCCCCATACTCCCCATCTCTACCCCCATATACCCATCTCTATCCCCATACACCCCCCTCTATCCCCATACACCCCTACTATCCCATACACCCCTCTATCCCCATACACCCCCACTGCCCCATCTCTACCCCATATACCCCATCTCTATCCCCATACACCCCCACTGCCCCATACACCCTCTACCCCCATAAACCCCATCTCTATCCCCATACACCCCCCTCTATCCCCATACACCCCCATTGCCCCCATATACCCCATTTCTACCCCATAAGCCCACTGCCCCATACACCCTTCTATCCCCATACACCCCCCTCTATCTCTCTCTATCCCCATACCCACTCCCAATCCCTATACACACCATCTCTCTTGCTGTCCCCATGCACACATCTTGGTCTATGCCTCCAGCCTTCTTTCTTTCTTTCTTTCTTTCTTTCTTTCTTTCTTTCTTTCTTTCTTTCTTTTCCTGCCACTTAATTCTGTTTCGGGGTGGCGGGCAGGGGGACGGGGCAGCGGGAGGCACAGAGGAGGGATGGAGTCCGTGCTGCAGCCTCGTGTCCCTGGCAAGGTGTGGCCTGCAAATGCTCCTCGACACATCCTGGCTCTACATGGGCAACCGTTGCTGAGCTGGCGGGTACATGCCAGGAGCAGCGGAGTCACGTCATGGGCGCTGGCTGGAAGCATGTGGTGTCATCAGAGGTGCAGGTAATGCCGAGAATTAATCACAGGCAGGGCAGGGCAGCTTCTCTAACCAGGGTCACAGAGGGAGGCGCTGAGAGAAGCAGCATGTTGAAAGGTGCATTGGCAGTGTGATGGGGTGCACTGGGGCAGTGGCAGATCCATGCTGGCAGTGTGGTGGGGTGCACTGGGGCAGTGGCAGGGCCGTGCTGGCAGTGTGATGGGGTGCATTGGAAGGGCTGTACTGGCAGTGTGATGGGGTGCACTGGGGCAGTGGCAGGGCCGTGCTGGCAGTGTGATGGGTGCACTGGAAGGGCTGTACTGGCAGTGTGATGGGGTGCACTGGAAGGGCTGTACTGGCAGTGTGATGGGGTGCACTGGGGCCGTGGCAGGGCCACGCTGGCAGTGTGATGGGGTGCACTGGAAGGGCTGTACAGTCTGTGTGATGGGGTGCACTGGGGCAGTGGCAGGGCCGTGCTGGCAGTGTGATGGGTGCACTGGAAGGGCTGTACTGGCAGTGTGATGGGGTGCACTGGGGCCGTGGCAGGGCCACGCTGGCAGTGTGATGGGGTGCACTGGAAGGGCTGTACAGTCTGTGTGATGGGGTGCACTGGGGCAGTGGCAGGGCCGTGCTGGCAGTGTGATGGGTGCACTGGAAGGGCTGTACTGGCAGTGTGATGGGGTGCACTGGAAGGGCCGTACTGGCAGTGTGATGGGGTGCACTGGGGCCGTGGCAGGGCCAAGCTGGCAGTGTGATGGGTGCACTGGAAGGGCTGTACAGGCTGTGTGATGGGGTGCACTGGGGCAGTGGCAGGGCCGTAGTGGCAGTGTGATGGGGTGCACTGGAAGGGCTGTACTGGCAGTGTGATGGGGTGCACTGGGGCCGTGGCAGGGCCATGCTGGCAGTGTGATGGGGTGCACTGGAAGGGCTGTACAGTCTGTGTGATGGGGTGCACTGGGGCAGTGGCAGGGCCGTGCTGGCAGTGTGATGGGTGCACTGGAAGGGCTGTACTGGCAGTGTGATGGGGTGCACTGGAAGGGCCGTACTGGCAGTGTGATGGGGTGCACTGGGGCCGTGGCAGGGCCATGCTGGCAGTGTGATGGGTGCACTGGAAGGGCTGTACAGGCTGTGTGATGGGGTGCACTGGGGCAGTGGCAGGGCCGTAGTGGCAGTGTGATGGGGTGCACTGGAAGGGCTGTACTGGCAGTGTGATGGGGTGCACTGGGGCCGTGGCAGGGCCATGCTGGCAGTGTGATGGGGTGCACTGGAAGGGCTGTACAGTCTGTGTGATGGGGTGCACTGGGGCAGTGGCAGGGCCGTGCTGGCAGTGTGATGGAGACGCTCCAGCTTTGGCAGGGCTGCACTGGCCCAGTAGTAGAAGCTGATCCCAGTGAACGAGCCCCTCTGTGCACTCAGGAGACGGCATTTGGATGAAATAGATTGGAGCAAACTTTTGGGAGTGAACATGCCTGGAGCGTGACTGTCTCCCCCTCCCCCGGCCCCATGACTGGCTGATTACCTCCAGACCTGGGCAGTGTGGGGGCAAACTCACCAATGAGCTCAGCTGCAGGGGGACCCTGAATAATCCATGCCCATGACGGGGCGTCGCGGGAATGAAGCAGATGCCATGTGGCAAAGGGTAACATACCTGGTGCCAGGCGCTGGCATTGAGATCCCTGCATAGTGTGGCATCAGTTTCTCATGCCAGGGTTCAGAGCCTCCCTGCCCCACAAAAAACCCCATAGGTCCTGCAATACCCCTGCTTCCCTCTTTCATCCCGGCCTGGCTTCTCCACCCAGCACGTAGGTCATTGAAAGGGTCCGTCTTCTGCCCACGATGGGGATTTATTTAATTGGATTTAACAGCACTCAGTCGCCACTTAGGGGTGGTTTTTTGTTGTTGTCTTCTTTCACAAGCGAGAGCAGGGGAAGGAGCTTGTCAGAGGGACGGGGGTGGGGGGAGGGAGGAAGTGCATTTGGAAAATGGTTGCCCAAAGCTCGAGGGCAGGTTAAAAGGATATCAAAGCGCCCGGGGCAGCCCATTGTCGGTCCCGTCGCTGGTCCCGTCGCTGCTCGAACACAGAGGGCGTCAGGGAGGCGAGGTCCAGGGCGTGGGACAGTTGGTCTCTTCCGCAGGTGTCCGGCAGAAAGGCTGGCAAAGCGTGCCAGGATTTTCCCCACTCAGATGGCGGAGCCCCGGCGAAGGGGCAGGGGCAGATGTGGGGTGGGACAGAGGGTGGCCAGTAAGGGGCCGCTCTGGAGGTAGCTAAAGATCACCGCTGGTGGGAGTCTTGGCCATGATTTCCCCTGGAGAAGAGCACGGAGGTGGGGCTCAGGTGATGGGGCAGTGGGCTGGGTGCTAGGCTGGGATTTAGCTTTGTCGGTGACTCCCTGTGTGGCAAGGGGCACATTGCTTAGCCTTCAGTTCTCCGGCAGCATGACAGCCTTGCTCCGCCCCCCGGGGTGTGTGAGGGGTGATTGTGAGGTGCTCAGATGTTATGGTAATAGGCACTGTGGCAGTACCATGGGTAGATTGCACCACCTGGCCCGGTTAGTAGGTGTAATATGGTAGCATAGTGACTCCACCTGCGGTCACGGCCCCCCTTGTGCCAGGCCCTGCACAGCCCCCGACTGAGATCAGAGCCCCCCTTGTGTCGGGCGCTGCCCAGACCCTGGCTGAGATCAGGGCCCCCTCATTCCGGGCACTGTGCAGACTCAGTGTGAGAGACAGCTCCTCCTAGAAAGAGCTTCCAGTCTAAATAGAATTATTATCCCTGATGATGGAGAAACCGAGGCAAAGAGAGGGGGAGATGCTTGCCCACGGTCACCCAGGAGGGTCTGCTGCATAGACAGGAATTGAACCCAGGCCTTCCCAGCACCCTGACACAGGGCCGTGCTGCTACTTCACCAGGTACACGACCACCAGTGGATGGGCCTGTCCTGAGCCAGGCTTGTTCTTGGCAGACACTGGGGCATCTGGTTGGCTGGTGAGTCCTTCTAGGTTGATGGCTGGTGGGCTGCTGTGCATATTCCCCATGTGTTACCCTAGAGGAGCTGGGGCTCGATCCTGAAAACACTTACACACCTGAATAGCTTTCCTCACCTGAGCCACCCTATGGGGCTCAGCGGAACTCCTCGCTGGAGGAAAGTCACCTCCTGGGGTTGTTGAACAGGATAGGTTTGTAGCTGGCTTTGTGCTTCAGGCCCTCACTTCAGATGCAGGAACTGTGGGTTCAGTTCCCGGCAGTGCTGGTGGGACCACGTCTGGATTTTTTTCCAAAGTGCCCTTCCTGATGCTTATAACCAGGGTTTCCATAAAGTAGAGCACCCAGAGCACCGAGATCTTTTAAAAACCTGACTGCTTGCTTCAATGCCGAAATAGGAGATGAGCTCTTTAGAAGGGCAGGCCCCTTAAAAAACAAAACAAAAACCCTCTGTGCCTCAGTTTCCCCCTCTGTACTATGGGGAGAATGATCATTTGTCTTTTTAGATTGTAAACTTGTCAGGGCAGGGACTTTCATTGTGTCTGTGCAGTGCCTGGTGAAAAGGGGGCCCTGATCTCGGTCAGGGTCTGTGCAGCTCCCAGCAAAATGGGGGCCCTGATCTGGGTTGGGGTCACTATATACAGCAATAATAATAAATCTGTTGTATAAATAATTCCTGGCAAGTGCCTTGCTTGGCTATTTAATTTTGTTTTAAGAGGAATTGGGTTGGGTTCCTCTCCGTTTTATGCTGACATAACACGAATTGGCCACATCCCCAGAGAGTGTAAATCAATGTAATTCCATTAAATGGAGCGATGCCAGTTTAGACCAGCTGAGGACCTGGCCCACGGAGTCTTTAAAACCAGACGTGGGGGGAGGAGGGGGGCGTGAAATAGAGTGGATTGGAAGACTGTCATCAGAATAATTTTCCCACAAAAAACCCGCCCTTTTCACAAAACCAACATTTTCCATGGGGAAAATCCAGTTTTGGCGAAAAAATTTAATTTGCCGTGGGGAAAATTAAGACACTGCTCCCCGGTCCCTGTCCCCATCCCCCATCCCCCCCGGCTCTTGTCTATTTCACAGTCAGGGGAAAGTGAAATTGACAAAAGAAGGGGGCGGGGGAGCTGGGGGGGGTCAGCACCCTGATTCTGGGCCTCTCAAACCCTGCAGCTGGGGTGGGTAAAGTGGTCTGGTTCGGCTCCTGCTGCGGAAAGGTTCTTGCCAATTTCCCTATCTCCCAGCCAAACCCTTCCCGGCTGGTTCGCCTGGTTTTTCTTGACGTTCCTGCCTGTGACAAAATTGGCCTTTTCCTGGGACTCCGTGTTTTGTTCCAAACGGTGCCACTTTTCGCAGGGATTTTTCCGGTTGTCCCGTCAGCTCTAGCGGGGAACGTTACCAAGGAAGAAGAAATGAATCCTGCTAATAATAATAACAGGAGGAAACCCCCGCCCCACCACAAATGTTTTGCCCAGCAGCCGCTCCTCGCTCCCCCGCCATCTGATAAGGAAAGCGCCTCGCAAGAGCCGTGCGTGTTTCAGGAGTGAAGCGTGGTAATCGGGGGAACAGAACCCAAGCAAACCGATCCGTCGCTATTCATATCAGCAAGCTGGCACTGCTTCTGTGCGGGGACCTTGCTCGAGACATCCCTGATAACGCTACAAAACCCAGGGAGATAGGATGAAAGCTACTTGAGGGGCACATTTACCTTGCATGAGAGCTCTCCACTCTGCAGTGATTATTTCCTGCTTAATGTTTCTTGTTTTAAGCGCGGCCTGATGTTGCTACAAGTCTCTTGTTCCCCTTTTTGGAGCATGGGCTCTTAATTGAGTTAACCCATAGGCTGATGTGTAGCTGAAGGGCTCTCGGCGAAGGCTCCTTTGTAGTCAGGGCTTGGCAGGAAAGGCTGTCGGTCCCCTAGCAGACACGGCAGATCGCTGGCGGGGAGAGAGGGAGGGGGAATCTAAACCCAACAGATTGCGAAGGAACAGGTGCATCAGCAAACAGCTTGGTTCGGAGCTGGTGGAGTTGGCCTCACCGGTGCAAACTGCCGCGCTGGCTGGAGGGGAACAGGGGCCAGATTACACCCTGGGGCAAACCCAGAGTGTCCCCGTTGATTTCAAGGGCGCCTGAGTCAGGTTCGGCTCTCAACGGCACACAAGGGTGAGTCCCCCACTTTAAAACCAAAGGCGTGTGTCTGGAACTCAGCTCAGCGAGCCTCTCCCCATCTGCCAAGGTAGGGCAGGAAGGTCCCGGTTTAGTCTGCAGCAGGGAAGATTTAGGATGGATATTGGGAGAAACTTGCTAAATCTCAGGATAGTGGAGCCCTGGGACAGGTGACCCCGGGCGGTTGTGAGATCCCCGTCGTTGGAGGTGTTTAAGGACAGGCTGGACAAACCCCTCTCTGGGGTGGTCTAGGGATACTTTATCCTGCCTCAGTGCAGGGGAGGACCCTGCAGGTCCCTTCTAGCCCGACATTTCTATGATTCTGTTATTCCAACCTGGGTCAAAATAGCACCAAAGTCACATCCTCAATCCCAACTCCCCTGTAAAGGTCAACCAAAGTCACTGCATCTTCACTGCTATTTTAACCTGAGTTAAGGACCTGCCTTTTATTGGCAGTGGAGACACACCCTTGGCTGCGGAGTGAGAGACAGGGCCTGCCCCAGAGAGTCTAGATAGACAGTGGTGGGAAACTGAGGCACAGATGTTCATGGCAGAGGTGAGGATAGAACCCGGGTCTCTAGACTCCCTTAGCTATAGACCATGCTAAAAAGTTGGTCAACCGATAACATGGTGACTAGCTGGAGGGATTATATGGCTATAGATATGGGCCGTATATCAGTTTGACAAAGGGAAGGTGTGACAGGTTTGGTCACAGAGACCCCCTTGGGACTGTCACCTGATGTGCTGAAATTACCTCTGAGCCCATTTTCCCTGCCAGTTTGGGACGTCAGAACCCTGCCTTGTTGAGCCAGACACACTAGCCTGCTGCAACCCAGACCCAGGGTCTGAACCATGGCCCCAAAGCTGCAGATTTAACTGAAAACAGCTCAGCAAGTTACCTGTCTCCAGGACCCAGACACCCAGTTCCCAATGGGATCCAAATCCATTTTACTCTGTATGAAGCTTATACAGGGTAAACTCATAAATTTTCCACCCTTTATAACACTGATAGAGAGAGATGCCCAGCTGTTTGCTCCCCCAGGTATTAATCACTTACTCTGGGTTTATTAATAAACAAAAGTGATTTTATTAAGTATAAAAAGTAAGATTTAAGTGGTTTCAAGAAATAACAGACAGAACAACGTAAGTCACCAAGCAAAATAAAACAAAACCACACAAGTCTAAGCCTAATACATTGAGAAACTGATTACAGGTAAAATCTCACCCTCAGAGATGATCCAATAAGCTTCTTTCACAGACTTTCTTTCACAGACTCCTTCCTAATCTGGGCCCAATCCTTTCCCCTGGGACAGTCCTTGTTAGTTCCAGTAGACACCTTAGGTGGTAAGCAGGGATTTTCTCATGACTGGGACCCCCTTTGTTCTGTTCCACCCCCTTTTATAGCTTTGGCAATGGCGGGAATCCTTTGTCTCTCTGGGTCCCCACCCCTCCTTCTAAATGGAAAAGTACCAGGTTTAAGATGCATTTCAGTATCAGGTGACATGGTCACATGTCCTGTGAGACCCCAGCTTCCATTCTTCCTGGGCTGGCCCGCACGTACCCAGGAAGGTTGGCAAGTAAACAGAGCCGTGTACAGGTCACTGATTCTGAAGCACCCTTAATGGCTTCCACTTAATATAGTCACATCAGTGATACAAGTTTATATAGTATTCTCCTAACTCCAGACATAGAAATAATACATGCAACAAATCAGATGACCACACTCAGTAGATTATAAACTTTGTAATGATACCTGACAAGAGACCTTGTGCATGAAGCATATTCCAGTTACATCATATTCACACTCATAAGCATACTTCCATAAAACATGTGGAGTGCAATGTCACAGAAGGTCAAAAGGGTGACTTGATCCCGGTCTATAGGTACCTGGATGAGGAAGCGAAAACTGATCATGGATTCTTCAGTCTAGCAGGCAAAGGTCTAACAAGATCCCCTGGCTGGAAGCCGAAGCAGGACAAATTCAGACTGGAAATAAGTTGCAAAGTTTTAACAGTGAGGGGAAATTAACCATTGGAGCAACTCAAGGAGGGTCAGGGTGGTGGATTCTCCATCCCTGGCAGGTTTTATGTCAAGACGGGATGTTTTCGTAAAAAATCTGCTCAGTTCAAACAGGAAATAATTTGTGGACATTCACTGGCCTGTTCTCTGCAGGACGTCTGGCTAGTTGAGCACAGTGGATCCTTCTGGCCTCGGAATCCATGAATCTATGAACACACCCTATGATGGTAAAGTGGTTACAGGAGTGAGATTGCTGCCACTAGGGGCTGATTGCTATCCCCTCATTGTCCCCTGGTGCTCCCCGTCTGTCTGTCTGGATCCATCTGCTGTCCCTTGGCTCACCCGTCAATTGTAAGATCTCTGGGGCACACTCTATGTTTGTACAGCTCCTAGCACCCAATCCGTGACCGGGGCTGCTAGGCACTATGTGGAAACATAGGACTGGAAGAGACTGCCTGGGTCTTGGAGCCCAGTCCCTGCTATCACAGCCGGCCTCATGAAATCATCCCGTTCATAAATGGATCAAGGCTATAACAGGGTTCAAAAAAGGAAGTAGATAAGTTCATGAAGGATAGTGGCTATTAGCCAGGATGAGCAGGGACGGTGTCCCTAGCCTCTGTTTGCCAGAAGCTGGGAATGGGCGACAGGGGATGGATCGTTTGATGATTCCCTGTTCTGTTCTTTCCCTCTGGGGCACCTGGCATTGGCCACTGTCGGAAGACAGGACACCAGGCTAGATGGACCTTTGGTCTAACCCAGTCTGGCCCTTCTTAAGCTTTGCATTCCCCCCACTCCTCGCGGCTGCCTGTTCTAGAACTTCCCTCCCCTGATAGTTAGAAACCGTCCTCTCTAGCCTCCACTGAACCCTGGCTGGTTTATCCCCAGTTGTGTTTGTGCCAACATCATCCCTGAACCCCAATAGCTCTTCTCCCTGCCTGGCGTCTCCCCTCCGGATGCGTTTCAGATCCCAGACTGTGTTTGAGGCGGGGCAAGCCCAGATCGTTCAGTCTCCTTTCTAAGATCAGTTCTCCGGTTCCCGGATCATCCGAGCAGCCCTGGGCTGCCCCTCCTCCTGTTGGAATTCATCTTCCTTGGGGACGGGTGCCCCGAACTGGGCACAGGATTCCATCGTGCGAAGACCCAAAATCTCCTCTTGAGAGCTGGCTGACGTTTCTCCAGGAGGCAAAATGTGGGTCGGTCAAAATCAAACTCTCCGGTGGGAAAAGGTCGATTTTGACTAAGCTGCCGGTGGAGGTGAGGGTATAGATGTGACTTTAACTTGCGCCATGGAGGTTACAAAATGATCCATGACTTATCTCCAGGAAGATCTGGCATTGGGGGAAGCTATCATGAGTCTGCTGTTTAGATGCACTTTTGTTTGTAGTGGAGGCAAAGCCTAAATGTTTCTGCTTTTCCGTTGGGAAGCCAGACTGGAGAAACGTAGCCTGGAATCGACTCACTTCAACATGCGGCTTCAGACAGGGGAAATCTGGTTTGGAAATGTTGCCACAAATTGGTATCTCCATGTAAAATGTCAGCCACAGCAGAGACCTATTATTATTATTAATCCTGTTTATCATGGTAGCACCTCGGAGCGCCAGTCATGGAGCAGCCCCCATTGTGCCGGGTGCTGTGCATTTGTATTGCTATTAGGTGTATTATGGTAGCACCTCAGCACTCCAGAGATGGACCAGCCCCCATTGTGCTGGGTGCTGTACATTTGTATTGCTATTAGGTGTATTACGGTGGCACCTCGGAGCCCCAGTCATGGAGCAGCCCCCATTGTGTCAGGCGCTGTACATTTGTATTGCTATTAGGTGTATTACGGTAGCACCTCGGAGCCCCAGTCATGGAGCAGCCTCCATTGTGCCGGGCGCTGTGCATTTGTATTGCTATTAAGTGAATTACGAGAGCACCTCAGCACCCCAGTCATGGAGCAGCTCCCATTGTGTCGGGCGCTGTACATTTGTATTGCTATGAAGTATATTACGGTAGCACTTAGGCACCCCAGTCATGGAGCAGACCTCATTGTGTCGGGCACTGTACATTTGTATGGCTATTAGGTGTATTATGGTAGCACCTTGGAACCCCAGACATGGACCAGCCCCCATCATGCCAGGTGCTGTACTTTTTTATTGCTATTAGGCTGCTTTGGACTCACTGTTTGATAATGAAAAATGTCCAACTGTAGCCATCAAAATGTCGACTTTTTTTTTGTTTCCAAATTAAGGTTTTTCAGGACTTTTCGTGTGGTGAAAATGTTTCAGTTTGTTTTGACTTTTCGGACCCAATTCGGAAGGAAAATGACTGTCAGCATTTAGGACGTTTCCAAAGGGTGGACATTTCATTTTCTGACTGTATACACTCCTACGCAAACCATACCAATGATCATAGCCTTGCCAGGCAGACAAACACACAGAGAATCCCTCAGTTTCACCTAACGCTTTCCATCCATAGATCTCCAAGCGCTTTCCATTGGAGGCCAGTCTCATTATCTCCGCTTTACAGAGGGGGAAACTGAGTCACAGAGAGGGGAAGGTCAGCGGCCGAGACAGGAATAAAACACAGGTCTCTTGAATCCTGTACGCTGCCCACTAGCTCATGCGGCCACTCTAAAGCTGCCCGCGTTTCAGCAAAGCTTTTCCTCTCCGCTGGCATCTCTCCAGATCCTGCTCGCCTCGCAACCTCGGGAGATCTTTTATCCAGGGCAGGAAATAGCAGACTTCCCGGGCAGTGATGCTAGCATAATGCAGCAGATTGGGTTTCCATTCAGTTGCATTTTTCAGGGGCCCAGGGAACCGTTTATGGGCCAGGAATAAAGTGAGATTCGCTTCCTTTGCTTTATTTCCATCATCAGGGACTGGAAATCAAATCAGGAGGCTGGACTGTGGTTCTGACCTGGAACTGGCTCGCTGGGACGTTAACCCCAAATAATACCTGTAAAAATCTCAGAGAAGGATGGGGCTTGTGTGTAAGTCCTGGAAACCAGGATTCCTAGGTTCCATTCCCAGCTCAAGAAGGGGAATAGTGTCTAGGGGGTTAAGGCAGAAGCACTGGGAATTAGGATTCCTAGGTTCTGTCCCTAGGTCTGCAAGGGGAGTGGGGTCTAGTGGTTAGAGCAGGGGCCATGGGCGTCAGGACACCTGGGCTCTTTTCCTAGCTGTGGGAGGTCAATGGGGTCTAGTGATTAGAGCAGGAAACTGGAGGAGCAGGACTCCTGGGTTCTATTTAGAGAGCTGGGAGAGAGCAGGGTCTAGTGACTAGAGCAGGGGCGGTGGGAGTCAGGACTCCTGGGTCCTATCCCCAGCTCTGCCATTGTATGACCTGGTGCAAGTCCCTTGCCCTCTCAGTGACCCTGTCTCTGCAAAGGGGCTAAGGCTGTTCCAGGTGGGATATCTGCAGCAGGGGGCTAGGCAGGCCTTGCCAGATGAGGCCGATGCCTGTTTGTTAACCCTTTCCCAACTGGAAGCTCTGCAGCTCCTGGCCAGTGCTCCAAGCATCCGGTGGAAAGGAAAGTCTGGACGAGGAAGCGTGTCACTGGGGATTTATGAATGATGATTATTATTATGCGTGTCCAATCAGGGAGGAGAAAGGAGCCCACGTGGCTTGAGTGATCAATCGCTCCCTCAGATCTCACTTCCACTAGTGTATCTCCATTGCCTCCTGATTGATGCCAGGGTGAGAGGGGAATCAGCCCCATTGACTCCAGTGGGCTACGGCCCATTCATACCAGCTGGGGATCTGGCCCCTAGACTCCAACAAAGCTACAGCGGGTGGGAGCGGGGCTAGCCGCGGAGTCACATTCCCCCTCCCCCACCCGTAAAGCCCTGTGCCCCCCACTCGGTGGCTGCGGCCGCTTGGTGAGCCGAGGGTATCCAGGCCACCTCCGTCCCCTCCTGAGCTGTGGCCAGCAGCCAGCCCGAGGGGTCCAAAACCGACCCTGCACCAGGATCATTAGGAGCTTGAAACAGAAACGCCAGCCAAGCCGGGGCAGGGGACCTGTAAATCCCCCTGCAGAAACCAGCTTCTTCGTCAGCCCGGCCTGTGCTTCCATCCTCCCAGCACTGCTGAGCGCTGTGATGGAGCCAGCTGCCCCCTCCACCTGGCCCAGGAGACGTCTTCCTGCCAGGGCCAGGGGCAGCAGGACCAGAACCAACCGTCCACCCTTCCCCAAGCTTCGAGCTCACCCGAGCAGAACCGGCCAGGGAATTTCCCGGTGAATCGACTGCCATCGAAAATCCGGGTGCGTCTAAGTGGAAAGTCTTTGCAACAGGGGGTCGGATTGGAGGGCTGTCCCGAGTCGGTGAGGAGGCGAAGAGTTGAGATCTTCGAAACGCTGCCTCGGGACGTTTTGGAAATGAAAAACCCCGGCTCAAAAGGACATTTTGGTTCCAGACGTAAGCGAATCGGGCTGGAAACCAAGATGACAAGAAGGGAAAAGGTCCAAATCCAAAGAAAACGTTTTGAAAAACGGCGATCTGACCGTTTCGATTGACGGGAACCGAAACATGGGGGGGATTTTGGTTTTGTTTTTTCCATTTGTGAAAATTTTGGAGATTTCGACGCTTCGTCCTGGTTTGGAGGGTCCAAATTTTCGAGCTCTCAAAAACATTCACAGGGTGGAACAATCAGGACCCTCCCCCCTCAATTCTTTAACTCCTGATCCACCCCCAAGGGGAGCTGAGGGGCAGAGAAGCCGCACAGCACAGTGTGCCCCAGCCATACCCTCGGTCCACCCTTTATGGGCCCTGGGGGGGCAGAGAATAGCCACAGCACAGGGTGCTCCGGCCACGCCCCCGATCCCCCCCAGGCTGCGGGCAGGGCCCTTGTGCCGGGGTTGGGGACCCTGCCCAGGGTGGTAGATCTCAGGGGTCCAGTCCCATCCCCAAAGCATTACTCAGAGCCCAGCCCAGGGCGGGAGCAACAGAGGCGATCGAGCAGCAGGGGAAGCACCGGCTTTGCTTGCGCCCCTCTTTGGTACGGCTACTGCGGCAGAAGTGTCGGGGCGAAATGGAGGCCGGGGGCCGCCCAGGCCGCAGGGTCACCTGGCCGTCTGGTCCTGCTGCAAGCTGGAGAGATCAGGGCGCGAGTCTCTTTCCTCTCCCCGCCCTCCCCGCCAAGGAGGGAGCTGGCGGCTGTGGGGAGGGGATCAAGCAATGCGGACTCAGTCCCTTGCCCGCCCCGTGCCCGGCACTCGGGGGAGGCACAGCGGGGTCAGCCAGAGCGCCCCTGCCCACAGCCGGCTGCCCCTCAAACAAAGGGGATTTTCTGCTCCATTTCCTGGCTCACGGACGGATGTTGGCGCTCGTCCGCTGGCTCTGCGCCCGCCTGCTCCCCTCCCTGGCTTTGCCGGAGCGCCCAGAGGCCATCCTCTGCAACCCAGCGCGGGGCCTGAACCCGGGCACGGGAGCAAGGCTGCCGTGCATGGGGCAGCCCTTCTCTGCGCAAAACTCCGGGGGTTGATGTACCCCAGGTTAGGCCGGGCTGTGCCCGCTGGGCATTGGGCACCAGGGCCCTGCCACGAACGACAACCGGACAGGGGGGCTCCACCCGCCGTGTGGCCTGGGATCTCACCCTGGCGGGCTGGGGCCTGTTCCTCCCCCTTTTGCAGCATTTGCAGTGCCGATATAGTAGCCTTGCAATGAGCCTCTCCCAGCACCGGCCCATGCCAGCTTCACGCTTCAGGCATCCACCCGCCCTGACTGTGTCTCCCCTGACCCGCTGTCTGGGTGACCCATGCATCATGCAGGGATCTTTTATAACCCAGGACCTGTCCTGGCCACCCACATGCAACCACCAGCAGCTTGGTGCTGGGTGGGCAGGTACCGTGCTGCCCACTCATGGGCACTGGCTCCCTGGACTTTCCACTCGGGACCTGGGCCTTTCTAGGCTGCCCAGTTCTCTCCTGACCCCCTCTGACAGCTGGGCAGAATGGCAGAGCCAGGGCTCCTGGGTTCTATCCCCAGCTCAGGGGTGAGGGGAGTGGGGTTTAGTGGTTAGAACCGGGTGGGCTGGCAGTCAGGCCTCCTGGGTTCTATCCCCAGCACTGGGTGAGGAGTGGGGTCCAGTGGTTTGAGCAGGGGGGATTCAGAGCCAGGCCTTCTGGTTGTCTTTCCTAGCTCTGCGTGACCTTGGGCAAGTGTCTCTACCCCCACCCACTCCGTGCCTCAGTTTCCCCATCTGTAAAGTAGGGCTAATAATCTCGCTCTGTCTTTGTACAGAGCTTTGGCGGCTAGCCAGGCACAGTCCCAAGGAGCACTCGTGCTGCCCAGAGAACAGGCTTTCAGGCATCTCTCCGTCGAGCAGGGCCTAGGAGTCAGAACTCCTGGGTTCAGTTCCGAATTCTGGGTGACCATGGTCCTGCCATTTCCCCCTTGGAGGTAAGAAATTGGCTTTCTCCTTCCGGGCATTGCAAGTGGCCTCATTGATTGGGGATTTGGCCCTTAATTCTTTGAGAGCCTCAGCGTCGAGGCGCAGGACGGCCCGTGCCACGCAAAGGTCCATTTGAAGACGAATGGTAGGGCGTTGTCATTATTCATTTAAATAGACAGGGCTCTCCAGAGCATGGGCCGCATCCCCAGCTGTGAAATCGGGTGTAGCTCCACTGGACTCAATGAGGCCAGATCTCCGCTGGCGTGAATCCGATGATGCCACTGGCCATCAGTGGAGGGTTTGGGCCTGAGTTTCTGGCTTCCAAAGGATGGGTCCTTGCACACCTGGGAAGAGCCAGTGACCTGAATGGGCAGCTCCCCATGCAGAGTTGCTCTTGTGTGTCAGCGGGCAGGGGCAGGCTGGTTGTTTTGAAATCTGCTTCCTCTACGTGGAGACCTTCCCTTGGCTGCAACAGGACTGGAGGGGAGCATGAAAGGTGAAATTTTGCCCCCCAGGGCAGAGGGAATCCCTCTGGAGCCCAGCCAAACAGCAGGTTAGTCCCAAAGCTGGGGCTAGAGCCCGGCTGGCCTGATTTATTGCACCTTGCTCCAACCACTAGACCCTGCTCCCTTCCTAGAGCTGGGATTAGATCCTGGGAGCCCTGACACCTGCCCACCCTGCTCTAACCAATAGATATCTCTCCTCTCCCAGAGCTGGGGATAGAACCCGGGAGTCCTGACTCCCAGCCCCCCCTGCTCTAACCACTAGACCCCTCTTCCTGCCCAGATCTGGGGAGCGAACCCAGGAGTCCTGGCTCCCAGGCTGCCCTGCTCTAACCACTAGACCTCGCTCTTCTCCCAGAGCTGGGAATAGATCCCAGGAGTCCTGACTCCCAATCCCTTACCCATTACTAGACACCAGGTCCTTCCAGAGCTGGTATAGAACCCAGGTGTCCTGAGCCCTAATTCTTTGCTCAGACCACTAGACAAATGCTTTTTTTCCCATAGCCAGGAATAGAACCCAGGAGTCCTGATTCCACGCCCCTCCCCCCGGACTCGACCCACATTTGCCTTAAGTCACTATTTGCTGAATGCTAATATTTAAATACAGACAAAGACTTTGGAAGTGGGGTACAGCGGGCCATGGGGGGGATGAAGGCAGTGAGGTCAGATGGTGCTGTTTTAGCCTCCCCCCCCAGCCCCGCTTGCATTGCATTGCATTTCTCCGCTTGTTTTGGTATTTCTGTTTGTCAAACCATGTTTATATTAAAACAACGGCTCATTAAAATTCCCTTTTCCTGCTTGGAGATTTTTATTATTATTTATTTTTTAATTGGATTCCTGCCTCATGCTGCCCTTTAAAAAAATTGTGTTTTTACAAAGAAGCAAAGTGAGTCAAGTTTGTTTTCCAGAGGTTTAACCTTTGTCCAATTATTATTTATTATGAATCGTTATTTATTATGACTACGTCATAATTAATAACCTTTGGGTAGATTTTCATTTCCGTGAGTATTTTCCTGGCTTGTTGGGTCACTTGGTTTTGGGTTGTGTTTCTTTGAGTTCCTGAAATAAATAGGTAAATCGATAGATGGATAGATAGAGGTATGTGAATGGAGATAGGTAGATGGGTGTGTATGGGGAGGGATGGAGGGGTATGTATGGGGATGGACGGATGGGTGGATGGAGAGAGGGGTGTGTATGGGGATGGATGGATGGATGGAGGGATGGAGGGGTGTGTATTGGGGTGGATGGACAGATGAATAGAGGGATGTGTATGGGGATGGATGAACCGGTGTGTATGGGGATGGATGAAGGGATGGAGGGGGGTGTATGTGGATGGATGGATAGAGGTGTGTATAAGGATGGATGGATGGATGGATGGATGGATGGATAGAGGGGTGTGCATGGGGATGGATTGACGGATGGATAGAGGGGTGTGTATGGGGATGGACGGATAGAGGCGTGTGTGTGAGGACGAATGGATGGATAGAGGTGAGTATGGGGATGGAGGTGTGTGTATAGGGATGGATGGATGAACTGGTGAGTATAGGGGTGGATGGATGGATGAATAGAGGGATGTGTATGGGGATGGAGGGATGGATGGATAGAGGGGTGTGTATGGGGATGGAGGGATTGATGGATAGAGGGGTGTGCGTGGGGATGGACAGATAATTTTAAGACATCTTTTATTCGTGGCAACATAAGATCACTGCTTGGATAGTCTTTGCCTGGCTTCCAGATGCAGGGTGTCGTGAAAGGCTCTTACAATGAGCATGTGGGTCAGGCCTTCAGCTGGTGTAAATCAGCAATGCCTTCCATGGGAGCTGCCCCCATTTTCACCAGCTGGGGATTGGGTTCCGGTGCCTTTCGGCAGTTGAGGGTTGAGTAAGGGGGGTACATCCAGGAGAAGAGGAAGAGAGACGGGGGGATTCTGAGAGCTGGTTCCACTGTTTCTCTGCCAGTGTAAATCAGGAGTCGCTCCGCAGCCGACACACTGGTGCAAATCTGGTGTGACTGAGCTGCAAACAAAGACCCCCGGTTTTTGCGTCGCACAGGGGCCCCGGGCGCTCACGTACCGCAGCCCACCGTGGGCGTGAAGCGCTCCCATTCAGATCCAGTGGTGTCGCACGTCCAGTTTGTGCTGGTGTGAAGGCACGCAGCGCTCCCCAACCAGCGTGGCTAACTGGTCCCACCCCAGGCGAATTGGTGCTCGTTACTCAGCCCACCATCACCGTGTCCACTCAGCCGCGGCCTCGGGGCGTCTCCTTGGCCCAGAGAGCAAGACTTCACATTCCTGCTCCCACCCTGGGAGAGCTGGCTGGGAGGGAGGCAGTGTGGCCCAGTGGGGAGAGCCCTGGGCTGGGACTTTTAGTCCCAGCTCTGCCTGCTGGGTGACCTTGGACAAGTCACCCCTCTCGGTGCCTCAGTTTCCCCATCTGTCAAATGGGGATAATGCTCCTGACCCCATTTCGTCCCCAGCTCTCCTTCTCCCACCTGCCCACTCCTTTCCTTTCTGAGGATGGCCAAGAGATCAAAGCAGTGACCAGATAAACGAGGATGGGGGGAGTGTCCTGAGTGAATCCTGACCCTCGGCAGTGGGGGTAGAAAGATGTCATTGGTGACTGCCTTCAGGGCGTAGGGGTGAATCCCTTAAAATGGGTGTGGGCCTATCGCATGGGAACATACCGAATGGTTCCTGCTTCTTTTGGTGGATTATTATTAGCTAGCAGGAGGAGAAACTGAGGCACAGAGCAGCGCAGTGACTTGCCCCAAGTCACCCAGCAGCTCAGTGGCAGAGCCAGGACTGGGACCCAGGCGTCCTGAAGCCCAGCCCTCTGGGTCATGCCACGTGCGCAGGGCTCAGCTCTCCTACTGCCTGCCCTCTGCGCCGGCTGAGCGGTCCCCCCCACCTTGTGAGTCGAGTGGCCCTGGAAGTCGTTGGAGGTGTGCGGAGGGCGCCCAGCTGTGATGCCAGCCCCGTGAGTCGCTCCGGCCTGGGGCTGTGTGTTTATGGAGCTCGCAGCCTACTCGGAGAGCTCGGCCGGCATCTGGGCTGCCCATTCTCTTTGCAAAACCTGGCTCGTTTGTCTTCTCTACGCGGCTCTCGGCTACGGGGACACCGGCAGGCGGTGGAGAGAGGGGAGCCGAGGCAAGCCCTGGCTGCACGCTTGGGGGAAGCGAGGCCTGTTCTATGCAGCCAGACCTGGGATGTCCTGATTGGTCCGGAGCCAGAAGGAGCTGGGGGAAGGATGGCCTAGTGGTGAGGGAGCCAGTTGGGTGACTGGGATCCTGGGTGAAGGCAAGCAGGCAGGAGCTTGGGAGCTGGGAACCGAAGCTAGGGGTCACCGCTGGTGTCAAGGTCAGCAATACCAGGTACCAGGTCAGGGTTGGGGGGGCCCCGGGAATCGATCGGGAATCAGGCTCCTAGTTAGACCTGAGGTCAATGCCGGGAGCTCAGAAGCAGGGTGGTCACAGCAGCTAGCTGGAGACCCCCATTGCTACCTGGACGCTTCCTGGTAGGCCCCTTATATAGGATCAAGGAGCCAATCGGGATTGCCAATACAACTGTCAGTCAGATCACTCAAGGAGGAACTTCCTGTGGCGTGCCGCCTCTGAGGAGGGCGGGGAGCAGGGTGGTGTTGGCGGTCCTGCATTCAAGTCCCACCAATCCTTACACTTCGACCTGGATCCCTCAAAAGAGAGCTAGGCCTCTCCTCCCCAAGGGGCTGATTCCCATGGGAGTTAGGCACCTAAATACCTTTGAGGAGCCGGGCCTCTGAAATGAGGATAATTGCCTGAATTGGGCCCCTGCCTGACCTCCCGGGGGTATTATGGGGATAAATACCTTAAAAGCTTGTGAGGCACTTGGATATTACAGTCGTAGGCTCATAAAAACCCCTAAGATGGGTACATAGCTCCCAGAACAGCCACGTAGGTTGACATACTAGGGACGAGCTGTGTGTGTCTAGTGTGGTGCACCGAGGATTGTGTTGGAATTCCAAGCTGTCACTGCAGGCGTGAAGGGGTTTCCCGGATCCTGCTGCCAAGCTAGAGGGCTTTGTAGGGAAGCGTGAGATCAGATTCAATCGGCAGTGAGCCACCGACAGCAAGGTGAAGTGAATTACGCCCCTCTGCCTTAGTGAGCAGCCTGCTTTGTCTCTCTCCGTTTTGGGGTTCTTGAGTGTTAAGGGTCTGGATTGTGAGAAATAAAGTCATGTTAAGTTGCAACCTTCCCACAAGAGTGTTGCATGTTTTTATCTAACTTCTCTGGGCGTCCGCTGGGAACACAACATCTAGCTTCCAGGATTGCTAAGTGGGGCTGTGACTCCACCCACAGGGGCTTTGCCAGCTATTTCCAGAGTCCTGAAATTAG
Source organism: Eretmochelys imbricata (assembly GCF_965152235.1). Taxonomy (NCBI): domain Eukaryota; kingdom Metazoa; phylum Chordata; order Testudines; family Cheloniidae; genus Eretmochelys; species Eretmochelys imbricata. Next base: position 3,546,042 of record NC_135594.1, on the reverse strand, counting down.
AGTTGGGTGACATTTTTTGTGCATATCTCTTTTTTGGGCTGAAAAATACAGATTCAGGGCCATGGAAACAACTGGGAACACCAGCATGGTTTTGGCACTTTGTTTTGGTTGAAGTAAAAAAAAAATCAGGCTGTTTTGTTTGGCGTTAACATGTTTTGATTTTGCATTTTGGAATTTCGCTCCGATTTCCTGAAAAGATGAACCCATGAAAAATAGGTTAAAAACCCTCAAAAATGGAAAGTTTTGCCACTGGGGTAGCTGGGAAGTCCACCTCGTTCTCTGCTTAAACAGGGGTGGGCCCAACCGCAAGGGAAGTTGTCAGTTCAACCTTCCACAGGGTGGTACTTCGAATCCTAGGACTGGAAGGGACCTTGAGAGGACTCGAGTCCAGTCCCCTGCACTCAAGGCAGGACTCAGTATTATCTCGACCATCCCTGACAGGGGTTTGTCCAACCTGCTCTTAAAAATCTCCAATGAGGGAGATGCCACAACCTCCCTGGGCAATTTATTCCAGTGCTTCACCACCCTGACAGTTAGGAAGTTTTTCCTAATGTCCAACCTAAATCTCCCTTGCAGCAATTTAAGCCCATTGCTTCTTGTCTGATCCTCAGAGGTTAAGAAGAACAATTTTTCTCCCTCCTCCTTATAACAACCTTTTAGGTACTTGAAAACTGTTATCGTGTCCTCTCTCAATCTTCTCTTCTGCAGACTAAACAAACCCAGTTCCTTCAATCTTCCCTCATAGGTCATGTTTTCTAGACCTTGAATTGTTTTTGTTGCTCTTCTCTGGACTTTCTCCAGTTTGTCCGCATCTTTCCTGAAATGTGCTGCCCAGAACTGGACACAATCCACCAATCGAGGCCTACTCAGCGCGGAGTAGAGCAGAAGAATTAATTCTCGTGTCTTGCTTACAACACGCCTGCTAATACGACCCAGAAGGATGTTCACTTTTTTTGCCGCAGTGTTACACTGTTGACTCATATTTAGCTTGTGATCCACTCTGACCCCCAGGTCCCTTTCCGCAGTGCTCCTTCCGAGGTCGTCATGTCCCATTTTAGGCCCAGGTTCTAATCCCCATACCCCCTCTTGCTAATCCTGCTCATGAAATTATCAAACCCTTCTTGAACGAGGGGGGAGATTTTGTTCAAAGGCACAGTGGCTCTGGGTGGGGGTGGGGATGGCATCTCCCAGCTACCTGCCTGACCTCCCTGGCTTCGAAAGACCTCCCCCGCCCACGCCACCGACTGGAGGTTGCACAGGCGATTGGCAGCAGAGCCCCACCACGGGGCTGCCTTGTCTGGCATTAGGGTGGCCAGGTGCCCAGTTTTCCACCGGAAAGTCTGGTCATAAAGGGGACCTGACTGTGTCTGGTCAGATCTACTGACCGGACACCCAAAGTCCGGTTACTGTGGGCGGGAGAGGCGCTGGGTCATCACCCACGCTAGCCCCTACTCAGCCGGGACCGTCTCCTACCTTCGTCGGGCAGCTCCCAGACCCAGCTCCACAGGCAAGTCCCCCCGGACGGAGGAAGGGGGGGAAAAAGCAGCTAGTGATGGGGGGGGGGGTAGATGAGTGGATGGGCGGGGCCTCGAAGGGGGGAGAAGCGGGGCAAGGGAGGTTCCCGCTCTCCTGCTGGGGTGTCCAGTTTTTAAATATTACCAAATTGGTCACCCTACCTGGCATCGATGCGCCAGGTGGCACGTGGCAGAGCGCAGGCGTGAGGCCAACCGGAGGGCTCCAGGGGCCTGCGTGCGGGAAGCCGCCATGTCGCCATTTGGCCTGGCGGTTGCACCGGGCCGCGTGCGATCAGCCAAGCCAGTGCGCTCAGCTCTCACGCTTTCCTCTTGGCCTTGTGCAGGCCTGCCTGGGTAACAGGAATAGAAACACATCCCGAACGAAATGGCACGGGTCTTCGCCCGTCCTCCCCCGCCGCCCACACTGGCTCCAGAAGCCAGCCGACATCTTGCTGGCTCTGCTAACCTAATTGGAAGCAGCCTAAGGAGGATGACATATGGGTTAATTAAGCCGTGCCCGAAAGGAACAGTTGAAATGGGGAAGATAATTCACTAGGACTGCGTGCGTCCGCGCCACCCCCGTGCACGTGCCCCTTGACTCTGCGGGCAGGGAGGTGGCTGGATGCGACAGGGGAAGGAAAGGAGGCTGGATGGCTTGAACTTGGGCCCCCCTAGCAGCTGCCGTGGCTCAGGGGCTGGCCCTCGAGGGCGCTGGTTCGAATCCAGCCTGGACTGGCCGTGCCGGCTGCAGGGTTTGTTAGGGGTGAAAAGTTGATGTTCTGTGCTTGCTTCACGGCGTGGCAAAAAGCATCAGACGGGGCCAGATCCTCACTGGAGTAAACTGGCATCACTCTACTGCCATCCGTGCTGGTTTACACCAGCCTCTCCGCCCTTTGCAGCCCTGGTCAAGAGGGAGGAGATCAGATCAAGTGTTGAGAAAAGGGGCAAACCCCACGCGACTGCAACGCGGTGGTGTGATTATCTTTAATAGGAAAATAGAAGCTAATATCAGTTCTTAGACAATCGCGGTTCAGGTCAGCCCTGTGGTTTCTTCGTGATCTCAGTGGAAGGGCATCAGGCAGACAGGGTGTCCAGGAGCATCATTATATGATTCAGAGGACTGAATAAAGAATTACGGACACACGCGAAAAAGCCCCTGTCGTTAAAAGAACGTTATGTAGGTTGCAAAGTCGAGGCCTGGGAAAACGACAGGAAATGCCAACTCTGCGACTGACTGTGCGGTTCTGTGCCTGACCTGCAAGGAGGCAGGGCCCAGAGGACACCAAAGGTGAGATTCCAGTGCGCACGCACGACGGGACAGTGGTCAGGTGCACGGCCACTGTCCCGCTGGCATTGCACCCCAAATACCGTTTGAACGGAGTTTTTTGCAGGGCATTTCCTGCCATTTTTGTTTGTGAAAGGGAAAAATAAGGCGGCTTATGCACCCTTTGCAGGACTTGCAGTCTCAGCCTTCTCTCTTAAGAAACAGGTTTTTAACACCTTGGGCTACAGAACTAGCTATTAGGGCAGCCAGGTGCCCAGTTTTCGACCGGAAAGTCCAGTCAAAAAGGGGACATGACTGTGTCCGGTCAGATCTACTGACTGGACACCCAATGTCTGGTTACTGCAGGCGGGGAAGGCACCGGGTCATCACCTACGCCAGCCCCTATTCAGCCGGGGCTGTCTCCTACCTACATCAAACGGCTGCAGCTCCCACCCTGGGCTCTTCAGGCGAGTCCCTCCTGACCCAGGCAGAGGAGTGGGAGGGGAAAAGCAGCGAGCAACAGTGGGGAAGGGAGAAGAGGAGTGGATGGGGCGGAGCCTCAGGGGAAGAGGCGGGACAGGGGTGGGGTCTCGGGGGGAGGAGGCGGGGCAGGAGAGCATCCAGTTTTTAAATATTACCAAGTTGGCAGCCATATGCTGTCTCCATGTGTGGTTGGGAGAGGCCAAAGTGAGGGGCTGGGCTGGGGCTGGGAGTACAGGGGGAAGTCAGCCCACCTATCCCCACCACTTATTCCCCCCAGGTGCTCTGGCAATTCCCGTGCATTCCCAATGCAGCATCTACGTTGGTGTTGTTAGCCCAGGTTTAGAACGGTCCTGTTCTGTTGTTAATTTGTCAAGTATTATTTTATTAGGTGGCGGGGGGGCTTAGTGGTCAGAGCCCTGAATTGGGACTCAGGCAACCTTGGTTCAAATCCCAGTTCTGCTACTGGCATGTCATCACTGCCCCCCACCCCATGCCTCAGTTTCCCCCCTCTGTTAATGTCTTCTTTGTAAAGTGGTTTGAGACCTACAGCTTCTGATAGGCTGCCAGCACTTCTCGTAGCAATCCAAGTGATAGAAGAGAAAGGGGGATTTGTGATGGCTTCAGCTAACCCTGAATGGAAGTTGCTGTAACAAAGAAAAGGCACTTTCCTGACCCGAGGGTTTTCTCCCGGCCTCATTTCATAGGCCTGCTGCAAGCGATGAGGGCTTAGGGTAACAGGCCTCCTTTTTAATGGAAAGAATTAGGCAACCTAAATACAGGGGTCCCCGGTTATTCTAGGGGGAGCTGGCAAAGAGTCACATAATGAAGGTAAGATTGTCCATCGCTCTTGTACCACCATTTACACCTGGGCAAATCGGTGCGAAACGTTCCCCCTTGGATGACAGTGGTGGGAACGTTTTACTCTCATGGCCGGATTCCCAGCTGATGTCAGTTTGTCTGCAGTTCAGTGCAGGAGCGGAGTTGCTGTGGCGATCGGGGAGAGGGTCAAAAGCCAGACAGATCCTGCGGCGGATGGCAAGAAAGCTACCGCAGAAGGATGGAGACGCGGCGGAAGGATGGGCGGATCGCAGCGTGTGGGCTACGGGTTCCGCACGGGACTTGTGGGGCGTGTCCCCCTCTCGCTGCTGCATGGCTGGTTCAGTGGGGAGAGTGCCCCTGCACTGAGCCCCCCTGCTCCCTGCAGCACAGCGCCCCCTAGTGCCACGCTGGGGCGTTGGGGGCAGACCTCACTACCAGAGGAGAGCGCCCCCACCCTGTTCCCTGCAGCACAGCGGCCCTTTAACCAGGGCCGGGCGATCCAGGCTTTGGAGCCAGCCGGCCTCCCTTCCCCCAGTCCAGCCACCTGGGTGGCTGGCTGCGGGGGTGGTGTTATTAGCAGTCTGTGCACGGTGCTGCGGGGGGAGACGGGGGGGGCGGCTCCGGCAGCTGGCGGCTCTGTTTGTCGACAAGCAATCTCACTTTTATCAAGCGCTGATTTTGAGTCAAAGCATGTCAGGAGGAGCTGGGCCCGCTGTGTTATTCCCAGCACGTCCCCGCACCCGCTCGGAAATAACGGGGAAAGGAAGAGGGGGCAGCCCATGGGGCGGAGGGAGCAGGGCTCAAGGGGTCATCACCCAGGGCTAGGATCTCACCCACTGGGGCCGGCTTGATCCTCGATGCTGGTGGCCTCCCATCCCAGCAGGAGGAAAGAGCCCCCTGTCCCGGAGGCATTGTGGGGGGCTGAAAATGGTGCCGGGGGGAGGAGGACACTAATGACTAGGGTGATGGGGGTGGAGGCAAAGGAGTTCAGGGTGGAAGAGAAGGATGAAGTCGAAGGGAAGGGAGGCTGGGAAGAGGATGGGGATGGAAGGGAGGGGTTGGGGAGGGAGAGGAGAGAAATGGTGGGGAGGGCTGGAGTGTGTGCCGGGGGGGAGGCTGGGGAGCTGGGCCTGCGGGGGGTGCGGGGGGTTGTGCTCGGCAGCCTGGCCTGTTTCGTGGGGTTGCTGAGCCCCTCTCCCTGGTGGCAGGGGAGCGGGGACCCCCGCGGGCAGTGCCAGGTGGAGGGAGGGGCCCCGCTCTCAGAACTGGGGACGGGCGAGGGCTGGGCCCATGCTAGGGTGACCAGGTCTCTGATTTTGGACCGGAACACCCGCTCGACGAGGGATCCTGGTGGCAGTGCTGACCGGGCCGTTGACTGTCCGGTTGGCGGTGTCGTGCAGTGGGGCTGGCGGGCTCCCTGTTAACCTCTGCGCCGCGTGGCTCCTGGAAGCAGCGGTATGTACCCCCTCCAGATCCTACGCGTAGGGGCAGCCCCGGGGCTCCGCACGCTGCCCCTGCGTCAAGCGCCGCCCCCGCAGCTCCCATTAGCTGGGAACCACGGCTAATGGGAGCTGCGGGGGCGGCCCCTGTGGGCGGGACAGTGTGCAGAGCCACCTGGCCGTGCCTCCAGGTAGGAACCGGAGGGGGGACATGCCGGCTGCGCCGCCCAGAGCCTGCACCCCTGAGCCCCGCCGCCCACATGCTCCAACCCTCTGTCCCAGCCCTGATCCCCCTCCTGCCCTCTGAACCCCTCAGTCCCAGCTCTGAATTTGACATCGGGCCTGTGCAGCGTAGCCCTGGGTGGCAGGGAGCCCCTGGGGGTCCCGGGGCGGGGCAGGCTGACAGCCAGGGAGCTCACAGGGTCTGTCCTGATCCTGTCGCTTTGGTTCCTCTCAAGCCCACCCTGGCCCCTGTGCTCTTTCCCTTCCAGCCTGAGCCCGCTGGATAACGGCTCCATCCCTCCCAGTGCTGCTGCCACGCACCAGAGGGGGGCGCTGTCTTCCCCAGGCCCATCAGGCTTTGCTCTCTCCCCTCTGAAATCAGCTGCTCCTGTCCTCCCAGTCTGATGGGGCAGGGGGTGAATCGGGCCAAGATCAGTAGGGCGTCGGTGCCAGGCCCCCGGCTGAGTCCCCGAATGTAGCCACCTCCTTCCCCTTCTGGCCTGCTGTCTCCCCCTAGCCACCCCCAGCTGCTTCCCCTTCCCCACCCCAGATCCCACTGCCCCAGCTCCCTCATCACAGGCGTCCCCAGGCTGGCGAGAGAGGGGCTCAGGGTGGGACAGTGGGGGGATTAACCCGCGACGCCTCAGTGCTGACCCCGGGCAGGATGGGGGGGCCGGGCTTTGACACCCCGCCCTGGCCTGTTGGCGCTAAGAGGCTTTGGCTAAAAGGGCCTTGCTGGGAATGAGGCCAATCGGGCCTCATGCCGACGAGAGCGAGCGAATCGGTGACAACAGGCGGGAAAAAACAACCCATCTGATCCCCCTCTCTGCCAGCCCCCCCTTGTCCCCCCCCCCCCCACGATCGCCTCGCCTTATCGCCCGAAATTGAATACAAGGTGCATTAGCCACATCAGCTTGACCGAGGGCCCTGGAGCCGGCGGCTCTGGTAGGGAGGGAGCCAGGAAGCTCAATAAGGATTCGGATATTAAATCCACCTCCCAGCCTGGCAGATAAGGGCTGTAATATGCCCCCCTTCCCCCCTCCCCGCCCAGCCCAGGCAGCTGGCAGGTCCCGGCGAAGGGAGTCCAGACAGGTTGGGGGCAGGTGAGTAGATTTTGACCCTGTGCCCAGGGCCTTGTTCTCTGGCAGCCGCTGGGTTCAGCCGTCCTGCTAAGCAGGGCTGGACCCCGGCTGAACAGCGGTGGGGAGACGTGATGTGGGGAAGGCCGGGGGGGCTCAGCAGGGGGCGCTGGGCTGCAGGGGACTCGGGGGGGGGGGGGCGCTGGGCTGCGGGGAGCGGGGCGGGGGCTCAGTGGGGGGCGTTGGGCTGCGGGGAGTGGGGCGGGGGCTCAGAAGGGGATGCTGGGATATAGGGAGCGGGGCGGGGGGCTCGGCCGGGGGCGCTGGGCTGCGGGGAGCGGGGCGGGGGCTCAGGAGGGGATGCTGGGATGTAGGGAGTGGGGCGGGGGGCTCGGCGGGGGGCTCTGGGCTGCGGGGAGCGGGGCAGGGGGCTCGGCCGGGGGCGCTGGGCTGCGGGGAGCGGGGCGGGGGCTCAGGAGGGGATGCTGGGATGTAGGGAGCGGGGCGGGGGCTCGGTAGGAGGAGCTGGGCTGTGGGGAGCGGGGCGGGGGCTCGGCGGGGGGCTCTGGGCTGCGGGGAGCGGGGCGGGGGGCTAGGCGGGGGGCGCAGGGCTGCGGGGAGTGTGGCGGGGGGCGCTGGGCTGCGGGGAGCGGGGCGGGGGGCTAGGCGGGGGGCGCTGGGCTGCGGGGAGTGGGGCGGGGGGCTCGGCGGGGGGCTCTGGGCTGCGGGGAGTGTGGCGGGGGGCTCGGCGGGGGGCGCTGGGCTGCGGAGAGGGGGTGGGGGGCTCAGCGGGGGGCGCTGGGCTGCGGGGAGGGGGCGGGGGCTCGGTGGGGGGCTCTGGGCTGCGTGGAGCAGGGCGGGGGGCTCGGCGGGGGGCGCTGGGCTGCGGAGAGGGGGTGGGGGGCTCAGCGGGGGGCACTGGGCTGCGGGGAGCAGGGCGGGGGGCTCGGCGGGGGGCGCTGGCCTGCGGGGAGCAGGGCGGGGGGCTCGGCGGGGGGCTCTGGGCTGCGGGGAGTGTGGCGGGGGGCTCGGCGGGGGGCGCTGGGCTGCGGGGAGCAGGGCGGGGGGCTCGGCGGGGGGCGCTGGGCTGCGGGGAGGGGGTGGGGGGCTCAGCGGGGGGCGCTGGGGTGCGGGGAGTGGGGTGGGGGGCTCGGCGGGGGGCGCTGGCCTGCGGGGAGCGGGGCGGGGGGCTCGGCGGGGGGCGCTCTGCTCTTTCAGTTGGTACTAGGCAGCCGTGCCCTCTTTCACATAATATGTAAAATCTAGGTCCTGCTGAAGCCCCCCTGGCTTTTCACCTTCCCGTGGGTTTAGTGGCCTTATCCCCCGGTGATCCCACGCCGCGGCCCCGAGCACGGCACCGGCGCCGGTTAGCTCTGTCCCTGCCGTGCCCAGCCTCGGCCCGACGGTCCCCGTCTAATTCCCCGGATCTGTCGGTGCAGCCTCACCTCTCCCACCGCCAGCACCAGGGTCTAGATCAAGCCCACTGCCCCCTGCTGGATGGGACCAGAGCTGCTCCGACCTTGGGTGGGTCATGTCGCCCTCTAGAGGCCCCCAGGGGGACTGCAATTGGAAACCCGGTTGATTCCATGTGTTGCCTGTTCCCTTTGGTTTCGGGCCCGAAGCATTCACCTCCCCCTGCCCTGGGATCAGCGGAGAGCTGCTGTTACGTGCTCCTTTATTTCTAGCGCGCCTTCAGTTCACAGGGCCCCCTTGCCAGCGCAGCAGGGCCGGGTTCTGGCCTCAGCTCCGAGAGGCTCAGGGCCCTGGGCAGACACCCTGTCTATCGTCACACAGAGCCCAGAGCACAGGGCGTGGGGTTGTTTCTCAGGCCCTGTTCTGGAATGGGGCAGGGGTGAGTTTGCCTGTTAAATAGCTGCTGTGGCCCCCGTGACCCAGGAGTGGCCGGGCTCCCAGGAAGGGGGCACTCCCTAGGGAAACTGACACTGTGCGCTGCCCAAGGGGCAAGGCCCCACACAGAGAGGGGGAGTGACTTGCTTGCATTTGCACAGAGCAGGAGAGGTGGGAATAGCTCAAGGACAGACTCTCAGCTCCCCACTCTCCGACCACCAGCCCCCACTCCCCTGCCAGAACTGGGAATAGGACCCAGGAGTCCTGGCTTGCAGCCCCACCAGGCTCTCACCACTAGACCCCACTCCCCCCCCAGAGCTGGGAACAGAACCCAGGAGTCCTGGCTCCCAGCCCCCAGCCCGCCTCTAACCGCGCTCATGTCAACAGTCTCCTCCTGCTCTCTGTTCTCCATGGCTCCTTTTCTGTCTTTGCCTCACGCTAGAGCAGGTGACGTGGGAGCTCCCTTCCTTTGCAGGCCTGCTCCCCCTCCCCTCGCCCTTGTTCCCAGAGCCTTTGAAACAAAGATCCCCCCGGTCCGAGCGGGATTGTCATGTCCCCGGGCTCTCGGCAGGTCCCCGGGCTCACTAGACACCCCTTGCTGGGAAGGGCAGCACCATGGGCTCCGACAAGCTCTTTTAGGTGCCACCGTTCAAACACGCGCGCAGCCAGCCCCTGCTGTGCTAAGCCGTGCGGGATCTCCGGCCCTGTGCCATGGCACTGCCAGCCGGGGGCTGTGACGTGACGGTGGAACACAGCTCGCCTGCTGCCGCCGTGGGCATCTCCTCTGGCACGGGCCAGCAGTGGCTTTCAAAGCACGTCACAGAGAGAGCTTGTGAGCAGCCCGAGCTTTAGATGCCCTCTCCCAGGGGGGAGAGCCTGCCCGCCTGCCCGCCTTTCCCTGCCACATCTCCTGCCCCATGTGAGCCAAAGGGCCCTGTCACCTGGCCCCCTCGTGCCGTCATTGGCAAGGGTACAAGGTGGGCGTGAGACGCTTCTGGATGGTCCCGATTCGCACAGGGTGTGCGAGGGGGAGGAAGGTCTGGGGAAAAAGCTCTAAGATGTCCACCCGGAGGTCAAAGCATCAGGGAGGGGGGAATCCCAGATTCTCAGCAGTGTCAGTTCCCCCCCGCCCCAATCAGACAGAACGGGTCAATCAGAGAACCAACCAAGATGGTCAAAGCTGGCAGTGAAGGTCCCACTGAGTTTCACCTCTCAGACCTTAAGCAGTTCAATTGGGTGTCAACTCTTAAACCTAGTGATGTTCACTAGAACCGTATGAACCATTTCACCACTGAGCCTTTTAGTGAGAACATCCAACTAATGTGCCTATCTCAAACCCCTTCCCCGTCTGCTGAGAGCTCCCCCCACTCACACGTACTCCCCAAAACCCCTGTCCTGCCCTTCGGCTTCATCTGGAGTGGGAAAAACTGAACATTTCGGGTGCTGTCAAATCACTGGGATATTGTACTGAGCTAAATAATCCTGGGTGAGCTCACTGACTAGGACAGTGAGTTCACGGCAACTCTGCTTTGATTAATGTCCATGAAACTTCAACTTTCTGGTGATGAATGAATGGATAAATAGGTAAATAGATATTTTGATTCTATGGTTCCTAGGTGCTACATAATACAAATGGCCAGCTAGCTATAATAAAGCAAGAGAAAGATTTGCTAGGGGACTACAGAAGGGATTGGATAGATAGAAGAGAGTTTGTGAAGTACGATGGAAGGATGAACAGAGAGATGGTTAAATCCTTTGGGTGGGTGGGTGGATGGATGGATGGATGGATGGATGGATAAAGAGATGGACAGATACTATGAATAAATAGACAGGAAGAGAGATAGGTAAATGTGCATGAATGGAAGGCTGAAAAGAAGGATAAAGCGGTAGATGAATGGGAGGCTAGCTAGACCCAGGGAAGGTTAGAGAGAGATGGATGAATAGATGGAAGGATGGAGGGATAGATCGTGATGGTTAAATATTGAGGATGGATGGAAGGGTGGGTAGAAGGTAGAACAATGGCTAACTAGTGGGCAGGGTGGTGGGGGCATGGCCAGATTTGGGGCGTGAGTGTGGCCTGAGATGGGCCTGGATTGCACAGGGCGAGTCCAGGGCAGCTGGGCTGTGCTTGTGAGGGCATTGCAGGGCCTGGCTGTCGTTGCAGGGTCTGGGGTGGACCTGGCATGGAGAGGGAAGGATGGAAAGATGGAGAGATACCAGGGACGGAAGGTGAGGTAGAAGGATAGAGAGATGAACCGACAGATGGATAGGTCGAGGGGTAGATAAATATTGTGGATGGAGAGAATGGTGGGTAGGAGGAGAGAGAGATAGGAGGAAAGGATGGATGGATGGATAGGTAGAGCCATGGAAGGTCGGAGAGAGATGGCTGGAGAGATACTGGGGAGGGATGGATGGATAGAGGGAGAAAGAGGTGGCTGGATGGCTAGTTAGATCAATGGATAACTATGGTGGCTGGTTGGAGGGAGATGGCTGGACAGACAGAAGGATGGAGAGATACGGGGGATCCCCTGGCTGGACGCGTAGAAGGAGAAATTCGAGGACGGACAATGTCTACAAGCACTGGAAGGGTGAAAATGACACAACCGCTGTCATGAGCTGCCATGGCGGGTGGAACCTGAGCCTTGCAGTGCGCAGAGTGCCAGCCATCACTGATTGGGCTAAGGGAGGGACTCCTCCAGCCTCCTGCGGCAGTAGGCTCTTATCCACTGCAGACCAACCCGAGGGCAGACACGCAACACCCAGGGGCCTGAGTCCAGGATCTGAGTTCAAGGCTCTGTACTAATGCACAGCTGAGGGATGGGCGTGATTCCTCCTGATGGGAGAGGGGGGCCTGGGGAAAGCATGGTGGGTCTCTGGAGTTGACCCTGAAGATGGGCAGAATGAGATCTCCCAGGGACCAAAAGGGGCAGTGGCAGAAGGGGCCCCGCAGGGTCCCTAGGAAGAAAGGACTGGAGATCAGGTTAGCATCCAGGTGCCCCAATCATGGCCCAGGCTCCCATTGTGCCAGGTGCTGTATATTTTCTTTTGCTATTAGGTGTATTACAGTAGCACCGAGGCACCCCAGGCCCCCATGGTGCTAGGTGCTGTACATGTTTATGGCTATTAGGTGTATTATGGTGGTGCCGAGGTGTGGCGCTAGGTGC